>NW_024424121.1:0-1791 GCF_017311325.1 Ursus maritimus
TTTTTTTTTTTTTAAATACCTGTTGGGACAGGACCTGTGGGCAGGAGGAGCCGCACTGTGATTGTGAGGAGTGACTGATTATATACTTTTTAGTTAGTGGAGGTTAGGGCTCAAGTAAGTTTCTAGGTCATAGGTGCCTGTTAAAAGCAAAGTCTCCAGGAATTGGAGGGCTAGCTATTAAGATATGGTTGCTTTCAGTCTCCAACAAAACATAACATTAAGGCAGCCATGAGTTTCTTGAGCAATGACACGCTTGCATGACTCAGGGACTTATCAGTGGGCTGCAAGTTGGAAGGAGACTTAAATAGGGCTACATTTCTCTTGCCTTTGTTCTCCTTGTCAGGAGGACAGAAGAACAGTATGTGAACACATGCCCCTTACCGTCTGTCTGTCCCCATTTCATCATCACACAAGATTGCGCTGCTTTCTGTTTCAGCTGTTCTTGTCCCACGCTGGATTGCAGAGTCTCCATTGTCTTTCCACCACCAAATATACTTGCTGGACGTATTGTGAGAAACCAATAAAGTAACCTTGTTGATTGAATCAAGTTGGTGTTCTGGACTAGAAAAGGATTAATGCTGGGGACATTGCAGTCTACCATACTTGGGATCCAGTGTTGCTGTGTGGCCTGGAACATGTCACCTAAATGTCACTTTGCCAGTCTTTTCATTTGTCAGTGCTAGTCCTAAGAGTTTACAGTTACTGAGCCCTTACTGCGAGCGTGATTTCCATATAAATGAGTTCTCTCTTCTTTACATACAGAAACTTTAATAATCCAGTATTTCCAATGAAAAAAAACTGAGCCATGAGATATTTCAATGACTTTTGAACTAAGGTATCAGCCTCCAATGTCTGTGCTCTTAACTTTGCCATTGGTTGCTCTCGAAAATACAACTGTCTAGCTGGAATTTAAATAAAAACTTAGAAAAACTGATGAAAACCTCCCCACCCACAACCCAACGTATTAAAAAATGCTTAACCGACTGAGCCACCCGGGCACCCCTGGTTCCTTTTTTAAATGTGCTTCTGGTCTTCCTCACCCACCCAGGTTCCTTATGCCCTCCCTAACTGCTGGGTGGTTCTGCTGCACTTGCTTATAGGCCCATTCTCTGGGCCCCTATTTATTATGCACCTTGTTCTTAAAATTTTTCTCAGAACATCAAGAGGCAATTTCCTACTTTCAATAGCCGAATAACTAAATAACTTGAAAAGTCTACAATATGGAGAATAACTTTAAAATATTATATAATAATTAACACATTATATAAAGGAAGATATTGATAAATGGAGGTTTAGTGCATGATATCTTGTGGATGTGTGTTTTAACGAAGTGATTTATTAATGCTTTAAAAACCACTGCATCCACATGGCAACCACAATTACAAAGCAATGCATACTCTGAAGGATATAAAATTGAAAATAACAATACACCGATATCAATCAAGCTCCAAGTGGGTGATTTATGAAACCAGGATTTCAATCGCATTATTTGTGTTACAATATTATGAGCATGACATAAGAAACGTTGACTAAAGCAATGCAATTATTCAGTCACAGATTGTATCAGGACGTTCTTTTGGTAGATGGTTCTACATAGTTAAGTGTCGATTGAAACACTTTCCTTTATTTTTGTTTGTTTTAAGAGAGAGAGAGACTGCTTGAGAGTGCCAGCAGCGGGGAGGGGCAGAGGGAGAAAGAGGGAATCTCAAGCAGGCTCCATGCTCAGCAAGGAGCTCAATGTGGAGCTGAAGCTCCATCTCAGGACCCTGAGATCATGACCTGAGCAGAAAT
>NW_024424122.1:0-1790 GCF_017311325.1 Ursus maritimus
CAGTCCCCGAGGAGCCCCTCCCAAGGGGCCTGGCTCCGCAATGCTGGGGATTAGGGAAACCCAAGCACCAATGCCAGACTGTCCCTGCCACCCCGCTGCCACCCGGGGAGCTAGGGACATCGCCGGTCCTTCATGGCGGGAGAACGAGCAGGGCCCTCAGAGCCCCCTGCGACATTCGAAGGTCAACCGAGCCAAAATGTTGGGGCCCATGCTTCCGTTGGCCAGCGACCTCACCTTGGCCCACCCCTCCATTTGCCACAGAGCCGGTGGATCGAGCCTGCCGGCCTCCTGGGGGCTAACCCTAACCCTAGGTCGGCCCCCAAGGGGCCCCTCCCAAAGGGACTGCTGCCAAACGCCAGGGATTGGGGACCCCTAAGTCACAACGCTGGACTCACCCTTCCACCCCACCCACACCTGGGCCGCTAGGGTACCGCTGATCATTCAGGGCGGGAGAATGGGCAGGGCCCTCCCTGCCCTGGTGACCTTCGAAGGCCCCCAGCGCCAAAACGCTGGGGCCCACTCTCTTGCTCGCCAGCGCCCTGATCTTCGACCGCGCCTCCATTCGCCCCAGACGGCGGATCGTGCCTGCCGGCCTCCAGGAGCTAACCTTTACCCTAGGTCGGCCCCAAGGGGCCCCTCCCAAGGGGCCTGGTGCCACAACGCCTGGCATTGGGGACCCCGAGCCTCAGCGCCAGACCCACCCTGCCGCCCCGCCACCACTCGGCTTCCTAGGGGAGCCGCCACTCATTCAGGGCAGAAGAATGGGCAGGGCCATCAGAGTCCCCGGCGACATTCGAGGGCCCCCGGTGCCAAAACTTTGGGTACCACCTTCCAGCTCGCCAGTGCCCTCACCATGGCCCGTCCCTCCGCTTGCCACCCAGCTGGCGTATGGGGCCTGCCGGCCTCCTGGGGGCTAACCCTAACCCTAGGTTGGCCCCAGAGGGGCCCCTCTGAAGGGGCCTGCCGCCACAACGCCGGGGATTGGGGACCCTCGAGTCATAATGCCGGACTCACCCTGCTGCCCTGCTGACACCAGTGGTGCTAGGGCGCCACGGGTCGTTTTGGGCGGGAGAACGGGCAGGGCCCTCTGAGCCCCGGTGAACTTTGAAAGCCCCCAGCACCAAAACGCTGGGGCCCACGCTCCGCTCGCCAGTGTCCTCACCTCAGACGGCGACTCCATTCACCTCAAGATGGTGGATCGGGCCTGCCGGCCTCCTGAGGGCTAAATCTAACCCTACATTGGCCCCAGTGGGGCCCTTCCCAAGAGGTCTGGCGCTGCAACATCGGGTATAGGGAAGCCCGAGCCTCAGCACCAGACTCACTCTGCCGCCCCGCCATCACCCGGGCCGCTAGGGGTGCCACCGGTCATTCAGGCGAGAGAACGGGCAGGGCCCTCCAAGCCCCCGGTGACCTTCGAAGGTTCCCTGCTCCAAAACGTTTGGGCCCACGCTCCCGCTCGACAGCGCACTCACCTCGGCCCGCCCCTCTGCTCGCCGCTCAGCAGGCAGATCCGGCCTGCCAGGCTCCTGGGGGCTAACCCTAAATCAAGGTTGGCCCCTGAGGGGCCCCTCCCAAGGGGCCTGTCGCCACAACACCGGGGATTGATGACCCCAAGCCCCAGCGCTGGACTCATCGTGCCGCCCCGCTGGCACCCAGGCCACTGGGGAGCTGCCGGTCATTCAGGGCGGGAGAATGGGCAGGGCCCTCCGAGTCCCAGTGAATATCTAGGGGCCCACGCACCAAAATGCATGGGCCCATGCTCCCGCTCACCAGGGCCCTCACCTCAACCC
>NW_024424123.1:0-1790 GCF_017311325.1 Ursus maritimus
TTCCATCTGTGACCTCAGAAGCAAGTAAGCGAAGAACAGGGTGCCAGCCTGTAGGAAATGCTGAAATTTCCCCATGTTTATTATTTTTATTCCCTCTGTGTTCACAGTGATTAGCAGTAAAACCTTAGATCAAAAGGGGCCTCTGTGTGTACAGCCGCAAAGTGCAGCGGGGGCACAGGTAACCTAAGGAGACGCATTGCGCGGCTGCAGCCAAGCTTGGGGAAGAACTGCCCCGCGTGACAAAGTAGGCGTCGGCAGCTCTGGAAAAGAGAGAAGGACACTGAATGTCTGAGATCTGTGACAAAGAGAGAAAGTAAAGGATTCTAAGAGCCAGGTAGAGCCTAAGAAAGAATCCCTGTGAGATCTCTCCATTGAAGTACATCACTAAGACAGCTGGGTATGTAGTTTAATTAACCCAGCTTCCTTTCTATCACTGTATCTCTTCAGTTTCTTACGAAAATCCTCCTAGTGATAGTTTTAAGACTATTTTGTACATGTCCTGAAATTCCACCCTTTTCAAGACCTCTGCTCCATCCCTACTTAACCCACTATGAACTATTAGTCCATCATCTCGGAACATCACTTGCCAACTACCCTCTTCCTGTGTGAGCCCTTTTATTCTCCCTCCTACAGCAGCTTTTGATCTTGAAAGACCCAATTCCAGGGATACTGGGTCCAAAAAGATCCTCAGGGAAGCTGGGAGATTTTGCACTTCACATTTCAAGTAAGGCAGGTTAACGAAAGAAAGAAGGAGAAACAGATGGTAGGCAAGGATTACAGTAACGGCCATCTCCAGCCTACTGGCATACCTGTTGGATATAGATTCTTTTCCAGTTCAAACAGGATGGGGTTACCACCACACACATACACAGTCACTGCATCCCCTCTGTGAGCATACAACTTCAAAATGTTGAGCTCTTCCTTTCCAGGTACTAACGCAGAGACCTGATCTGTTCCAAGAGTGGGGAAAGCAGCCGTCACATCAGCCCGAAGCTTTCTCCTGCAGAAAGCAAACCAATACCCGGCATGAATCCTGCCTGGATGGATTTTAATAAATATGAAGAACTCCAAAGGACTTACTAAATAAAATCACAAGGGCCAAGGAACAACTAGTTTATGATGCCCTATTCTCATACACTCTTCCAAAACAACCTATTCTCTTTCTCATCCAATGTCTCATCTATTTTCACATATTCCTGGGGGCAAGTCTTTCCATTTTACTAAGAAAGAGGAAAACGGAGACCCAGTGAGTAACCAAGTTAGCTTGGCCAGAAACTCAGCCCTACCTTCCAGACTCCATGCCTAGCCCTCAGACCCACTCCTTCCTGGTATCTGCTTGGCAAATCTGTCAGCTTATGGTTAAAAAGCTATACGAGGGCACCAAGAGTGACAACTAGAGGACTACTGGTCCCAACATTCGCAACGTGGTATCAGCATCTGCAACACTGTATAACAGTACAATTCTTAAAACATGTCCCCTAATTCTCTCCCACCTCACCCTCCATCTGGCTCTCCTGCGAGAAGTAATCACCAGATCCTTTTTCTCCTATAGTTTTAGTTCTCGGTGCCCCATCTTATTTTTCCTAAGGGACTCGAAGTCTTTGGAGGGCGGGGACCCTGTAATCCTTCGTGTTTCCACCCTCCACACCTTATATAGACCGCAGTCAGCAAGCGCTGACTGAATGACGTTTTCCTTTGCACTAACGAGAATATTCAAAAGATAGCCTGGGAGACAAACCAGGCCTGTTCTTCATCTTCGCCCTCAAAATGTGTCTGACCCACCCTTGCTC
>NW_024424124.1:0-1790 GCF_017311325.1 Ursus maritimus
GCTTCACTGGTGAATTTTTACAAACATTTAAAGAAAACAAATATATGGTTTGCCAGTGTTTTGGATATTAACCCCTTACCAAATATATGGTTTGCAACATATATACATTACTGTTTCCTTTGGTTGATTCTTTCTTTTGCTCAATTGTACCACAGTCTTCGCAGCACCCAAGGAGACATTCCAAGTTGTGCTGAAGCAGAGGATGGGGGCCCATAATCCAGCAAAGTGGCTACAAGAGGTCAGCTCAGAACTTGGACCCTGCAGACACATTCTCTGGGAGACCCTCTTGCCCACCCTTCCTTCTAGAAAAGAACTCTGGGAAAGATTACTCTTGAGAATCATTGTCTCCTCAGGGCACAGCTGTAGGAGTGTGTAATGAGTCTCAACAATTATTCTGACTATGGCCAGAATGAGACCTGAGGGAGTCATGTTTCAAGAGATGTTACAACCTGGTAAATAACTCCTAATTTTCTCTATTCTATGACCACCTTGCTTCCTGAGGAGGAAGCTAGAGTCCTCATCTTCATGCCCCATCTAGAACAGTCACCCCTTCTCCATGATCATGAAACTCAAGGCTCTTCTTTCCAAACCATCCCAGTCCTAGCTCCTTCACCTCAGGTACAGAGGATCACAGACCTGCTCTCCAGGCCTACTCATGGCCCTTTCTGCAGCATGCCTGCCCCTCGCCACCCAGGAGGAATGTTAACAAGTGCTACAGCAGCTGGCTGTGAACTTCCCATTTGTGGAAGAGGAGTGAAGGCCACAGGACCAAAACCCTTTTTGACAGCATCTGAGCTGACTCCTCAGTAGGAGCTGTGAATGTTGGAGAAGCGAGTCATTATCTGGTGACAAATCAAGGATAGATAGCCAGCAACTGCACTACCTGCATTATTTCCTTTGACCCTCACCAAACCTCCAAAAGGTAAGTAGAATTATTGTTGTCATTTTATCAGGCAAAAAAAAAAATGGTGAATTGAATTGCCTAAAGTCACACGGAGACATAGTAGCAACATTAGGACTCAAACCTCGGCTCTGGAACCCACGTTCTCAAGGTCAGCATCAACTATGGCTTACAACTCTTGTTCTGGTTTTCTTCTTCTTTCTCATACCTCGGTATTCCCATTTCTTTCCTGTAGGTTTAGCTACATGTGTTTTCTTTTTTTCTTTTTTTTAGTTTTAAATGTTATCTAGAATTTCCATATGTGTTTTAATTGGAGGGACTTGTCAACATTAGCTTAATCCTCCATGTTTCCAAAAGCCCACCTCTGAAACACTACAGACCACATGAACCATTCATAGTCTCTTAGCCCTTTAGCTTTCTTGAACCCTCTGAACCCTTACATGTGTGAAAATAGGGAAAGGCATTTCAAAAGAGAAAACCAAATTCCTTTAGGTACAGAGATTCTTTTTAAAGTACCTCATATTTGGAGAAAATATAATGCAAACTGTAACCCTGTGCCCAGTGTATGATTCACACAGGCACTATAGGAGACACTGGGAATTAGTGGTTGAATAAATATAGATTGAATTAATTATTGAGTAGAGTGCTCCTTAGAAAAATTAGTGAATTACTTAGGATGTCCTGAACTACAATAAGAAATAGATCACAAAATGTATAATGGTTTAAACAGAATAAAGTCTATTTCTCTCCTACGGAAGAGTCCTGGTGGGTATCCTTGCTGATGCATGGCTCCACTGGAGGTGGAGAACTAGGAACACAGGCTCGTTCTCCCATGTGACTCCACCAACCCCTTCAGCCTCCTGGCCATTTCCATCTAGTGGGAGGAAGC
>NW_024424125.1:0-1789 GCF_017311325.1 Ursus maritimus
AGGTAAAAATTTACAGTGGGAACTGTAGTCACTGAATTGGGAAATCTAAATACAATAGGAGTGATTGGAGCCAACTGGCAGCACTCAACCACCAAAGACAGGTTGGGCATAGTTACCATAATGGACAGCAGAGTCAAAGTGGCAATCAGAATAGCACGACTCATGCAGACTTTTGGAATTGAGTAGCTGATCTCATGATGTTCCTAGACATGAAATACCAAATTCTTATTCACCTTGTATAAGCAGAAAAATTCTAGGTTAAGTGCACAAAAGTCTAACTTGGATCATAAAACAGAGAGTCATAGCCATTCGATCAATTTTCAGGCTTGAGCCAGTTTACAGACCCAGAACACTTAGATGAAAGGGAGTCCAGTTTCCCTTGAGAAAGAAACACAGTACACTACAGAAATGCAATACTGTTAATTTTCCTCTCAGCTTTCCCCAAAAGGGATCTACTGCCTTTTACCAGAGTGCCTGTACATGGAGCGGGGGGGAGGAAATAATCAGATATTGGGAAGACCACTAGATACTGGCTTTGAACTGACACTCATTCCAGGAGACCCAAAATATCACAGTGGCCCACAAGACAGAGTAGGGACTAACAGGTCCCAAAAGATGAATCACAGTGTGTCAGTGGGTCCCCAAGCCCATTTGGTGGTTATTTCTCCAGTTCCAGAATGAATAATTGGAACAGACATACTTAGCTGCTGGCATAATGCTCACATTAGCTTCCTGGCCTGTAGGGTAAGGGTTATTATGGTGAGAAAGGCCAAGTAGAATCCATTAGGATGGCCTCTATGGCAGAAAATAGCAAACCAAAGGCAATACTACATTCCTGAAGGAACTGCAGAAACTGTCACTGTCAAGAACTTGAAAGACACAGATTCCCACCACATCCCCACTCAACTCCCCTATTTGTCCTGTGCAAAAGGCAGATATCAATACAAAAAATCAACAAAGCACAAAGGAAGATGACAAGAGAAGAAAAAATAGACAAAGAACTAAAAGACTTACAGAAACAAACAACAAAATGACAATAATAAATCCTTCCTAAGCAATAATTACTTTAAATGTAAATAGATTAAATTCTCCAAACAAAACACATAGAATAGCTGAATGGATAAAGAACAAGATCCAGCTATATGCTGTCTATTAGAAAAAGATATTCCATACAAATGGTAACCAAAATAAAGCAGGGATGGTTACACTTACATCAGTTCAAATAGACTTTAGTCAAAAACTGTCACAAAAGGGACAACTACACCCAACATGAGAACACCTAAATATATAAAACAAACAATGACAAAATTGAAAAGAGAAATAGACATCAATACAATAATAGTAGGATACTTCAATACCTTACTTCCAATAATGGACAGAACATCCAAACAGAAGATCAATAAGGACTAAAGTACTTGACTAACCTGTAGACCAAATGGACCTAGACAGAACATTGCACCCAAGAGCAGCAAAACACCATTTTTCTCAAGCGCACTTGGGTCTTTTTCCAGGATAGATCACATGTTAAGTCACAAAGTAAGTCTTAACAAATTTAAGAAGATTACTGTTTTGCCATACATCTTTTCTGAGCACATGGAACTAAACTAGGTATCGAGAGCTGGAGGAAAACTGGAAAACTCACAAATATGTAAAAATTCAGCAATATGGGGCATCTGGGTGGCTCAGTTGGTTATGCGACTGCCTTCAGCTCAGGTCATGATCATCAGGCTCTCCGCTCAGCGGGGAGGCTGCTTCTCCCTCTGACCCTCCCCCTTCTTGTGCTCTCTCT
>NW_024424126.1:0-1788 GCF_017311325.1 Ursus maritimus
TTTCTAAATAATGAAAATGTTCAAATATACATGTAAATAAACAATGGGTCAAAAAAATCATGGTGAAAATTAGAAAATATTTTGAACTAAAACAAAATGCACACCCAAATATATCGAAGTTTGTGGAAAACATCTAAATCAGTACTTAGCAAAAAATGATAGTCCTAAATACACATTTCTAAAAAGAAAAAAGGCATAAAATCACCAGCCAAGCTTTTGTTTGGAGATAAAAAGAAAAGCAAATTACAACAAAGTAGGTAGAATTTAAAAGGGGAAACATATGAAATGGAAAAAATGGAAAAATAGTGATGTTATAAACTGATTCTTGAAAATGTCAAAAAAAAATTGATAAAACCCTTTTTTGGACTGATCAAGGGGAGAGAAAAAAACGAAAACCATAAATTACCAGTATAGGGAGTAAAGGAGGGGACATGACTACAGATTCTGCAGAGATAAAAATAGTGAAGAAATGTTAAAAATGAGATACGCCAATAAGTTTGAAAGCATATATGAAATGGAAAAAAAAAAAAAAAAACCTTTGAGATTGAAATGACCAAAACCAACACTAGAAGAAAGAGGAATTCTGAATAGACCTATAACTATCAAAGAAATTAAATTCATAATTTGAAAGTTTCCCACAAAAAAACTACAGAACTAGACGGTTTTACTCAAACACCCATCTGAAGAAGGAAAAAAATACCAATTTCACACAAATAATTTTAGACAAGAGGATACTTTCTAGCTCATTTGATATGGCCAGCACTATTCTCATTGTAATACTAAAGACATTACAAGAAATAAAAATGATAGATCCATATCCCTCATAAAAGTAAATCAAATCCCCCTAAAAAGGATACATCATGACCATGGGGGAATTTATCCTAGAAGTGCAAGGTTGTCTTACCATTCACAAATCAATCAAATAATTCATCACATTAACAGAATAAAGCCACAAATTAACATAATAATCACAATAGTTTCAGGAAAAAACCTTGATTACATTCAAAGCTTATTTATGATAAAAGTCTCACCAAAGTAGGAACTGGATAAGGGCATGTTCAAAAATCTTTCATTTCACATCATACTTAATGGTAAGAGTCTGAATACTTCCCCACTAAGATCAGGACAAGGAAAAGATATCAACCCTCACCATGTCTTTTCAACATCTTATTAGAGGTGTAAAAGGAAAAGTGGAGGAAAAAAGAAAGAAAGAAAAGAGAAGAAAAAGAGAGGGAGGAAGAAGGGAGGTGGAAAGAAGTTGACTGCCTTTTTTGGTCATGTATGTAGAAATCTAGAAAAAACTATGAGATCTAAGACATAATTTTAATAAGATCATTGGGTACAATGTCAATATGTAAAACTCTAGTGTATTTCTACATACCAGCAATTACCAATTAGAAAATGAAATTTAAACATAACATTTGAAACTATACAACATATAAAATACATAATGATATGTTAAATAAAATATATGTAAGACCTATACATTAAAAACTACACAATATTGCTGAGAGAAATGAAATAAAATCTAAATTAATGGAAAGATTTGCTATGTTCATGGATGAAACACTCAATATTGTTAAGATGTCTAATAAACCCCACACAGGCCAAAAGATTTGACAATCCTCCAAAATATTCCAGCAGGTATTTTGAGAAATTAACAATTCTAAAGAAATCATGTGATTCTAAGACTTGATTTATTTTTATTTTTATTTTTTTAAGAGAGAGAGAGAGCATGCATGAGTATGGGGAGGGGCAAAGGGAGAGGGAGAGAGAATCCCAAGCAGG
>NW_024424127.1:0-1786 GCF_017311325.1 Ursus maritimus
GCTCAGTTGGTTAAGCCTTCAGCTCAGGTCATGATCCCAGGACACTGGGATAAAGCCCCATCTCCCTTTCCCTCCTGCTCATGCTCTCTCACTATCTCTCTCTTTCTCAAATAAATTAATCAAACCTTAAAAAAGAGCTTTTGTTTATTTATTTATTTATTTATTTGGGGGGGAGAGAGAGAGTGTGAGCGAGTGTGAGGGGAGGAAGGGCAGAGGGAGAGAGGGAATCTCAAGGAGACTCCCTGTGGGCTCCCTGCAGGGCTTTATCTCATGACCCTGAGATCATGATCTGAGTGAAAATCAAGAGTCGGATGCTTAACCTATTGAGTTACCCAGGGGCCTCATGGGGGGGGGGTTAAATCTGCATGATAAGGGCTCTATACTTGGAAAATACCAATTCTCGACTTGAATCACTTGATATCAGCCATACTAAACTTCATCCAGTTCTTAATTATTTGAGGAACTATGTTCTCTTATCTCTGGGTTTCACAAATGCTATGTCCCCTATCTAGTACATTCCTCTCCTTTCCCCCTTTCCTCTGGATCCCTCTTAGTTTTCCTTAGCCTCAATCCCTTATAATTTACCTTCTCCAGAAATCTTCCCTTGACCTGTAAGTCTGATTAGGAATCCTTCTATGTACTTCTACAGCATGCAATACTTCTTTTCAAGTTCTTCCCTCAGGCTGGAATGTCTATCATCTAGTCTTCACAAAATGAATTTTACTTCTGCAAAATTCAGCTCAAATGCCACTCCCGATGACGCCTTCCCAAATCCCACTGATTAGAGTTTACTGTTTCTGGAACCCCCAGATGGCATTTATTTTATTCTCCTTATATTATAGTTTTATACATTCCTCTCCCCAATAGCTGATATACTACAAAAAAGCCCAGATACATGTACTCCCATAGTACTTAGCACATAGGAGAACTTTGTAAAGTATAAGCTGGCTGAGTGAATGGACTGGATGGAATTAATCCTAGGGCAGAAGCTGTTCTGAGAGCTACAGCCCTGCTTCTAGCAAGAGAGGGCTAATCTAGGAATGGTAACCCCTAGCTGGTAGGTGCTTCCAACTGGGTGAAAAGACCACAAATTATAAGTAGTTTGAATCCCATAAGACAAAAGACTGCTTCACAAAAAAATGCTGTAGTAGTTATATAAAGTCATAAATAAAACAGGAAAAAACTTCTGGCAGTGATCTGGTAATAGATTTTGACTGAATTGATTACTCGCTGACAGTACTCAACATAGTCCTGCAAATGCATCAACTATGTAATGAACAACATTAAGTTTATTGATTTTCTGATTTCCATTGATAGCTAACAGGCCAAAGCTACACATCAATATCTGTGTTAGTAATACCCCTGAGCTAACAATTTTGACAAACGAAAACCTCAAAAGTCTAAACAGTCCAAATTAATGGAAATTTGAAAGCCAAACCTCAGAATTTAAATGAAATATGTAACAAATGATTCTAATAACTTAATAACTCAGTGAAGTCAGTCTTGGTCATTATCTTCTTCTGACAAACTTTAAAAGTTTCCTTTATTCTAAAGATGGGATCATTTCCTAATAGATTTTTACTTCTTTCCTAAGTCAAGATTTTGAAATCATACACCCTTCAGCTAACACTTGCATAAAGTACTTTCATATCGTTAGTCCTTACAAAATTCCTCACCCCTGTGAGATACGCATTGTTTTCTTCATTTGTACACAAAAACTGAAGTTCGGGGGTGACCGGTGTGGGTGCAGTTGGTTAAGCATCTGACTCTTGGTTTCAGCTCAGGT
>NW_024424128.1:0-1783 GCF_017311325.1 Ursus maritimus
TTTTTTTTTTTAATGAGAGAATTGAAATAAGGCATTTTCAGGTCAGGAACGCCTGAGACACTTTACAGCCCGCAGATCTTTACGACCAGGACGTTCGTGCTGAATTCGCACCAGTTGGAAGCAAGGCTGCAGGAAGGAACGAGAAGTGTCTGACCTGGTAAGTCAGTGGGGAAATAGCCACATGCCAGTGTCAGATTTACCGTCTTCACCAGGAGCGGGTAATTCCATTTGACTTTTCCCACCAAGGGCTCTTTTTCCACAAGTGGGGGAATCCAAGCCAGGACCTCCAACACAGAGGTCTGGCGAGTCCAAGGACACAATAAGGGGCCACGGAAATGACCGCAGGCCGAGTCCTCGGATCTGCTGTGAGATGGACCTGGGCAGGAGCCCCATTTCTCACCTGACCTCCACAAGCCCCCCACTGTAAGTGCTGGAGTTTCAGCTCTCCTGGTTTCAGACCCTACATCCAACAGTCCCGGAAAGTCTTGGCACTGCCCTTTTCTCCGTGCACGGGCGCCCCAGCAAACAGCTGCATGTCACTTTGGGGAAGGGCCGGGGAAACGATTGCTGTATAAACTGGCACTGCCAGTACAGGACCCTTCCTCAAGGGGACCCAGCTTCCCCTTTAATCAGTTAGTTAATTAATTAATGGGGTCGGGGTCTGTGACCTGACTTAGAGCCTCTGCCATGAGTATTTTCTTGATTTCCATTAACGTCTCTTGAGCAGCCCCTGCACTCCCCCCACGTAGGCCCCTTCCTCCCAGAGCAGGAAGCATCTCTGACCCCCACGGCCTTGCTGGGGACCCACCCTAGATGTCAGCCTCATCAGCCTCAATGTCTGGAGGGGTGACGGCCAGGACAAGCCTCAAGCACCGTGAGTGAGGCTTTGGGGGATCTCTCGGCAAAGGGACCTCTCCCCTCTGTTGGGGGTAGTAAGGAGGTCGTTTCCGCTGGGGTGCAGGGTTCAGGGGAGTCTGAGGGTGTAGCATTCCCCAGCGGCTCCCGTCCTGCATCTCAGAGGAGCACGCTTACCCTGCCAGGACCTGACGTGCACAAATACGCCGACCCGGCTGGGCAGGGATCTCCCTTGCACTCTGCCCTCCTACAGCCGGACCTTGGGTTTGATTTTCACCACGGTCCGCCCTACAGGAGACGAAATCTCCGAAGGCTGCCAGAGGCGCCCTGGCTTCCCCGGAGTGACTGGAATTATCAGCTGGTCACTCTAAGCCTGACGTTCCCCGTTCCAAGGCTCGAGAGGCCATTTAGCAGGAGGCAGCCCGCTCCACGCAGCCCAACGCCTCACCGTCCTCGTGCACCTCATCCCCGGGAACGACAGGTGAACCCCTTGGTCTCCCCCCCAGGAACGGGATCCTCGTGGCCATCGGACGGTGGGAGTCACACCCCCACCGTGAAGCAGTGAACTAGGGCGATTGCCTGGATTTTAAACTCAGGGACCAACGTTCAGGAAGATAATGAAGTGAAAGAGCTCGGGCATCTCACCCTTGCCTCAGTGGCCCTGACTTCGAAGGGAAGAGCAGGAAGTTGGGGCCCAGGGGTACTTTGTGACCGACCATCCATTTCCTGATGCGGGCCGTACCCAGCCAGCCCGCCAAACCCTATGCCCCTCTCTTCCTCCTCCTCCTCCTCTTCCTCTCTCTCCTTCTACTCTTCGTCCTCTTCCTCCTCCCCTCCTCCTTCATTCTTTGGGATTGTCCTCTTTGGTGGTACAGTTTGCTAAACGTGAGCATTTTTTTAAAAAGATTTTATTTATTTATTTGACAGA
>NW_024424129.1:0-1783 GCF_017311325.1 Ursus maritimus
GTATTTCCTTACCACTAATCCTGATGACCTGGATGCCCCTTGGTCATAGCTAACATTCTGGAATTCCAGATGCGTTGCTAAAATACTCCCTCTGTTTCTTTCTTGCCGGATCTGTTTGTTTCTTGGTTCCAACTTTGCTGTTACTATTGGACTAAGAAAGGAAAACAACTACCAAGCCCTGGATGACAGCACGGGGACGGCGGCAACCAGCTAGGAAGAATAAAGAGTCACTACAGCCAGGATCATAGGATAGTCCCGTACACGTGCAGCACGAGCGTACCAGTCTCCACATCCCCACTCAGGACAGACAGTGATAACTGACCGTGGCTGAGACTTGCCAGAATGCATCAGATTTAGCATGAGGGACACAATTTATTTGCTGTCCAGATCTGAGGAATTATTAGAAAGCAGAGAAGCCCCAAAAGGTGACAAAGCGAAGAACAAGGAAGAGGCTGAAAAGAGTATTGGAAAATCTTTTCAGAGAATGTTTTTAGAAAGATAATGACTTCTACTTTGTTTCAAAAATAAGTTCTCAAGAGTATTTATTTAATTACTTTATTATTTATTTATAATGGGTATTTAACTTACTTAAGAAGGTTATATATTCTTTCCTAACCTGCATATTCAAGAGGTCAATGAGTATTAATCTCAAAACCAAAGCTGTGGTGACAGATTTAATTATTAACTGACCACCATTATACTCACCATTAACATTTATTAAAGAGTTTCTATTGTGTGACAACATGAGAAAATCAACCAAATTACAGAGTAAAATTTTTTTTCTCTAGAGCATCTGGACAATATATTCTTCTTCATAGTTGCCAGTGATTCAGAAGTTCCTAAAGATATTGGGGTGGAGGGGTGCTAGTTATTAGGGCTTCTGTTATTTAGACGCTGAATAAAATGAGTTTGTTGTGCTGATCTGAAAAATATCATCTGTATATGCAGATGAATGGTTTTGTCTCACTGGCTTAGTTTCTTTATTTTTAGGTGGGGATGGGAATATCTACTTTTCCCTGGGGAGGAAGTATTGAGTGAATTTGTTTCTGTATCATGTAATATAAAATATATTAAAGCTAATGAAATACAGCCTATAGTTCTTTCCTGGTATTCCTTTTGGAATCACCATTATTTTTATGAAACTAAGTTTGTCAATTCTTGAGCTGCTAATATTTGAGACTGCGAGGGAGTCTGCTCAAGCTAGAGTATTATGTGTTACAAATCCAAAAACAATACACACCAAGCATTTCTGCAAATGCGCGTCCTGAATGTTCTCGTTCACTGTAGGTCACTATGCACGGTCCCCTCCCTATCCCAAGTAACTCAGTGAACAATTTGCCTGTCTATACCTAAAAGGCAAGTGTTCTGGTTGTTGCTGGGCATTTTTTTCCTTGGCAGGAACACTTGGAAATTTTAAACAATTTAAATATCAACCGACTTATGTTCTTCTTACCCTTTCATGGAAATGTCAAGCATTCATATTTTCAATACTAATGAACAACTAACAATTGTTTTAATTTCATTATTTTCTCAACTGAAAGAGTGCTTACAGAGCACAGAAATAGCTAGGCTTTCTTTTTATAGACCTCACTGTGAGCCTGAAACAAGTTTAGATTGAAAGATGAAAAAGAACTCAGATTTTGTTTTTGCCCTGAATGTAATTCTCCTGATTAAGCTAGCCTTCTTCATCTCCCAGTTGAAAAGACAGATCCCAATGAGAGGATTCGAAACCCAGGGCTTACAGAGTCCTCAGAAAGTCACTCAAATCATTTGCTTATCTCTC
>NW_024424130.1:0-1782 GCF_017311325.1 Ursus maritimus
AATCTTTGCACTGACCCAGGGGAGAGCTGAGTGGAATGGACAGAGAGCTGAGTGGAATGGAGAGGGAGCTGACAGGGCCAGCAGCTGTTCAGTAAGAGCCATCTCGTCTCCCGCCTCTGAGGAAGGCTTTGGAAAGACACCCAAGTTTGATGCCTGATGACTAGAGGCGGGAGGGTTAGAAAGGAGCCCCTCCTTCTCTAATACACATCATGTGCCTCCCTCCAGCTTCTTACATAAACTTCAATTATGCAATCGTCAAGACATATTTTTAAAAGGCATATATAATAATACAAGGAGCAGCCAGGCGTCTCAGAAATGAGGAAATAAGGCATTGCGAACTCAGTTGAAGCCCTCCCCACGCCACACTCTTCCGGAGCACACCCTCCCCCTCCCCGCCCCCCAGAAGGCATCGGAACCTGGGACTGAGACTTTAGCCTTCCCACAAATGACTTTATGTTTTTATGACATATTTATTGATCCCTGAACAATATATAGAACTGGTTTACATGTTTGCAAACTTTCTGTAAATGGTATCCTAAAATAAGCATATTTTTCTGCAGCTAGCTGTTTCTCATCCACCGTTACTTCTGTGCGATTCATCCATGTTGACATGTGTGGCTCTGGTCTATTACTTTTCTCCGCTGAAACTTTTATTATTTGAGTACACCATCATTTATTTATTCCTCCTGTTAACAGATAATAGAGGCTCTTGCCAGAGTTTTTCTCTTACAAAACGGTGCTGGGAACGTGTCCCAGCCGGACTCTACACGTGGATGTGGAGACGGTGCCTTGCAGCCCACCGGTCACTCCTTCTCTAGGACACGCCTTCCCCCCATGCCCCGCATCCGAGCCACTCTGCTTGGGCTCCGCGGTTAGGCTCCTGCTATCTGACCGGTCCCTTGCTTCCTGGAGCTGGTTTGGGACTTGCCACCTTGGCTTTGCCCTTGGGGATTCTTATCTCTGCCCTCCATCTTCAGAAAGGAAGTGCGGGGTCAGCGACCTGCCCCAAGCCCCACAAAGTTCTACAGGACTTGTCCTGGCTGCATGAACTCATTTCCAGCTCCTGCTTGACTAGACTCTAAGCTCCAAGAAGTAGGGGTTGGGTCTGATTCATTCAATACCGCAGCCCCATCCCAGGAACGGGACCTAGAACTTTGTAAAATGTGCTTTAAATGTTTGTTGACCCGATGGATGCATGAACTAATGCCTTATGGAGAAGGGGTCCCAGAGAAGCAGGGTAATTTATACACTCAACTTGTATTTCCCTTTACCTCGATGTCTCTAAGCCTCCACCTATGGGTCCAAAGAAATCCCAGTGAATCCCATGTGCTCGGTGGCCCTTGTGCAAACTGAGAGCTGCCTCTCACCATTTAATGAAGTCTTCTCAAAGAAGCGAAGACATCCAGTCTCTCCTACACAGGACACAAGGGCCCCCTAGTTATCTGGGGCATGTGAAGGCAGCCTCCTGCCATTTGTCAGCCTGAGGCGCCCCATCATGCTAGACCCCTGGAACTCTCCACTTACAGGAGACAGTGACGTTGGCCTCCCTTTCCCTGGTAAGATTACTTTTCTATGTAAGACACACACTACAGCACACGTGTCTGATAGCAGTGCTGGTCCTCAGAGCAGATACTGATGGGAGAAGAACAAAGCACTCTTTAAAAATGGGGCACCTGGGTGGCTCAGTCGGTCAAGCACCTGCTGTTGGCTCAGTCATGATCTCGGGGTCCTGGGATCTAACCCCACATCAGGCTCCTTGCTCAGCGGGGAGCCTGATTCTCC
>NW_024424131.1:0-768 GCF_017311325.1 Ursus maritimus
AGCATCTAGTAGCTAGTCAAGGAATAAGTATAGGATTTGATTATCTGTCCCTTTAGGCCCCTTTTATAAAGAACAGTTCCTTTTCCTTTATTTGTTTCATTTCAATACACTGGCAGTTTTGAAGAGTGCAGGACAGTTGTCATGCAGAATATTCCTCAGTCTGGTTTAGTGTGGTTTTTGTTTTTGTTTTTGTTTTGAGATTAGATTCCAGTTCTGTGTTTTGGGGAAGAAAATTACGTAGGTGAGGTGTGTATGTCCCACTACATCATGTTTTGTCTGGAGACAGGTAATATCAATTTATACCGTTATTGCTGATGCCAAGATACTAACTTGTGAAGGACGTATCTGCCATAATTCTCTCTTGCTGGGGCTGCATTTTTCATAGGTAACTAATAAAAAACAATCTCTGACATGGTACTCTAAGACCTTGTAAATACCTGTTTCCCAAATAATTGATCCAACCGTTTTAATATTAATTAATGATCTTTTTTTTTTCTAAAGATTTTATTTATTCATTTGACAGAGATAGAGACAGCCAGCGAGAGAGGGAACACAAGCAGGGGGAGTCGCCCGATTCCTTACTGCAAATATTTGAAGATCTACATCAACCCTCAGGACAAGCAGGAAGCCCAGCTAGGTTAAACCCTTCCTTCTTACTCTCCCACATGCTGTGACATGATCACATATACCTTCATTTTATGGCTCAATATGTTGTAATTTCTAACTGGTTTGTGTTTTATCTCCCCTAAAGTGTACATTCTCTCTCTC
>NW_024424131.1:32054-40970 GCF_017311325.1 Ursus maritimus
AATAATTCTTTGAGCATGGACCTTAAAACAGAAGCCCTAATGTTTTGGATATAAACATATTGTCTTTTCGATCTTCCTGAATGAAGTATTACTTCAAACTCTAAGCCTAAAAAATCATATATAATTGCCAAGACATTCGTGAAAGATGCCATCAAACACGTTTGCTTAGAAATGTTCAAGTTCCAGGGCGCCTGGCTGGCACAGTCCATTAAGCATCTGACTCTTGGCTTCTGCTCAGGTCACAATCTCAGGATCATGAGATGGAGCCCAGCCTTGGGCTCTGCAATCAGCAAGGAATCTGCCTGGGATTATCTCCCCCTTTCCCTCCGCCCCTCCCCACTGGTCTCTCTCGCTCTCTCTCCAAAATAAATAAATAAATCTTTAAGAAATGTTCATGTACCACTTTCACTACATCTCTCAACACATTTGGAACTGTCTAGTGGTATGGTTGATGAACAAAAAAAAGCTAAATAAAGTCTTTTTCATGACAATTTGACCAACCGAAGGAAGACAAGTACTGTTTTGTGAATACTCTTTATTTTAAGACAGAAGCAGGGAGTATTTGTTTCAGTATCACAGAAGTACAATATCTGTTCCCTTCGGCCCCTTACTAAAATCTAGAACTGTAAGAACATAAAAGGATGAGAGAGGTATTAAACTCCCAGAAGAAGAGAACAGAAGAGATGGCAACACAAGTTTTGGAAGCTGAAAATTTAATTCATGGGTTTTAATAGTCTCAATGGGCTGAAGCACGAATTCCTAAACTCAGATTTGGGAAGTTTCAGTTATCAGGTAACCAAGTAAGAATGTCAAGTAGTCAACTGGATGTGAGTTCAGGAGAAAGATCATGGCTGGAGATATAAATCTGAGTCATCTAGTCAAAGCAATGAGGTAAGACCATCAATGGAGCCCCAAGCCCTGCTTGGGACATTCTCATGTCTAGGGGTCAAAGACATAGGAAAGAAATAGCTAAGGGGACTAAGACAGAACCAGAGAAGTAGGAAGGAAAACCAGGCGGTTAGTGGAGATTAGTGGAGATTATACAACTCTAGGAAATGTTGCTTAAAGATCAAGCAAACTGAGGTGACAGATCTCAGTTAAGAAATGTTCCAATGGAAAGACACAGATGACTGAACAGGTTCAGAAAAAACTGGAAGAGAACAAACAACAACAACAAACGCGGAATACAGACAACTTTCCGAGGAGTTTTCCATAAGAGAAAGAAATGAGGCACTCTGTCGGCTCTAGCTAGGATGATCTATCCATATAACAGGAAAGGAGGATACATGGGCACAGATGCTGGCAGGTGTACAGATGCTGTCCTGGCAACTTTTTCAAGTTCTTTTCTGAGTCTGTTTTCTCAGTGCCAACAGGGAGCAAGGTGAGAGGGAGGAGTTACTATGGAGGGAAGGATAGAGGTGAACCCATGAAATCATCACTGGAGGACATAATACAACTGACTAGGTAGTAGGAGTACTAAGCAACCAAGTTACAGGCACGTTTGGTCAACACAATTGTAAGACGTAAATACTCCACTTAAAAAAAAACACAAACACCTCTCTGTAGTCTTTCATCAGACTGGCTATTCTCTTCAAAATGGTTTTCTTCTGGAGTCCTAGGCTCAATTAATCCCTATGGCAGAGATCACCTGATCTACACCAAATACATTTTTCCAACAGACAAACAACCTCACAGAAATATGTCAGGGAGCACAGGAACTCTCTCTTCCTCCGTCTGATATCACACAGGACCAAATTGTTTCTATTTTGGCCTTTATATTCTCTATCATACAACTATAAATTTTATATTACTTACATTCCTACACCTGTTTTCTCTCTACAAGGGTACTATTTACTCCTCCTACTATACATTCAAGGTCTCTTCTTCCTTGTTCTACTCTCTTTGTTCTGCATGATACACTCTACCCCTTCCACTTTCTGGTCTTTTGACAAGACCCCACAGTTTTCGAAAGCCTGCTCTGCAAACCAATGTGCACTTGAAATCTTTATATGATATATTGTGTAGAATACTAATGAATAAAATCAAGTCAACATAATGTTCAATCACAATGCCAGTCAAGACTTTTGCTATTATTTCACCTGAGCCGTTATTCTTCAGAAAAAAAAATTTTGGGCAAGGAATCATCTTATAACAAACATTTATTTGGAAAACTATTTTATAGAAAGAGACCCTAAAATCAAACAATTTCTATTAAAAAGAGAAAGAAGATCAGTCCTTCCCACCATAACGGAAATAGCACACTCATGGGCCACAATGTATACAATTCCTTAGGAGAGGGAGGTAGTGACAGGAGTAAGCTGGAGGAAGATAAGCAAGAGGATGGGATCCCTGATGGGAAAGGAGTCAGTGAGCTCAGAATGCTGGCAGCATCTCAACAGCCGTAAAGGCAGGGGAATGGATTCTTTCCTGGAGCCTCAAAAGGAAGCAGCCATGCCAGCACCTTGATTTTAGCGCATGAACACGGATATTGGAGCGTTGAACTTCAGAGTTATAAGTAAGCAGTAAATCTGTTGTGTTATTTTGAGCCACTAACTCAGTGGTAATTTGTTATAGTGGCATTAGGAAACTCATACCAATACTATCTGCCTCCTAGGTTTATGAGAAAAGTTAATTAACATGAAACATGCAAAGTGGCAAACACTTGTGAAGGAGATTCAGAAGCTGAAGGATGGGGAAAGTGTGATGATGGAGGAGTTTACAAGTTTCAAGAAAATTTCAGGGTAGGGGCGCTGGGTGGTGCAGTGGTGACCATCCAAGCTCGGGTTTTCGCCTCAGGTTGGTGATCTCAGGGTCCTGGGATCAACTCTCATGCCAGGCTGTATCTGAGTTCAGTGTTTAGCAAGCTTCATCCTCCCTCTTCCCCTTCCGCCTCTCTCTCTCTCTCAAATAAATAAATTAATTAATTAAAAAAAAATAATCCCAGGGTAGACTTTACGGAGAAGGTAACTTTGGAGCAATACGCAAGACTGCTTGGTGGCACACACATTTGCTAATACTTCTGTTAAAATCTTTTCATTTACTAATCAAGGGATTCGTTTTTACAATAGAATATAATATAGTTTTAATTTGTACCTTTTATTTCTAAAATCTTTTCATGTGTTTAAGAACCATTTCATTTCCTTTTCTGTAATCTGTCCATTCAAATCATTTGCCCATGTTTTTAATCTTTCAAATTCTACCTGGCAGACTGTACAGTAGGAAAACAGCAAGATCAAGTAGAATACAGTGTGGTAATATGAGTCCAATGGTAAAGAATCATTTTTATCTCATGTGTATATATATATGTTATGTGTGAATATATACTTTGGACATATCTTATGTATACGTACATCTATCCTCATAAGTTGTCTTAAAAATGCATGTCTAGGTATAAAAAGTTTTCTCCAGGAGATGAGCTGGCAGATGGTTAATAGGTGATGCTCATTTCATATACTTAAACACATGTGAAAAAAATGACAGAAATTATTTCACTTGTATAAAATGTTTAGTTGTCTATGTTTTATTTATTTACTTATTTATTTATTAAAGATTTTATTTATTTATTTGACAGAGAAAGACACAGCCAGCAAAAGAGGGAACACAAGTAGGGGGAGTGGGAGAGGAAGAAGCAGGCTTCAAGCAAAGCAGGGAGCCCGATGCAGGGCTCAATCCCAGGACCCTGGGATCATGTCTGGGCCGGAGGCAGACACTAAACAACTGGGTCACCCAGGCGCCCCTAGTTGTCTATGTACTAGATAAAGACTTCAGGATCATAGCATCACACAAGCCACCACGTTTGTGTTAGGTATAAAACAATGTGCTGGAAAGTAGAAAAAAGGATATCTAGTGATGCCCCCGGGGATTTTGTTCTAGGTCAGAGGGCAAAGAATAACACTTAGAAGATTTGATTAGCCATATAAAAAAGCATATGTTAATACTTAACTCTAAGTTTGAAACAAACTCATACGAACAGGTCAAATCTTTGGTGTTCAAAGTGACACCAAAGCAGAGACATGAATTGTAACAGGGATAATTCCTCCCCCCCCCCATCACTGAAATTCTCACTGACACCCCGCTCCTGGACACAACTTATCTCATCTGCAAATCCAAACCTCAAGTAACTGTAGGTGTCACTGAGCCAAGAGGGCTTTCCTGCCCTCTCCCCCTTTGCCCCTCCGTGGTGCGGCGTCTTCGGACACTATTTTCTTCCATTTCTTATCTGTATTATGCCCAAAAGAAGGAAAGCCTAAGAACCGGCTCAGCAAATAATAATGCTTCCCATCTACAACATGCAGAGGACAAATGGCCGTGTGGTAGCTTACACCAATCATTGGTTTTGTATCACAGTGATAACACAGTAACAGCTCAATATGAGGTAAGTATGTGTGGTGGCAAACACAAGTGTTACAGAGTATAAAGAACAGCACAGCACATGTGTAATGAAGTTCTGGAAACTTTGCTTTTTTTTTTTTAAGATTTTATTTATTTGAGAGAGTGAGCGAGAATGACAGTGAAAACGAACTCGAGCCACAGAGGAGCAGAGGGAGAGGCAGAAGCAGACTCCCCACTGAGAAGGGAGCCCGAAGTGGGGCCCGGTCACGGGACTCCAGGATCATGAACTGAGCCACAGGCA
Organism: Ursus maritimus; assembly: GCF_017311325.1. NCBI lineage: Eukaryota > Metazoa > Chordata > Mammalia > Carnivora > Ursidae > Ursus > Ursus maritimus. The sequence goes on from NW_024424131.1 coordinate 36,688, forward strand.
GACGCTCAACCGACTGAGCCACGCAGGCGCCCCTGGAAACTTTCCTTTAATGGAGGTTGGATGTTCACTGGGTACGGAGGGAATGGGGAACTAGGAGAAGAGGTCAGAGAAAGCATCCCCAGCAGGGACAAGAGGTGAATGATGCCCCAGACGAGGAGGAGCTACAGAGAACTGCTGGCAGCAGGCGGATGGTCTGTCCTTCCTCACATGGGAATGAAGCAGAGCCGGTAGGGGGGTGGCAGACGGCCAAACCCACTGGCAATTGGGGTGGTATCGATGTCCTTTAGGTCGACCAGAGATTTCAGAGTAAATTTCTGTAAAATGTTGGTCAGGAATAAAAACAGCTCCATACGGGCCAGTCCTTCTCCCACACACAATCGTTTTCCTGAAAATAACAAACAGAAGGGACCTGTTGCTTGAACAGTATGTTTGGAACTGCCACAAGAACTATGTCACAAGAAGTATCTGACGAATGACTGAACTGATGGAGGGCTGGAAGGAAGGTTAGACGGACAGATGAATGCTTGCTATTCTCCTAGTGTCTTCACGACAATCCTTCATTCAACAAGTATCTATTGAGTAGCAGGCCTACATCAAGCACGTCATTATGTATTTCCACACGACAACTGCTCTGTTCCCTGTCTGACAGTCCCTATCTCTCTTTCCATCCTCCACACACTCTATTCTCGGTTCTAGCCATACCCACTCTTCAGCAATCTCCAACACACCGTGACATCTCCAGTTTTACCTCATGCTGTTCCCTTCGGTTAAGAGGCACGTCTCTTATACTTCTTTCAGGACCTATGTCTTACGTCATTTCCTCTCTATAATCCCTGTGATCCCCTCGGGCAGGAGAATCGTGCCCTCTCTGGGTTTCCTCAATTAAAACATACATAGATAAATGAATAGATCAAGAAATAAACATAGATAGATAAGTAAAAACTCTTCGATTAAAACACAGATCCTCACCATGAATCATAATTTTCTGTTTACTATTTTTCTACCATGCTAAAATGTGCATTCCTAGTAGGGAAGGCTCAGTCCTTGACATCTTGGTATATACAGTACAAGACACAAAGCTGGCATCAGAAGCCATCAGATAAATGAAGGTGACTCCATGGCCAGAGACCCAGCACACACTATAGATGTGGAGACCCAATATCCAAGATACCTGATCTTGCGTGGAGGATAATCAGGTGCCTTGGAATCACTGCAGGGCATTCTGCCACTTTCCCAAGATTTCCTTGATGCCATGGTTAGTTGGCTGGTTCTGATCTCCTCAATCGATAGAAACGTCCTGCTCCTGTGGTCCCCCTTGTGAAAGTGCCCCGTCTTCTCTTCTTTCCCTCGCTCCCTGTCCCCTGTGAGGCAGCTCAAATTCCCTTTCTGCTGTGGTAGAATGTTGCTTATTCCAGTTGATGCCTCACTGTGGAGCAGGAGTGAACAGGAAGGAGCCAGCTTCCTCTTCTGCTTTCCCGAGCGGCCTGGGCTTTCTTCTCCCACAACACTAGTCTTACTAGATTATAATGATCTGTTTACTAATCTGCTTCCCTAACTAGAGTATGAGCCTCTTTGGTGTCTATGCTGTGCTTGTGGATACTTGTCACCCTAGAGCTCACTCTGGGGAGTAAGGGATATCACAGAGAAGATACTTTTTTTTAAAAGATTGGATTTATTTATTTGAGAGCGAGTATAAGTGGGGGCGGGGGGAGTGGAAGGGGGCAGAGGGACAAGGAGATTCCCACTGAGTGGGAAGCCCAAACAAGGCTTAATCGCAGGACCCTTAGATTAGGACCTGAGCCAAAGTCAGACACCTAACTGGCTGAGCCACCCTGGCACCCCACATAGAAGATACTTAACTCAGAGGTGCCTGGGTGGCTCACTCGGTTACGCATCTGGCTTCAGCTCTGGTCATGATCCCATCAGGGTCCTGGGATGGAGTCTACATCAGGCGCCCTGCTCAGTGGGAATCTGCTTGTCCCTTTGTCCCCTTCCCCCATGCTCAACAGGGAGACTACTTCTCCTTTTCCCTCTGCCCTCCCCCTGCTTCTGCTTCTCTCTCTCTCTCTTTCAAATAAATAATTTTTTTAAAAAGATACTTAACTCAAAATTGAGGAGTTATATACCTTTCTCATGGCCAGGGAGTAAAGTCTAAATGAGTTTCATCTGCTGCTAAGAGGAGATCTTGGTAGCTCAGTGATATATCTAGAGGCAGAATTTAATGAACCTATACTCTAGCTTCCTTACTTTGGAAGAACTCCGTCACCCATGCAACGTTCCAATAATGACGATGTATGCTGAGTGCGGCAAAGTACATGGGCATTGGGAGTGATGTTTCTGGTCATGGACAAAGAACAATTCTACTCATCCCAGAGCAGGCACCATGTAAGTTTCAACTGATCCCCCCAAAATATTTCGTCCCCTTCAGCACCTAAGGGATGTAATTTTTATTACCTGCGGAGAAGGGCATGAAGTAGTCACTCTTCTTAAAGTTGCCGCTATCATCCAGGAAGTGGGCAGGGTTAAATGTCTCCGGGTTGGGGAATTCTTTGCCGTCATGTAGCACAGAAGTCAGTGATGTTAATACTCTTGTGCCCTGGAATGGACAGATGAAGATAAACTGGGTTATAAAGAAGTTGTAGAGCTGGAAGAAATGTGGCAAATCACTCAGTTCAATCTTTTGATCTATACGTGAGTAATCCCAGGTCCAAAGAAGGGCAAGGGCATTTCCACCCAGACAGACTAAGTAATAAACAAGGATGAGATTCAGGACAGTGCTAGTCAGGATGCTAACATGGCCCCCAATAGGGTCTGAAACACTGACTCCTTGGTTACTTGGGCGCCACACCTCTGAATCCTCTCCACTGATCACAATGTTTGGACACTTGTGTCTGTCTCACTCTCTGCTCTATTTCATCACTTCGATGTTCATCCATCTCATGTGGGTTATGGCACAGCAGGGGTCTGCTTGAGATTCTGTCTCTCCTCTCCCTCTGCCCCTCTGCCCACTCACACACTCTCTCTAAAATAAATAAATCAAATCTTTTAAAAAATAGAACAATAAAAATATGGAGGAACTCTTTGTTAGAGATGAGTCCTAGCTACACACACACACACACACACACACACACACACACACACATACACACAAAGTAATTTTTCAAGAATTCAAGTAAAGATCATTAATTAGGGGCGCCTGGGTGGCTCAGTGGTTAAGCATCTGCCTTCAGCTCAGGGCGTGATCTCGGCATTCTGGGATCGAGCCCCACATCAGGCTCCTCCGCTGGAAGACTGCTTCTTCCTCTCCTGGAATTTCAGATTGGTAGATGGTGTGATGAGAGGTTCTGAAGTGCGTGTTGGCAAAGAGATTAGATGGATGGGAAAGGGAAATCCTCACTGAGTGGAACCAAAAATGGATTTGGACAGACGTAGAGTTGGATGTTGGTGTCTGTCAAGTATCTGTAAACCTGAATGTTGGCATGAAACGTTTTGATTTGATCAGGTAGATGTATGAGCTAGAACAAGAGTGGAATGCAAATAACTATTGGGGAAAATTATCCTGGGAGTCCTGTAGAATGATCTGTATGATAAGAATGGGAGCCAAGGACCAACTGTGAGATTTTTCATTTCTTGACTTTGGTTTGATGAAAGTCTGGACCATGGAAATACAGAGGATCCTGAAATAAAATCAAATTGTCCATCTCGTCACATCTCAGAGATGTATAGAGACAGGTTTTAGTTGGTGGAGAGGATAAGTAGCGACTCTATGGGGAATTTTAATAATAAAAACAGATATCGTATTTGAGAAATTGAATCAAAGAGTGAAAGATTCAGGTAGTAAATCTGAATCGTGAATTTGCTGAGTGATAGGGTCAAGCTGGAAATCGTGTGCCAGAAGTAATATAGATGCCACAAGGACACTTGTATAGATGCAACGTCCTCCTTGAACTGGAGAGAGGCAGAATCCAAAATGCAATGTAAAGAGCTAATTCTAGAGAAGGGAATTCCTTCACCCGAGGCCACCATTACTTTATGCAATCACTTTGTAGCTCTGGGCAGAAATGAGAAACCAGTGAGTAGGCTGAGATGGCAAGGAGTCGAAGATGCTGATGAAGGTGATTGTCAAAGAATTGTCCCTGGATTTCAGGTGGACTGCTCAAATCACGTATTCTAGGTGGAATGAAGTGAAGAAGGTGGTGGAATGGTTTGACAAAACTGGAAGATGAACCTCTACTTTCTCTGCTGTTAGGGCAATGATTTTTATCTTTCTGGTGATCAGCTGA
>NW_024424132.1:0-1782 GCF_017311325.1 Ursus maritimus
AACAACAAGAATGCAAAAATCACAAAACAAGAAGGCATATAGGTAAGAAGCTGAGAGGGTGAGGGGATGAGGGGGTGAGTGGTTTGAGGCCATCTGAGGCCCAGGGAACAGCATGAGTAAAGCGAGGAAGGCATGAAACAGCATGGCATGTGCAAACACTGAGCAGTTTGATTTTATTGGCTTGTTGGGGTAGCAGAATCTAGAGCTACGGTGGGAGGAAGGGCCAGATCCCCAGGGTCCCAGCCTGGCCACGAGGCTACAGTGCATAGATTTGACCCTGAAAGCGATGGGCGGCTATGAAAGAGGTGATCCTCCTGTCACTTAGAGCTGGGAGTGGCCTCTGCCACTCAGTCACAGTGGACTAGAACTGCAGAGCTAGCCCAGGGGCACGTCAACTCTGAAAGACACTTGCTAGAGTCAGGACACTTGGCTGCAAGCAACAAGAAGTTAACAAATGCCAGTGTGAGAAAAGGAAAAAGAGTTTATTGGTTCATGGCATTGAATAGTCCAGGGGTTTCTGACCTCCAGGACACTGCGTCTAATGTTTAAATGCTTTCTGCATCTGGACTCAGTTTTCGTCTGAGCTGCCCTAGTTCTCAGGCAGATTCTTCTGTCATGGCCAAGACGGCCCCCAGACGATCCAGGCTTATAGTCTCACCATATAAATAACCCCACAGGAACAGGAATGAGTCCCACAATTTGCTGTCCTGGTGTCCTGTGGATGTTTGTCATGGTTTTGGTCTTAGTGGTTTCAAATAGCCTTCCTGTCTAGGGTGAATTTTGATGCTCCTCCATTCAAGGGAGAAGCCCGATGTTGTCTGTCCCAGTCTCCTTCGCAGCCATGGTTCAGTGATGTGATATAGATGTCGCCGGTGAGACAACACGCAGCTTCAGTTTGAGAGAGAACAACACGAGCAAGCAGGCAGCCCCACAATCCGTTTTCTGGTGATGGAGGGGCTAAGGTACCTGACGTTGGGAGAGACACGGCAGAGCCTCTGATGTTTGGTACCTGGCATCAGCCATTCACGCTACCGTGTCCAGCCTAGTCACAGCAGTAGTTTGGCTTCTCTGGAACTAAGCCTAACTCTGGTCCTTCTAGATATTCTGTGACCTACCTGAGAGCCTTTACTGAACCACTTTTTGGCCCTGGCCCGATGTAGCACCCCTGAACAAATACTGGGCCATGTCTTCCTCATTTTCCCAGCCATGAAATTAATGCTGAGTCAGTCCTGCTTAAACCACATAGTAAGGAAGAGGGGAAGGATGATGCCCTGAAGGAGAACTGAGATTGCTGGTCCAGGAAGGGGAGGTGATGCTGAGCATGCAAAGGTAACACGTCCACTTCTTCCCTTCCTCTCAAGGGCTGTCTTTAGCCCCTCGTGGCACCAATGCCCTGGCAAGCTCTTTAATCCATGGTCTGCTTCTAATAGATTTTCTTTCTGAAGCTGAATTCAATCATGCATTTCCCCCATCAGGAGCTCCTCAAGGGGCTCTCGTGGTTACTTCAGCAGGCTTGGCTTGGCTCCTTCTCTAAATGGTTAGTTTGCAGCTTACTGCACAGCTGGGGTCAGAGGGTGTGCATGTCATTGAATTCCTTTGCTTTCTCCAGCCAAGAGTTGGCTGCTATTTGCGCACAATACAATGAAGGAATATTAAGGAATTCTGGTCATTGTAGCTGTGGTAAAATGTAAAGAAACAGGAGAGAAGCAAGACACTCAGGGTTAGCCACAGTTCTGCCACTTCCTAGCTGTTTAGGAAGGACACTGCCCTCCCTGGAACCTT
>NW_024424133.1:0-1781 GCF_017311325.1 Ursus maritimus
GCAAGTGTAGAAAAGCAGTAGGAGATAAAGCTTAGATAAATGGGTCGCATTATACAAAACTTCAAATATCAGGCTGGAAGTTTAGACTTTCTTTTATGGATAAAGGAGAAGTACTGGCAGTTGAAAGTAAAGAATTTTTAATTTCTTTCCAAAAGATGTTGTATAAATATGAAATGACAGTAAAAAGTAAATTCCTTGAAATCACGGATGTCTTTTTGCACTAAATTAAGGTGCCAAGGGTCGTATCTGCATAGTTAGTCGACAAGTAGAGGGATAATACATTCCACTCACCAAGAGCCTTTCATCTTCTGTTTATCTCTTAAGAAAACTTAAATCCAGTTTTCTTTGTCTGAACACTTCATTTTCCTCTCCCAAATAGCAACTTCTGTTTTATAGATTATTCTTGTTCTATTCTTTCTTTTGGCTTTATAAAATGAACATCTGGAATTTTTCTGGATTGTTATATTCTTGAAATAAAATTCTATTAAAAGATTTGTTGTCATATGTAAATTTAGCTTTTCAATCCCAACTGAAGCCCTTCGACTAACGAATATAATCTTGTTGGGACAAGTAAAATTCATCAGGCTTTTATGTAGAAATGCTTTCTTTACTGTAGTAGTAAATTGGGTGGGTATTATCATTTTCAAGATGAATTACTGGGAAAACTACTAGTCCATCTAGAAATGAAAACTCTTTAAAAGTCCCATCTTCGGTTAAAATGCTTGAAATGCTTGCTCTTGCAAGGGCCTGATAAGAAATGTCACAGAATGGTATCTGGTTCGTGGAATTGCCTACTATTTTAGGGGGAAGTCTGATTTTTCTATGTGAAGTGCCTCACACAGAGCCTAGCACACAGCAGGACCCAAGTCTTAATTTCTACCTTTTCCCCTGTGGGGGCGAAAGACTCAATGTAAGGTCCAAATGTGTCCTAGCAGCTTATATTTTTGGGTGGTTCTTTTTTCTGATTAAAAAAAGTCAAGATATAATTTACATATAATACAATGCATAGTTTATAAGTACATAGTTAGATTAGGGGGTTTTTTCTATTATATTCACCTATGTAACCACCATCCAGCACAAGATAAAGGAATTTCTCTTACTTCACTTTCTTATATCTATCACCACAGATTAGTTTTGTTTATTCTAGAATTTCATAGAAATAGAATTGTACAATGTATACTTTTGTGTCCAGGTTTTTTCACTCAGGATAGCGTCTGAAAGATTCATCCGGGTTACGATGCTGGGGAGTATTTCACTATATTTGTTTATCCATTCTCCTTTTGGTGCACATACGGCTGTTTCTAGTTTGGGGCTATTATGATTAAGGCTGCTATGATCATTCTTGTACAAATATTTCTGGGAACATATGTTTCTATTTCTGTTGAATAAATATCTAGTGGAGGGATTGCTGAGTCACAGGATAAGATGTGCATTACGGTTTACGGAATCTGTCAGTTTTCCAAAGTGCTTTATCATTCTCTACTCCCAATAGCAGCTTATGAGAATTCCAATTGTTCCACAGCCTTGTCAATACTTGGCGACATCAGTCATTTTCATTTTAGCCATTCTAGTGGGTGGTCCTCAGCAGGTTTTGACACAAAGGATATCTAAGTCTATGTGCAATGGGGTGAGCAAAAATATCACGTTTTTCAGTTGGTACCTGAGTTTCTCTAAAAGAAGGAACCGTCTTTGCTGGAGAAAGGCCCTTGACTAGCTGATCTTGGTGGACAGGGAAGCCCTGAAACCGTAGGTTGGAAGGAAGCACTGAAGAGATGGCCCTC
>NW_024424134.1:0-1781 GCF_017311325.1 Ursus maritimus
AACAAATCTTTTCCATAATAAAGGTGAATATTGTGAATGCTTTATTCCTTGAAGTCTCTAGGACCATGCATAAAACCCAGACACACATTTTTAATCACCCCATCTACTGTCCTTGTAGTTGATTCTGTTCATATCTTTCCTCCTGGCTTGTGTTAATTTTCTAGTGCTCCCATAATTAACCAAAGTCTGATAGCTCAGAGTTCTGTAGACTCCAGCCAGATCAGATCAACTGGTTTCTCTCTCTGGATTTCATAGGGACAGAATCCTAATGTAGGCCAGCTTGACCATTACTGGAGACTCTCTGAAGAATCCATTTCCAAGCTCATTGAGATTGTCGATAAAGTTCAGTTCTTTGAGGTCTTAGGCCTGGGATCCTCATTCCCTTTCTAGCTCATAGCTGAGTGCTGCATTTAATCCCTACAGGCCTGTTTCTGATCACTGAACCTAAGGCCCTGCATCTAAGAGCAGCAGTCATGCAACAATCTTTCTCAGGTTTAGGTTCCTTCTACGGCTCTCTTCTGCTTCCACCTGGAGACAGTTCTCTGTTTTTAAAGGTCCTGGATTAAGTTGGATCCCCTTGGATAATCATGGCTACTCTCCCTATTTTAAGGACTTTAGCATTAAGTATATCTGCAAATTCCCTTTTGCCTTGCAACATAACATTCACAGATTCTAGGAGACATCTTTAGAGATCATTTTACCTACCACATGATTAATTTTAGGCTGCCTATTTAGAGAAACATCTCCCCACCTTTCATCGTTGAAATCTTTCAATATCCTCCCAGTGGATGCCACTTAATTATACTGAATATTGCCCAATAAGCCATGCACTGTCTCCACTCAAGGAGTAGATAATTGCATATGGGTAATCCGTTAGAAAAATACATGTACTATAGTTTTAAAGTATTCACTTGTCTCCCCCTTTTCATTTCTGAACAGTGCATTGGAAAGTTTAGCTTCAGTAATTATCTAGCTAACTCTTCTTTTATACATGAAAAAAATGTTCTTTCAATGATTCTAGAATCTCATGTGATACTCTTATTAAAATCTTATTTTCAACTACCATGTTTCAGTTTACACCTAATCAGCTCTAATAACACTTTATATTTGTATATTGCTTTATAGTTCACAGGTGCTTAAAATACACAACCTAATTCAATCCTTATTATGTAAATAATTGTGCCATTTTCAGGTAAAGAATAGCAGAGATTCAGAGAACTTAATTCTTAAAATCACATGGCTTTTTTTTTTTTTTTAAAGATTGATTTATTTCAGAGAGTGTGTGTGCAGGGAGGGGGAAAGGCAGAGAAAGAGGGAGAGAGAAACGCAGGCAGATTTGTGCTGAGCGTGGAGCCTGATGCAGGACTCTATCCCACAACTCTGAGGTCAGACCTGAGCCAAAAGCAAGAGTTGGATGCTCAACCGACTGTGCCACCCAGGCACCCACAAATCACATGGCTCTTAAGAAAAACAACTGAGGCTTAAACACATGTTTCATTATGCCAGGTTCTTTTGTCTTTAACTTAATCCATAGTTACCAAAATTATTTTCCTTCTCTGCACACTTAAATCATAATCTGTAGTTTTTTTGAAAACTTTTTTGTGCATACATTTATGAAAACTCTGAATCCTTTACATCTTATACAAAATTTCAAACAATTTTTATAATCCCTGTTTGTTTCTAATTTTATTTTATGAAAGTGCACATATTACAGCTCTCTTTTGTAAAATATATGTGAGGTATTTATTTGTATTCCCAGTATTATGTGCTTTCTTGAACAA
>NW_024424135.1:0-1780 GCF_017311325.1 Ursus maritimus
AATAAATAAAATCTTAAAAAAAAAAGAAAAGAAAAAATGAGCTGCAGTAGTGTTGGCAACTAGTAAGCTCCATATGTCTCTTGTGACCTCCCTACTTATTAAATTCTGGGTTCTAATCAATGTTGATATTAACTATTTATTAATCATGCATCAGGATTTTATTTGTCTTTTTTCTTTAGCATAAAATTCACCAATTCCATAAGGCAAGCGTTCATGTATTAAAACAAAACCTTTCTTTTCCAAATGTGAGGATCACTCTGGACTTCCTCCTTTCCTTAATCCCCAGCATACAAATTCTCACCAACACTATCTCCTTTGACTTCTCAAATCTGTCTTCTCCAGCTCCTCTGGCATTGCCTTCATATGGTCCTCAAACATTTATTGACTGGATTGCTGCAGTAACTTCCCAAATAGCCCCCTTTATAATAAATCTCTTTCCTATCGTGGCAGATGTAACGCTCCTGCTTACAATCCATCGATGTCTCCCCATTGCTTAGAGAATAATATATGTAACAGTTCTCAGGTGTTAGCTGCTCTGTGTGTTCTGAGTTACACGACTCTCCTACGTGCGATTCTAAAGCAATCTGCATTTCTGCATGTTAGCCTGAGTTATCATTGTTTGGCTTTCCCTCCCTCTGAGCTAACTGACAGCAGACAATGAAGTGCTGTTTATCTCATACTTGGCACACAGCAAGCACTTGACAAATGTCATGTGATAAAATACCAATTCCTCCATGAAGGCTGTCCTGCTTACCATCAACTGAATATGATTTTCCCAGTATGAGCCCCTCCCCCATGGGGGGTACAGTATGAAGTACAGTATGTTTGAGTGAGTGTGTGTATGTGTGTGGGGAAGAAGGGGGAGGGTGATCTGTGACCTCCTTGAGAGCAGAGTTCAGTGTGAGAGCAAAATAATACCTGAATTGGAAGGCCAGTTTCATCCTTCTCTGGTCATCTGGTAGGAGGAGTCACTGAACATGAGCCTGTTTCCTAGTCTACTCAGTGAGGATACTAATTCCTCTCCTGCCTAACCTGGAGGAATGGTTTAAAGTTTAAATTAGATAATACAGAGAGAAATGCTGGGGGAAATATTTCATGAAATAAATGTGCTAGGGACAGAAAATCCAACCAGAGGCATTTTATATTCTCTGCAATACCCAGGAATTTTCACAAGCACACCATTACGTATTTGTTGAATGAATATGTGATCCAAACCAACTGGATACCAAAGATATAAAAGAGCTTCCGACAATGAAATTTCATTTCTGTTGATACTGGGGTAATCGTGTCAGGACAATATTTTCATCCTTCACTATCATACTGCAAAATAACTAGTATTCATTTAAAATTACCCGTGACATTTTGTCTCTTAGTTCTCATAATAGGAAAACAAACAAACAAACCCCAAAATACCATAATCATCACTATGAGAAGACAAACCCTGAAACATTTGTAAAATCTTATTATTTGAAGCTTTCAAAATATATTTGATATGTGGAGAATGTGCACCAAGAGAGGTGAAGTTACTAACCTTAAAAAATAAATAGTGCACTTGGAAAGCTAATGTAAGAAGTGAACTTCTTTCTTGGACATAAGTCCAGTAAGACATGTTGTACTTGAACATATCCTCAGGTAGTCTCCAATCTCAAATGTCTTACTTCTCTAATTCAATGGAGTTGTTCATGCCTGAGAACTTATCATAAACAACATGTATTCCTTCAAAAAAAGGTAATTGTTGTAACAGACAGCACCTGTGACAGTTCCTTTCCATGTAAAAAAA
>NW_024424136.1:0-1780 GCF_017311325.1 Ursus maritimus
TAATATCCCCAAAACACAAAAAAATAGGTCTGTGCACTAAATATCTTTTAACTTTGTGAATAAAGAAGTTCCACATCAATTTGAGTTTAAGAAGCTACCACACTTTAATATTAATGCTTTTCTAAGACTTTGCTGTCTCTAGTGATACAGTTGTGATAGTATTAAAGAAGTATGCCTTTTCTTAATTTGTAATTAAAATTTAAATCACATTATTATTTTGCTTTGCTTACCTGTCTTTGTTAGGAAAAAAAAAATAGGTGATTTATTTTGAGTTAGGATGCTATTTCTTTTGCCACATAGTCACATTCTGTTAAACAGCTCCTCCCTAAAATCTGTCCTAACCTTTGTACAGCACTATTATCCTTCTGACGTTCCCTGAAGGTTATAGCAATTAGAACATAGTATGTCTTTGCAACAAAACTCAGAGGGTCTATTTTAATCATTACTTTACCATAGATCAATAGCCCCCATTAAAAAGATTCCCTTTTTTCTCTCTACTGACCCTGCTTTGACTACACTTGCAATGAGTTGCAAATCAGATATTGCTAAAAATTATCTAATTATTTTCTTCCACTAAAACTTCTAATTTAGCTAGGGGAAAAAATAACCTCACAGACGTTGCATGTGAGGTTCTTTTTATTTATTTATTTATTTTGTTAAGAGAAGAATTTGGCCTCCGCCTGAATACAAGTGGATTAATGATTTTAATGAGGCAACATGCCCAGGATGAGTGTGAATACAAGCAATGGTACATCGGACTTTCAGGGTGTTCTGATTCCTTATCACAGACAGAGAGGTGGTGACCCGTGCTTTTAAACAAGCAAAACAGCTTTCCCCTTTACTACGATTTTGCTACTGAGGCTTTTATTTTGTCCTTTCTCCACACAGAAATATATCTTTATAGCTGTGTAGGAAGGGCAGATATGATCTGCTCGTAAATTTGGAGAGGAAGTCATTGATACCTCCAGGAGGCCTTCTAAGGCTATTTAAATAACTACTGAAGAGGTGAATGGTCTCATCTGGGTAGTCACAGGGTAGTAATCCTAATCTGGTCCCCGTTTTTAACCATTAAATAATATATAATTATTCTTATTGCATCTCCTTAAGGCAAGTCAATTCTAGAACACTTACAAATGAAATGAGAGGCATTGACCTATATTTGCAATACACTGACCTATATTTGCCAAAAAAAAAAAAAATCTGACAGCCATATTTCTATACTATTGCTGTATGAGGCAATATTCCAAGATGACTTAGTCTCAAAATGAAATTAATGATTAATGCTATCTTTCTGAACATTGAGCTTATTTTGAATCATTAAATGATTAAACTAAGGTACATAATTATATATTGGTACATATATATATTGGTTATTTAACAACCTTTGATATTCAGAGCTTCTCTTGTGTTTGTAGTTAAAAATTAAATATAATTTAAATTAAAAATAATCAGTGTAAAATAATCCTTATGCCAAAGAGATATATTTTGGGGTGGCACATTTTGCTCCCTTATACATTCATATGTTGTTGAACACTTAGGTGGGTCTCATATCTTGGCTCTTGTGAATAACGCCACAATGAATATTATTCATTACACATGAGATACTGATTTTGTACCAAAATATTTCAAAAGGACCTTAGGTATTTTTTATCTTCTCTATATTCGCATGTTCTCATGCTTATATCTAATAAAAATTAATATCTAGGAGTGCCTGAGTGGCTCAGCTGGTAGAGTGGCTGACTTTTGATTTTGGCTCAGGTCATGATCTCACGGTCCTGGG
>NW_024424137.1:0-1780 GCF_017311325.1 Ursus maritimus
CCCCCCCTACTGTGCTGCAGTGCCATTTAGGGATAATCCTGAAGGAGAGTGGTGCAGGGAAACAATCCCAGCAGGCAGAGCTGCAGGCAGTTGTCCAATTTATACAGAGGGAGAAAAGGCATGAAGTACGGGTTCCTGAGAAGCGGTGAATAGCTTGGCTAATGGCTCAGGGGCTTGGAAAGAGCAAGACAAAAAAAAGGCTGAGAGAAATTTTGGAAAAGAGGCATATAAATGGACCTATGGATTGTGCACAACGTGGGAGGATCTTTGTCTCCTGTGATCAAGAGTACAAAGGTACTAGTGCTTTGGAGGCACTAGGAAGAAACAATGATTTACCCTGTGCATATCAACAAGTCTCTCTCCTAAACCATCACAGCGCTTCTGGAAGGGGCCCTAACCACTGCCACTGATGAATGCCCCACTCGCCAGCAGCTGAGAAATGATGCTAAAATCCGGCCATAGAGTCCTGGTCGCTAGGCAGACTTGGTGGCTAGTTGATTACGTCACACCCTACTTCTACAGTGGGCAGTGATTCACCCCTGCTGCGACGGCCATCTCCACTGGATGCTGAATTTCCTTCTCTATCTTCAGGGCCCCTGCCAGCACCATCATCTAAGCGCTTGATGGTGCCTGCTCTACATGCATGAGACCCTACATTACACCGCCTCCGACTTCAGGACCCACTTTACAACAAAGGAGTTACAACAATGGAAAGACAGTCACTTGACTGACGGTTCTTCCACATTCCCCATTATCCAGAAGCAGACAGCTTAACAGAATGATGGCATTGTTTACTGAAGATTTAGCTATTGCAGCAGCTCAGGGTTAAAATTCTGCAGTGCTGGAACACTGTCCTTCAGAATGTGATACATGTGCTATGTCCTCAACAGCCATCATACTTGGGCCTAGGAATCAAGGGGTGGAAGGAGAATTGGTCCCTCTCATCATCACTCCCAGAAGTGGTGTTTCCCAGGTTCAACCTGGCTCTGTAGCCACCAAGACTCAAAACGGTAAACAAACTAGGGGTTCAGACCCCTCAAGGACAAAGGTGGAGCAAGCAACTTAGACCCACTGAAGTGCTGGCCAAGGGTGAAGGAAATCTATTCTAGTGGTAGAGGAGCAAGATGTTCATCAGTTATGGCTCTTTGTAGCAAAAGACACTGTGGCTTGTTCTTCCGTGTTGTAACTTGCAGAGATGGTAGCAGGCCTCTGTGATAGACAGGGTTTAAAGGAGTATATGAGCACATCTCTCCAGTACAGATGTACGGGGTCAAACAGCATCTGTATCCTCCTCCTCACATTCCCTACCCCTACCCTTTCATTAGTTGCACTACAAATCACCCTTTCTGCTCTAGGGCTTCTTGAATGTACAGCCTACAAATACAAGGGTGCATGTACCTTACAGGGAATCTGGACCAACAGGAGATGGGGCCAGCACAGGAAACTGCTACCCCTCTGCCTGTGAGAATGCTCTACAGGACTCCTCAGAGGCCCAGCTGCCAGGTCAAAAAGTCTCCCTGGAACTTACTTTTCTTCCTTTTCCCAGTCCCTTATTTTCTCAGATAAAATATCTATATACGAGCCTTGCCTCAGGTTCTACATTCTGGGGGAAACCCAGACTAAGACACCCATATTTCTTTTTCTTTTTTTTAAAAAAGATTTTATTTATTTGAGTGAGAGAGAGCAAGCGAGAGAACATGGGGGGGAGGGGCAGCAGGAGAAGGAGAAGTAGACTCCCTGCTGAGCATGGAGCCCAATGAGGGGCTCGATCCCAGGACCC
>NW_024424138.1:0-1779 GCF_017311325.1 Ursus maritimus
GCTCTACCACTTTATTGTTTTTAGGCTCCATCTTTCACAAATATCACCTGTATTGACTTATTCATTCATTGTCTAATGTCTGTGAAGTAGGGAATATTATCTACATATTATAGATGAGAAAACAAAGACATGAAAAGTCCTGTAACTTGTCCAAGAACAGATACGAACTAAATGGTGCAGTCGTGATGGATACCCAGAATTGCGGCTTGAGAAGGTTTGCCTACGTTACTACTTAGAGCATTGTTCTACAAGTAAAAAGCCAGTGACTACATTTCTATTGCTGTCCTCAACTACAATATGCACTCAAGTCTTATGTTTCTTGTTCTGGGTAATGAGGATGCAAGTTAAGCCTAGCCCTTTTCAATCCATGGATCACAGATATTATACCCCATCCTCCTTCATAAGCCCCACTTTAATCCTGTTTTGCAGTGTATTTCTAATTACAATGACATCCACTTAAATGTTATATAACTACACAAGTTAGATGGCATTAATGCTGTTTTTCTTCCCCTTTTTGTAAAGTAGGCTCCACACCCACCAGGGAGCCCAAGGCAGGGCCCGAACCCACAACCTTGAGATCAAGATCGGTGTGGAAATCAAGAGTTAGATGGCCAACCAACTGAGCCACCCAGATGCACCTGTTCCTTTTTTTTTAGAAAAAGTGTTTTGACTTAAAAAATTACTTTCATGTTATATCTATAGTTAAATTGAAGATAGAGATATAGCACCACCAGTAGAAATGAGTGTATCCTTTGGAAATCACGCCAGATATTTGCAGGCAGATACAATAGCATTTGAAGGCTAAATCCGTTGTTACCCATTAAACAGTAGAACATCAGTAGTATTCTACTTTGCTATGCCCCTGATGAAAGAGGTGCCTACAGGATCCATAAATACACTCATTCTTTATAAGCAGGCATCTCTATTAGCTTTTAGACACTACATTATTAAAATTATAACCTCACTGAGCAGTCAACTAACTTTTAATCTCTGTTTTTATATGGTGGTAAAACTCTACTGCCTGGAAATAATAATGTTATAAAGAACTTTTCTGTAAATTTACAAACTGGGCAAAAATCTTAATAACTTTCCGAAATAATCAGGTTTTATTTGAGGCTAAAGTGAATTGAAATAGTAATGTGAGCTACAATTTTCCCTGTAAAGTATATGTCATTGTTCCAGTGAGAAGTGATTAAAAATATTCCAGTATTCAGCCAATATTATTCAAATCCAGGTTATCCCAATATGAGCCAAAATAGCACATTCTAAGAGGACTCATTATCCTTCACGGGATATGCATAATAATGGGAAATTTAGGAAGCTAGGGGCTTATGGTGTGTTGCTTGATTTCTGCGGAAGGCTCCACTTTCTCCTGTGCTCTGGAGAGCTTCCCACCTCAGGGCAATGCACCAAGGGAAAATTTGTGATCTGTAAGATGCATGGCTTTCTTCCATAAACTGGAAAAGTCAATGGCAGATTTAAGAAAGTCTAGAATATAGTACAGATCGAAGGTGAGAATTTATAAATTGATCCTGTTAAAATTATTCCTGTCCTTCTGAATATCTTTCTGTGACGTCAGAGAAATTAGCATTCCAGTTTGACAACCAATACAGATATTGGACCAAAATACAGATATTTTGGAGATGCTCTGTGTTATCTTTCTAGCTTTGATTTAGTAAGGATTGATGCAATAAGTAAGCAAAAATATTGAAGGCTTTACAATCCTTACCTAATTTAATTCTGTCACTCTAAAAATACACCCATATTTCTGTTTTAATT
>NW_024424139.1:0-1778 GCF_017311325.1 Ursus maritimus
GAGGGAGAGAATCTCAAGCAGGCTCTGACTCCCCACTGAGCACAGCGACTGGGGCCTCCATCTCACCACCCCGAGGTCATGACCTGAGCTGAAATCAACGGTTGGCCGCTTCCCTGACTGAGCCACCCCGGCTGTGTGGCCAGGGCTGGGACCACGCAGAAGGCACGACGGCCAGTTCCATGGATGCTTCCAGAAGCAGCAGTGGAGGAGGTGTGGTTTTAACCCTCTGACCTGGAGTGCTTCCTCTTGGCAAAGTCAGGTGGCAAAGGAGCCTGGGAAATGCGGTTTTCCAACTCGCAGCCGTCAGCAGGACAGGCTGTGGAAAGGAGGGGCCGCAGGCGAGGAACAATGACACTGGCCCGGTCCCTTCCCCTCTCTCAGGCCCGGTTTCCTCATCTGTAACATGGGAGTAGTGATTGTTCCTGAAAAAGTGAATGTATCTAGATAGCGTTTAGCAGGTAATACGCTTTCAGTGGGTGGCGGTCATGAGGCTGCTTCTTGTCTTAGTCAGCTCGGGCAGCCATAAGCACACACCACGGACTCGGTGACTTACACTCCAGACATTTTCTCACAACTCTGGAGGTTGCGAGTGTGAGGTCAAGGTGCCAGTGTGGTTGGGTTCTGGTGAGGACCCTCCTCCTGGTTTCCGGGTGGACGCCTTCTCTCTGTGTCCTCACGTGGCAGAGACAGGGCCCTCCTTCTGGTCTCTTCCCCTTTCGCGTAAGGACACGAATCCCATCCCACAGCCTCGCATTCCTACCCCTTCTGCATGATCTCTCAGAGGCCCCACTTCCAAATACCATCACGCTGAGGGGCCGGGGCTTTCACCTCTGAATTTTGGGGCCAAACATTCACTTCCTGACACTGCTGAGAGAGAAAAGGGAAGGACGTTCGATTTGTGGTAAGCGCCCTGTCGCTGTTTCCGATCATTTATCTGATTTAATGCCCTGTGCAGAGGCATTAGAGACCGTCATTTTGCAGATGAGGAACAGGGACCTCTGAGGGTCCCCCTCAAGGTCACACGTCACGTAGCTGGACGCATCTGTGGCTGCTGAGTCAGGATTCCTGTGGACCGAGGGGTCACCGGGCCCAGTGTTGAAGGATGGGCATGTCCTTGTAAAGACTCTCCACACAGAGTCCGTGAGCCTCACCCACAGTGCACCTGCCGTGCGAGTGGGAAATACACTGTTGTTGTGATAAAGCCACCAAGACGTCGGGCTGTTTGTTCCTGCCGTGACATCACATGGCCCATCCTGACTAGTACAGAGACCACAGAGGGAAGAGAAGGCAGATATGGGGGGCAGAGCTGCGTATCTCAAGACTGCTGCCCTAGACGGGGTCGTGGTTAAGATCTCTGGACTCAGACCCGGGTTTGCAGTGTGGCTTCACAAGTGATCCGTTGTGTGGCCTGGAAAAGTCTCGGAACGTCTCTGAGCCCTGCGTTCCCATTGGGAAGAGGGAGGTAGTCATAGTTTGACCTCCCGTTACTGTCAGGTGTGCCAAGCATAAGGCTTGGCACGTCCTCAACTTTCAACGGATGGACGCTGTCCCCTGCCGGGGTGTTAATCACCACAACAGCTGTACTGTTTATGATTGTGTGACAGGGACAATGGAGACTGCCGGAGAAAGTGCTAGGAAGTGGCAGCCATGGGATTTGAACCCACATCTGCCTGATTCTGGAGGATAAATTTTGCCCCCCGTTAAACACTGAGGAAACATCAGGATGCACACAAGAGTAGAGAAGATAGTATAATGAACCTTCAGGTATCTATCCCCCC
>NW_024424140.1:0-1778 GCF_017311325.1 Ursus maritimus
ACAAGTCCCCTCTCTGACATTCTTCAGAGACAAAACTTAGCACCCAAACTCTGGCTGCTCCAAAACCATTCAGCCCTCCGGTGTGGAGACATTGGGCCTATTATCATCTCCATGTTCATGGCAGCAGGAGTCTTCTGATGGAGATCCAGTTTGGAAAAGGACAGCAGGATTTGCCATTCATATTCTCTTAGGGTCAAGCAGGACATAGGACAATGGCAATTTCTGGGGTAGCCTGGAATTGGGAGTCTATCTGGAGCACCAGCTGGACCTTCTGTGGATTAGGGACTAGGGGTAGGGTTTCTGGAACAAGGTGCCTAACAGACCTTAGACAATTTATAACAATGCACATGTGTATCTGCATAGGAGAAACTGTCCCCATTGCTGGACACCAACTCCATCCTTTACAGATGATGTTAGTGAGGTGGACTCTTGAAATACTCTCTTCCCAGACCAGGTCCTTTTGTGCCTCATGCCTATTAATGATGTGGATGTTTATTATAGTTCCTAGAATAAATCAGTATGTTGATATGTCTTCATACTTTCCCTATGATGACCAAATGAGGAAAATGTGGGACTTAGTCCACACTGTATCAAACTTACAAAAGTCCTTGATGCCTTGGATTTCTAGTCTGATCCAAGGCTGATCCTTGCTTCATGGCTCACGATAATTGGGCATGGCATGAAGCATATAGGATCCTGCATGGGAAATCCACTAATGAGTGTTTTTCATTCTGCTTCTCAGGTTATGAAATCTTTTTGATGCATTATAATAAGAAGTTTTTTTAAAAAAATACCCAGTGGAATAGAATACAGTAGATCAAAATGGAAGGTAGATAAATTGTTGGTAAAATATTTTTCAGATGTATGCATATGTTCCTGTGCATGTGAATTGAGTGTGTACTTGGTTATTATGTGAAATGCATCTCTTACTGATGGTCCCATTGAGAAGATGTTGAAAGATTTGCTCACAGGGTCTGGTTCTCCTTGCAAGCACAACTGCCCTCTCTAGTTAAATCTGCTCCCTGGGCTTCCTCCATAAAGGCTTATGTTTCTTTACTCAGGGACCCTCAAACCCTGTTCAGAGAGGGGAGACCAGAGGTGTAACATGAATAGAATCAGCAAGCTGGGAGTGTGAGTGGGCCATTTTATCCTGGGTTGATCTCTGATGGCCTCTCCTCAACCTCTGGGTCAATGTCCTGCAGGCTCACAACAGCAACACCTGCACATGGACCACTCCTGGAAGACCATGCAGTCTCTCATGGAATCACCCATGTCCCACCCTGGCCTGGCCGTGATACATGGGCATAGTACTGCCTTAAAAAGTCTCATGTGCAGAGTTGTCTAGCACTAGGAGCAGCGAAAGTAGAAGACAGACATTTGTGGCTGGTGCTGTGTGACCTCAGTCATCCCCACCAGTAGGGCCCAGCTCAGGTCCTCAGGTAGGCAGACATGTGCAAAGTCCATGGTTGGGTCAGACATGGTCACAGAAATGGTTTGGGAAAGTGTAGGTTTGTGCTAACCTGCCACACCCACCTGGACAAGAGAGGTTGTACTCTGCCCCAGCCTCAGCTTGCTTTCCAAAGGGCTGTGGAGGGGCTGGCTTCAACATTTCAGATGACAGATTTAGGAAGCAGAGTTAATTTATCTATCAACCATAAGTGTAGGATTTGCAATGGTATAATGTCCTTCATTCATCTAACAGAAATGTGCCCCATATCTGCTGGCACTAAGGGTACCAGGAAGAGTCTAGGAAATTATTTATTGTGAGTGCCAAGACC
>NW_024424141.1:0-1777 GCF_017311325.1 Ursus maritimus
AGTGTGAAACTGGCCCCTGCACTCAGAGGGCAGAGAGAGACCCAAGGAAGAGGCAGGCCACTCCAGCTTGGTAGGTGGCAGTTCTAATAATAGCAAAGGGAACTTACTTACATACATACATACAAGCCTGTCTTGGGCAGCAGCAAGATGAACAGATCCCTGCACCTACCTGCCAAATCTTAAAAGTTTATAGAGAGGCCCTTATGGGACTCAGTCACATACACCCCGCAGGTGTTTCCAACACCCCATCACCATCTCAAGGCTGTCCTTGGAGCAGCCTCTGGAAGCGGGAAATGCAAACAGAATCCACATTCCAAGGATAAGGGAAGGGGTGAGGAGCCTGCAAGTGCCCAGGGTCCAGCTCTTGGGTCAAATGGGGGGTGGGGAGCGTGTCACGTCTTTTTGACGACGTTCACCAACATCATCCCTCCAACTAGTTATGAGCACCGAGGGTAAAAAAAAGTTGGAATACAGCTAGGGAGCTAATAAAAACCAAAAAGAATAAGGTCTTAAAAGAAAAAAAAAAAAGACTCAATGTTTCTTGGTTTCTTCTTTCGTTTAAAAGACTCAAGGCCCTTAAAGATACTGAGGCTTTGTCGGTGACTAGTGGGAACACACTCAAATATCTTAAACCAAACAGGTTATTATTTAAATATTCTGCCTAACAAGTAAATTGGGGGAAAAAATAGGCATGACAGTTAAATTAACATCATGTGATAACATGACCAGGGATAGAGTGTGTACACTCACTCCTTAAGTTTCTGCTAGATTGGAACAAATGTTAAAAATGAGGGGGGAAAGTAGACATTTAATTTGTTTGTTTGTTTGTTTGTTTAAAAAAATATTATAGTTCAGGTTGCAAGAGCTAACATTTTCTCCCACCGGGGAGTTTAAAACAGTCTGGTAACCATTCTAGTCTAACCTTGCCCTCCTCTTCATAAGGAAGACTGCTGTGGGTTGTTATATTCCTGAGATATTTTATTTTGTAATAATCTGAGGCAGTCCTGATCAGGTGTCTTACTCTGTAGGGAATCCTGTACCTCCACTCCTTGGTCTTGTTGCAGAATTTTTCCTTTAAGTTTACCTGTAAGCATGTCTAAATCTCCAACCAGGAGCAGGTTTTATCATCCAGACCCAACCTCGGGCTCATTCAGCCTCAGTGCCACCTGGCTATTCGGGGATGTGCGCCTTGCTGTGGGACTGAGTGTCTTCCTTCCACATAGACGCTATTTCTTCTCCACAGGGAAGGAACTTGTCTTCATCTTTTTGGACCTCTCAGGGCTGTCTTAAGGGAAGAAATATTTGGCAACTTTGGCAAGAAAGACTGGCCACTTCAAATCAAATAAAAAATATGAAAGCTTAATTTTATTCTAAATTTCTTGAAAAAATTGATGATGTCTTTTTCATTTAAAAAGTACATTCACATTATAGGGTTTTCTTCTTTCTTTCTTTCTTTTTTTTTTTAAAGATTTTATTTATTTATTCGACAGAGATAGAGACAGCCAGTGAGAGAGGGAACACAAGCAGGGGAGTGGGAGAGGAAGAAGCAGGCTCATAGCAGAGGAGCCTGATGTGGGGCTCAATCCTACAATGCCGGGATCACGCCCTGAACTGAAGGCAGACGCTGAACTGCTGTGCCACCCAGGCGCCCTTCACATTATAGGGTTTTCTAAAAATTCACATATGT
Source organism: Ursus maritimus (assembly GCF_017311325.1). Taxonomy (NCBI): domain Eukaryota; kingdom Metazoa; phylum Chordata; class Mammalia; order Carnivora; family Ursidae; genus Ursus; species Ursus maritimus. Next base: position 1,688 of record NW_024424141.1, read on the forward strand.
AGTTGACAAATTGACTGTTGGGACCCTGACTATATATGTCAGAGCCCTCAACCATCTAGAGAAGTTCTTTCTTCTAAATATTAATCTTAC
>NW_024424142.1:0-1439 GCF_017311325.1 Ursus maritimus
GTGGAGGAAAGATCCGAAAAGCTCTGAGTGGAGGGGCAGATAAGGTATATCAGGTCAGAAACCCGCCAGACGACTGCTTTGCCAGAGAGGCCTGAGGACACTGTTCACAGGGCTGAGAGTAGAAGAGGCTGTTACAGAACTGGGCCCCTGATGGCAATGCACGGTGATAGGATCCTGACATACTAGAGATCCGGTGGGGGAAATTGCCAGAATGGGCAGCAAGGTGGGAGCACTAGCCAGAGGGGCCTGACCTGGGAGATCTTTGGAAGTGATTACTAAAACCTGTCATCCCTCGGGCAGCCAGCAAGGGTTCCATCTATCCAACCGGAGGGAATCAAGGAAGAGTAACAGGAGGCTGAAGGCACCTGCCCAGATAAAAAGTCAAAATCCCCTTGTCTCGTTTGTGGACGTGAGGGGTTTGGTTATGAGGAGTTCATACCCGTCATGGATGGGGATCCGAGGTTCCTGCCGGGCGGGGGCTCGACCGGTTAGCGGAGGAGGGAGCCAGTGAGTATCAGCCGTGGCTTCCAGGCCAACTGCAACATCCGGGGCTGTGGTGTGTCCCCTGGTACTTCTGTAAGATCCTTCCAGAATCCCGGAAGAGCTGCTCCCAGCATTTAATCAAAGCAAGTACATCTCTGGGGGAAGGGGTGGAAAGGGTAGCAGACGCCAGGAGTCTGGGTTCCGGCTTGTGGACAGTTGACATCTCTCAGTGGCGTCCTTGTCCACGCAGTGCCTGGGGCCCGCGGGAGCCACGGTTCTCAAGGCCACGCCCTCCCTCCCGAAGGCAGCAGCATCCAGTAACTGGTCGAGGGGTGCAAAGACTCCACCCTCCTTGCCTCAGGTGGGACATCCCTGAAGGGCCAGGCCAGCTTCCTGGCTCCCAGGAATGCGCTGAGACCGCGTTGCCTCTACAGCATGGCCCCGATTCTCCCTCCGCCCCTCATGCCTCCTGCCTCCAGGCGGATCCCCCGAGCTTCTCAATTGTCAGTCTCGGGGTCTCCTTCCCAGGAAATGATCCTGCCTACGGCCAGCTTTGGCTCTGCCACCTATTAACTCAACAACTCCTTTTGGCCCCCTGTTTTCTCATATGCAAAATGGGAATAACGGTCATACCTACCTCACGGGCTTGTCATACAGATAAAACGAGAAGAGTTAATACAGGTAAAGCACTTCGAACAGGGTCTGGCACATAGCAAATAGTCAATAAATGTTAACTATGCCGCTGTTATCATCTTAAGGCGTAAGTTTGTGATATCCGGGTCTCCTCCTTCATGGCCTCAGTGTTGCAGGAAGATCTGCTTTTCCATTCCTTGTTTTCCTGTGTTTCATTCCTTTCTTCACCCAGATCAAAGTGCTTACTTTTAAAAAGGAGGGAAGGTAGAAGGGAGCTGGTATCTCTGAGTACGTACTTCATGCCAGACACTCTATGAGCTGGA
>NW_024424142.1:38527-40939 GCF_017311325.1 Ursus maritimus
AACTGTCAGCAAGAAGAGCGCGCCCCGGGAGGTGAGAGCAGAAAGCGGTGCCGTTGGTGCCCGCAGTGGAGAACAAGGACCCATTTCTGTAGGTCGGAGTCTACTTTCCAAAGATACTCATGTCACAAGAGAAAAACTCATCCCGAGTTACAACAGAATCACTCTGCGGAATGCATGCATTATGAAGCTCTCACACATTTTAACCCGCCATGCCACGGAGCAATCAAACCTGTCCTTTAAAAATTTGGCACGGTGGCGTAGAATTCAAAGGGGAAAAAGAATGGCTTTAGTGGCTTAAATGAATGAAAGCCTTTCTGTTCTGCCCCATCTCCTTCTGTGTCCTGAGAGTGGCCAGGCAGTTCTGATGGCTGTCTCCTCGTCTCCTGTCACTTGAGGGACTCTGGAAGAGCAGAGAAGGCTGGACTTTGGTGACAGAGGCTGGGACTCAACTATTAAATATGCTTTTATTAGCTGTGTGATCTCGCTCATTTATCTTTTTGTGACTGGCAATTTTGTCATCGGGAAAGGGAGGTAATAATTCATGGCTCTTAGGATTAAGAATTAAGCAGAATAATGAATCCAGCTCATAGAGTGTCTGGCATGAAGTACGTACTCAGAGATACCAGCTCCTTCTACCTTCCCTCCTTTTAAAAGTAAGCACTTTGATCTGGGTGAAGAAAGGAATGAAACACAGGAAAACAAGGAATGGAAAAGCAGATCTTCCTGCAACACTGAGGCCATGAAGGAGGAGACCGGAGCGAGACCCACAGGTGACTCACGTGCACACTCCTGCAGGTGTCTCTGCGAAATCCAACTGAAGAAACCTTGACTTTCTTAAAGCAATAAAAAGTCCTCTGGATTTTAACCACGGGTGTCTGTCCCCGGGCGTGCAGGTGCACTGAGAAAGGGTACCGTTCTGTAGGGTAAATGACCCAAGGATCAGATGATGTTCCCAATGCGAAGGACAGGAAGTTTTACAGATAGTTTACCCCTCACAGCATGCATAGCATGCACGGCAGTGTCCATAATGCATTAGGGACCCACAGATCATCTGGTGTGCCTTCCCACCTGCCCCCCACCAAGCCACTCTGGTTCCCAAAGCCCCAGCCCAGCCCACCGCCCACAGACTCCTATCCATGCGTGTTCCTTAGGCTTTCATGCACCACTACTCTTCTCCTATTTTGTCTTCCAATCATGGTGATTGCATTTGCCTTCCCAGAAATGCAGGTGTTTCTTACTTCTAATAGAATAAGGAAATGGAAGGGAGGGAGTGAAAGAAAAGAAGGTAGCCCAGACTGATGACACATCGTATGTCACCATTTGAACCACATTACCTTGGATCAGGTATGGTGAAGCCACATGCAGAGCGAGCAAGAGACACTGGAAAGTTCTACAGTTTGTTCTTCCCAGCTCCCCAGGGAGCACACAGCATGCCATACAGGGCCACTCAGGGGAAGCCCCAATAGGTTGCAAGGCAGAGATGGGGGTGCTGGGCAGGAGCCTTTACTGTGGCTTCTGAGAGAAGTTATGGGTGAGGCAGGGTAAGCAGGCTCAGTATCGGCTAGTCTGAACAATTTCAAGGGTCCCCCAGCATGAGGGCTGTCACACTGGTGGTTTGGTGCCTGGCCCAGGATTGGAGAGAATGATTAGAACAGGTGCCTGGTGGCCTGGAGTAAGAGGCCCCATGAGGGACGTGGGTGGGGCTGTGGATTTAACCCGCTACTCATTTTTTAAAACTACATTGCAATCAGTCTCCGAATGAAGTACATTCCCATAGTATCTCCTCCAATCTGAGCAAATAGGTAGGTTCCCGTATGTCCTGCTTACCTCGTGTTGCAACACCAAACACATCCAAACTTAGTGGCATGAAACAACCCATGTATAATGTTCCCAGACTGGGGAACAGGAGGCTGGCTGCACCATGACGTTGGGCTTTCATCTGGGGTGACTTCGCTGACTACAAGAGCCAGGGCTGGAGGGCCCATCTACAAGGTGGCCGAGCTGGTCTGGCTCAAGGACGGGCTTAGCTGGGACTAGGGAGCAGCGTGCTGATGGGTGGCCTTCCCAGCGTGCTGGTGTCTGCCCAGTCCAGCTTCTTGCGTGGAAGTCAAAGTTTCCAAGAATGAGTGTTCCTAGCAACCATGGTGGAAACCGTATGACCTTGTAATCTAGCCTCGGAGGTCACATAGCGTCCTTTCTGTCCCAGTGCTTTGGCCAAAGCAGTCACAGCCCCCTCCTCAGATCCCATGGGAGGGGACACAAACTCCAGCTCTTCAGGGAGGCATGTCAAAGACTTTGGGACCATGATTTGAAGCCGCCACAACATTTATAGAAAACAGATGCCCAATACAATGGAATAGTACTCAGCCATCAGAGAGGATGAATACTTAACGTTTACATCGACGTGGCTGG
>NW_024424143.1:0-1777 GCF_017311325.1 Ursus maritimus
GGCAGATGCTTAACGACTGAGCCACCCAGGTGCCCCTCAAGAGTTTTTTTTTTTTGAGAGAATAGCATTTTATTTCCTTAATTGATAAAGATTTGTATCCCATATAATTTTTGCAAACACAGAAAATTAAAATATGAGAGAATAAATAGCTTAACATTTATCTTTTTGACTGTATTATCTGTCTAAACTACATATATGTAACACAAATATACATCATAATATATATTACATATTCTTTATCTTATCTTTATTATATAGTATATAATATAAAATATATGTAAATAGGCACTCTTATAAGAACTTCTTAATCTCAAAAAATGTGTTCTAACACTTTAATTTGGGACTTATTTCTCTTTTTATTTCTTCCTTCCCGTTCCAAAATGTTATGTTCTCAGAAAAGCCTTCATGACCTCCCATATTCCCAGTATGTTCATCCCCTAACCTTTCCTTAACACTACGCTTAAATGTCTACACTTCATGTTATACATTTGTTTACAAAACAGTTAGCCTTTTATCTAGATTTCTACATAGTTCTTATGAATATCTGAACTTGTAATTTTTATTTTTTTAAGGGACTGGTTTGCTTTGTGCTCTTCCCTACCTCATAAGGTAAGTACTTATCTGTTTTGTTCTTCACCCTCTCCTCAGTGCCTATCATTATGCCTGGCCCATAAAAGGGCTCAACAAATATTTGTAGAATTAATAAAATGAATGAAGGACTGAGGGGACGGGAAGTTAGTGCGGGACTAAGATTATCCAGAGGTAAAAGGGAAGCATCTTGAAAGAAGGTCAGAAAGTCACTAGACTTGGAAATTAACCTTACTGTAAGAAAGAAAAACAAAACACTTCCACGCAGATGTGCTCCTGGGTCAGCAAAGAGCTTAACCAGGCTTTGTGTTGTTTATAAGAAACAGAGCCAAAATGAATCTAGTCTTTTTTTTTTCCAAACTTTCTCTTTTTTATTTGGAAAAATAGCCCCATTGCACATATTTGTCCCCAAAGGGTGTCTGATGCAAGAAAATCCAGAGCCCTGTATATAGCAGGGCTACGAAAATTAGGGAGGGCTGTCAGGCATGGTGCTTTTCCCACGGATTTGGCCCCTTCTTCATTATGCTGACTGTACCCTGCACTTTGCCACACGAAATCTGGTAAATCTCAACAGACCAAGCTGGTCAGAGGGGAATTTTCACGAAGGAATCATACAACTGCAGAAAGAGGTCAAAGCCACTGTGAGGAAGGTTTTGATGCTAGGCTATGATGTTTTGATTTTATCTTTAAGGAGATAATATTTTTTTAATGCTAAAATTATATTTAAATCTCTGTATTACAAAAAATGGCTGGGATTCTAATCGAATTGGAGTTTTTCAGAGATGAAGGATACAGAAACCTGTTCGGAGCCTGGAGCTCTAAATGTGGTTTTAGGTACTAAAGATTAGAATCACTCCATTTATCTCTATCATGGATTACAAAATACAAAAAATAAATAGAGTCTAATGGAAAAAAGGGAGTAAATAATCAGAATTAGGAAGCAGGGTTAGAGAAATCACATGGGCAAAAAAGATACAGTAGTTAGGCATAAGTATAATTCTTATAAGGTAATTATAATTCAGCCATAAATTTGCTTTGGAGCTTCCTGGAAGCCAAAGTAAAACAGGAAGTGTAATCACTTACATAATTTATCTTGTAACATACAGCAATAATGGCTAATATTTATTGTGTTCCAACTTCGTGCCAGACACTGTGTGTGTGTGTGTGTGTGTGTGTGTGTATATATATA
>NW_024424144.1:0-1777 GCF_017311325.1 Ursus maritimus
TTTCTTTTTATGTATTTTTTTTCTTACTTTTAGATGAAAAAATTGAGACACAAAGCAATTAAGCAATTCACACAAAGTCATATACCTAAAAAATGGCAGAGCTGGGTTTTGTCCCCAGTGTGGTTCCAGAGCTCAGCTCTTAGCTACCCCTTCATAGTACTTGTATAAGTACTTGTACCTGGCTCTGTGATCAAAGAAAGAAAATGGAGAAAGATCTGTCTATGTGATCCTCTCTTGAAAATTCACAGTGCCCTTTTAAAAGGCCCAAAAAGTCTCTTTACAGATATTTATTTCAATATTCCCCAAATATATTTGTCCCACAAACTTTTTTTTAATAAAGCATATATTATTATTTTATAGACCTAATGTTTCCTAAAATACAATTTGGGAACAAATTTCTATAATATCTATCAAATTTTTAGCTACATTGTGATTTTATGTAGTTTAATATAAAAACAGAGGTTCTAGGATTCTGAAAGATAAATATTTCTTATATTTATGTTATATCCAAACATTTCCCAGGGATCATTGTCAAGTGTTACTTCAACATCTAACCCACTGGTTAGAAATACCTATAGGGCAGTAGTAGAAGTCGTTTTAGGAATAGGGATCCTTAAAGGATTTAACTTATAATCAGTGAGGCAGACCATGAGCCAATTGGTGATATTTATTTACTTTTGATAAATTTTATGTTTATATTTAATTCTTTATGTTTATATTTAATTCTTAAATATTTGATTGTAAGGCATATTGTATATAACATTAAATTTTAGGTGAATTGTTGTGTATGAAATTTGCTGATTTAAAACAGAATAATGGCATCTCAGTATAGTGTTGTGTCTGCAGTGGTTTCATAGATTAATGACATATTTTTATTTTTCAAGCTCTGTCTTGATTTTAACATCAAGTAGGATTTTGGGTCAATGTTTCATTTGTGATTTCATCTCCATGCTTTCAGACTTGTTGTACACTATGCAAAATTCACTCTCTTCTCAGTAGAGTCATTTTAAGATTAACTCCACAGCTTGTTTCAGCAAAAGCTGAGTGAAGGAAATTTAGATTCAATTGTAGTGTATGTAGAAAGTCCATTAAAATGCTGTCACAATGTACAAGTCACTCAATAATTCAAGTGCTTGGCATCTACGTGAAAGGAAAACATTAAAAAAATCTCATTATAAAATAATGTTATAATTTGATTACCCTGCAAGAAAATTCATATAGTTTATAATTTTTAACTCTTTCTTGTTTTGACTTCAGTGAAATTGTACTTGTTCAATCATTTTTGGCACTGTGTTGTTCTGTCTTTGGGTCCCCGTACTTCTCTCATTATTCCTTTCCAGCCATAAAAATGTATTCTTCAAGATACTGCCTATATGTCTCATCCCCTCTCTATTTAGTCACTTTGTATTACCAACTTATAAAAATGGTGGAGGAGAGTAAAAATAGTTACCAAAGGTTTATGAAGATTAGAGGAGAAAATTCAAGTGAAATGTCTAGAAAGGGTTGACACAGTTACATAGTGAATGTTCATGCTTTCAGATGGTAGCTACTCTTGGTGTGGTGCATTGTTTTGTTGCTGTTATTACTTTGTTATTATTACTGGATGCTTATCAAGGGCTTAAATTACTTAATCTCAAAAGTTATAATTGTTTTTGTTACGGGTACATCTAACCACCTTCTCTAAACTAAGGAGTTTATATAAATTATTGTTATTATTATATTATATAAATTATATGTTGATTAGTCTTGTTATAATTAAGTAAATAAATTAAGTTTA
>NW_024424145.1:0-1777 GCF_017311325.1 Ursus maritimus
TTTTCAACCTTTTTACACTGAGCATATATTAATTTTTTAAAATATTCTTTTTGAAATGACTTTTCAAGGAGGAAAACCTATTAATATCCTGACCTGTCCATTTCTCTTTTTTTATTGAAAGCTTTTCAGGAATCACAAAGAAGATTCTTAACCCAGTGACAACCAAACTCAAAGATGTACAGAGACATTTAAAAGCACTGCTTCCTCCTGATGCTGTGTTAGTGGGCCATTCCTTAGACTTGGATCTCAGAGCACTGAAAGTGAGTATCTGACTTAGTTTTTCCAGCATATATGCCTTTTCCATTTATTTCAAATCTAAAGTCTTGGGTTCTTCTATTCCCCAGCCCATTTGTTTTTTTCCTTTAGCACAGGATGCTACTCATTCTATTCTCTTTCCTCCTCAGATGATACATCCATATGTTATTGATACATCATTGCTTTATGTCAGAGAGCAGGGCAGAAGATTTAAGCTAAAGTTCTTAGCCAAAGCTATTTTGGGGTAGGTTATTTGCATATTATAATATTGTCCTGACAAGTTGCATGTAAGTTAGCATATAATTTCTTATTTAATGCATATTGCAGAATTCAGGGTCTCTGTTCTTCCTCTTAGTCTGTAAACATGATTCCTTTCATTTCTTATGAATCCTGGGATCCTAATTCCAGAGAAGTATGACTCAGAGATGAAGAAATTATGGGAATCCAGAAAGGGGTATACATTTATATCTGAAGGTTGGTGGATAGAACTGGATAGAACTGCCAGAAAAGTTAACCAAAATTTGAAAACATAATGTTTCTATATTGAATGTATCCTATTATGTACAAACACATGTGTACAAAGATGTTCATTATAGTATGGTTTAAAACAGCCAAAAACTGCCAATATTCTATAGGAGTGGTTAAATAAATTACATTTATCTGTATTATTGAATACTTTGTTATTCTTAAAAGAATGTGATGGATCTGTAAGTGCTAATAAGGAAACCTCTTAAAGTACTAAGAATAAAATGGAGATTTAGAACAAGATCTGTATATGCCTAGATATCAGTATGATATAGATTAGATTTAGATAAATTTATAGACACAAACATATGTACTATTTTAAGGTTTTTGAAAACGACCAAGAAAAAATTTAAGTACATATAGACACTTGCATGGAAATATAAGATTTCTGGAAGGTAACTTTAAATAGTGGTTACATCTAAAAGAATGAGGCAAGGGGTTGGCTGGGGAGTGGCCAGAGCCTTTACTGGGTAGCCTTTTGTCCAGATGATACTCTTGCTGTAGACAAAGCCATTCCTGATCATTGTACATCGTCAGTGCCTCTCACTCCGGGTACTCTCCTGGCACTTAGGAATAAAGGAATTTTGATTATTGTGATAAAATCTGATTATCAGATTGCTGAAATTTTACATGGAACCAGAATATTAGAGGTGGTTGAAAGAACCTATCATTGAAAATGCTGTCGAGTGTGTCAGTTTTATCTTGGCTTTCCAGGAAGGATATACAGTGTCCAGATAGGCTTGGTCATGATGCCACAGAAGATGCTAGAACAACCCTTGAATTGGCTCGGTATTTCCTTAAGTATGGCCCAAGGAAGGTTAGTATCTTTGACCTGTATGTTTGCTTTTCTTAAAATTATGAGACTGGAACAGATAGTCACAGACACCATTTCCTGTTATTACCTTTCTTTACAAAAATAAGAGTGTAATTCAAGCTGAGCATTTGGAATTAAGACCTATATGACTAGCATAATGTAGTAGTTAAGTATGTAGTTTCT
>NW_024424146.1:0-1775 GCF_017311325.1 Ursus maritimus
ATAATTCAACTTGTCAACAGCACTTCCTCCAAAATATATTTGAAGTAGAGAAATCCTTAGGCGATTTACACTTTCGGGTGAGCATCTTTCTTTGGCATTTTCTTCTCTGTAGTAATTCCATTAAAAGAGCACAATTTATTGCACATCTGTCTTTGCAGATTTTATCAATGCTGAAACCTTTTAAACTGAGAATGGGATTAAATAAACCCCATTTACCAATGTGGTAAAATATAATAGACATCCAGCCCATTAAATGGCCAGCTAAATCAATATATCCACTTGGCAGCAATTTCCAGAAGATAAGGTGAAAACCTCCTGTTCTGTTTGATAGATGAGTAAACTTAAAGGGAAGAATTTACAGTAGATTCAGCGTATACCTTGAAGGAATGCTTATTATTCTCAAATTACCTTCTCATGGCAGCAGATTTGTGGTTACTAAACAGAGAGGCCATTTGTACTCCTCCTCCTGCGTGGGAATAGAGGCTGCAGCGAGCGAGTAACCAATGTGGACGGCAGACCAGGGTTCGAACCTATTTAACAAAGATGAGATTTCAAGTGTGATGAAAAGATATTTGTACATTTTAACTGGATAATACATACTGTTCAAAATCAGCCCAAGTAATACAGCTTTCTGTATGACGGTGAAGAAGGGAGAGTGTAAGAACACAGGAAGCTAAAGAATGTAATAATAACCGTGACTCATAATGTGTTATGAGTCCGTATACAAGTGTTTTGTGTACTTATTAATTTAATCGGAATCAGTCAAAGGAGGGAAACTAACTTAATTTGTGTTTACAGTGTGCCAGAAACTATTCTTGACATACTTACATACATTAGTATTTGTTTAATCTTCACAAAACATCTTCGAGGTTTAAATTATAATGTATATGGAAACAGAATCAGAGTGAACTTCCCCAAAATCACAATAAAAAATATTGAGACTAGTATTTTAATTTAGGCTTTTGGCTTCCTATACCTACTGTTCTACACAAAAAAAATACCAGAAATAGAAGTGTAAAGTGTATGTAAAATGTGTTATATATTTTTTATGTAATACTTTATATAAAATATATCTATACATATATATGTATATGTATATATGAATACATATAGCCCTAAACTAAAGCTGAGTATTATAAATGGGATTGACTTGAGCTTAACATTGCAGGGTAACACCAAAAGATATCTTTTCCGCACTGCATTGCTCTTCTATGGGCTTTCCCTGATCAACCCTCTTCCTAGCAATCAAGAGCATGGGAGGAGGGAAAGACGAACTGGAGTTTTGTGCTGCCTTGTCTAAGGGTTCCAAGGTAGAAACCAGATTTTAAATCAGAAAGAATTCCAAGGGTCCAGTCTGAAGTTCTCTGTCAATGTTGTTCGGATTTGGAGAATGCACTATGAGTCAGAGGATGAGGGGTGGGTAGAGGAAGGCAGGGAGTGGTGGAGTGAAATTTGCTCTGAGAAGGATCAGTGTTAAAAACAACCCCCAAATCTCTTAGCACTCTAAGCTCTTTACAAATATTTATCTTGGTGGTTTACTATATAAACATAAACCCGCAGCTGCTGGTGTGGACACGGTCTAAGTAAGAAATATGGCTCTGGCTTAACGACAGTCCAGAAGATGAAAGAGTCTCCCTTTTTCGGTGCTCTTGGCACACCGCTGTCACCTCCTCATAGATGAGTAAACTTAAAGGGAAGAATTTCCCTTTTCTTTATTTGTGAGCAAATTCTCTTTTCTTTATTTGTGAGCAAATGACTTTGACATGAGGGAAATA
>NW_024424147.1:0-1772 GCF_017311325.1 Ursus maritimus
CTCCCGACCACCAGAAGCCAGAGAATGCAGGGGAAGCTGAAAGAAGGGGGAGCCCGCGCTCACCTTTACACTGTCCGGTGAGGACTGTCGGAACTTGTTCTGATAGACCTTCAGCGTGTCCGCAGTGAGGACATAGGGGTGCTGGCTACGCATGTTACGGAATTTCTCAAACAGCTCTGGCTGGTACTCGGCAAAGTCGAAGGCCTCCACGGGGCCTGTGGGTGTGTTGGCCACCACCGACACCCGCACGGTGGGCATCTGGCCGCCGCTGCAGCTGATTCTTTGCATCTGGCTGATTCTATTCAAGACAGCATCCACCTTGGACTCAAGGCCCTTCTGGGTCACAAATACATTCTGATCCCTCGATCCATCAAACCCCAGAATCACATCCAGATTACAGGCTGCAAGAGGGAAAGTAGGCAATGAGCTTTAAGGCCGAGATGAGTACGGGCACCGGGCACCACACTCAAGGGCAAAACGAGATCCTCTGTGTATGAGCTCTGAGCAGTAATCTGGTCTGCCTCTCTCTCGGGGAGCACCGGTGCTGACTCTTAGGAACTGAGTATAGGCCATTTTAATGGGTTTGCTTTTCTGGGATGTTAATCAATTTTGGCCTGCTATCCAGTCAGTGTTTACATGCATTCCCAGATTGTGCTTTAAATTAAATGAACTCAAATACTCTGATCTCAAATAGTTGATCTAATAAAACCTATACACAGAAACAGGGATCCCAAAGTCTGAATTATCTGGGGGATCCAGGAATAGAGGGAAAAAGTAAATCTCAGAACAACAAAATACAGACTTCCACCCTTACCCTGAGAGGTAACATATCCTTGTCAACAACAGGGGCCAGGTGGTTGCCAGGACCCCACCCTCCCGCATATAAGGAAAATGCCTGAAGCAGCCAAAGGCACAAGGAAGCCGTGGGCCAGCACCGGGCACCTGAATAACTCAAGTCCTAAACATCGGCACGACAGGATGAAAACGTACACATAAAGGGGACCGGTTACCTTTGGAAATATCAGTCACTCCCGGACATAAGGTTTCATGCATTGCATCATGCAGAGTTTCCAGAACTTGCTCGCTCAATTCAGACAGCTCCTGGACGTTCCCCACTCGGAACGCCGTGGCACTGTTGGACGCTATTTTCCCAACCTCCTCGGAGTCGATGTTCTTCACGCCCACGGCGAACACTTTGACCCCTTTCTGGGTGAGTGCCAGGCTGGCCTCCTGGGCGTCCTCCACCGACTTTCCACCCGTGATCACAAAGGCTATCTGCGGGACCCTCTGATCCAGGCGGCTGCCCGCCTCCGGCACGAAGTGATTCTGCCGCAGGTGCTCGATGCCCACCTTGGTGTTTGCGTGTCTCCCCCCTTTGTAGACCACTTTGTTGATGGCGTCAATAATCTGCTGCTTGGTGGAGAAGTCCTTCAGGAAGAACTCATCAGTGGGGTCAGAGTTGTACTGGACCAGCCCCACTTGGATGGAGTCACCCCCCTCGTACAGCGTGTCCACGATTTCAGACACGAAACGGAGCACTTCCTGGAAAGTGTCCCTCCTGAAATTGATGGAGCCATCCAACAGGAACACAACGTCTGCTTTCTTTTTCTCTAAAAATGATTAAAATGGAAATGAGGAGAAATTTGGTTGCCATATCCACACCAAACATAGAAAGTGTAAAGTAATTGGAAAAAGACATTCCCATAACTTATTCACAGAGAACGCCTTTGCTCTATTCCATGCCTCTAAAGTTCCCAAATTCACAGCCACCA
>NW_024424148.1:0-787 GCF_017311325.1 Ursus maritimus
GCAGCTCAACGTTGGCCCATACAACGGAAGAGGCGCCAACGTCCCAACCAGCAACGGCAAATCTCTGACGCCCCGCGCAAGTCTTGGTGCTACTACCACACCAGATTTGGGCGGGACGCCAGGAATTGCTCTCACCCCTGTTCTTTTCCAAAAAACTTGTCATGAGGCTGCCCGAGCATAACCCCGTGGCAGCCTCCTGCTTTTTCAAATGTTCCAGACCATGCACATGGACCAGTAACCGAGTCGGCCTGCTTCCCCACCGAGTCGCAGCCTGCCCTTCGACGACTACTTTCACACTCATATTCACCCTCATCGATCCTGAAACCAAGATCGAGTACCTGATCGACACTGGCGCTGCTCGCTCCCTCATCCCACGCCGATTCATCAAGGGTTCACACAGCAAAGCAGAATTCACCATGCAGGCAGCCAACGGTTCCCCCATACCCACCTTCGGAAACAAGGAGATGCCCCTGAACTACGGTAACCGCCGCTACGCCTGGAACTTCACCATCGCAGATGTGTTCATGCCCATAATAGGAGCAGACTTCCTCCACTACTACAGCCTTGCAGTCGACGTGCGCAACAGAATCATCTTCAACACGGAGAATAGTTCGCGGACCCCCAAGGCCCAGCCACCTCAAGAAATCTCAGCCACAGCAGCAGACCCCTTCAACACTCTCCGCACCGAGTTCACGGACGTCTTCAGCAAGACCCTGCCCAGCTTCGACAACAAGCCTCACGATATCCAGCACCACATCGTGACCAAGGGACCCCCAGTGTTCGCGAA
>NW_024424148.1:857-1771 GCF_017311325.1 Ursus maritimus
CATTCTGCCAGAAATCCGCCAGCCCTTGGTCGTCGCCCCTTCACATGGTCAGCAAAAAGGACGGCAGCTTTCGCCCGTGTGGAGACTACAGACGCCTAAACAATATCACAGAAGGCGACCACTACCCCCTCCCCAACATCGCAGACATCACATCGTACCTGGAAGGCGCTAGGATCTTCTCCAAACTGGACCTACTAAAGGGGTACTACCAAATACCCATGGCACCTCAAGACATCCCCAAGACAGCAGTGACCACACCATTCGGCACCTACACGTTCAACTACTCCTGCTTCGGCCTCAAGAACGCTGGCGCCACATTCCAAAGAACAATGGACTCGATCCTGGGGGACCTTCCATTCTGCGTCGTCTACATTGACGACATACTGGTCTACTCTCAAACCGCAGCCGAACATCTTCAACACCTCCGCACCATCCTGCTGCGCCTTCGCGACCACGGCTTCATCCTACATCCAGACAAGTGTTCTTTGGCGAAACCAGAAGTGGAGTTCCTCGGTCACACACTGTCCAGCCAGGGAGTGAAACCTACAAAGTACAAGGTAGACGCCATCAACAGGTTCCCGGTCCCCAACTCCATCAAGTCTCTACAAGAATTCATCGGAATGATAACTTATTATCACCGTTTCCTGCCTGGAATTGCTCACATCCTCGCCCCCCTCAACAACGCCCTCAAAGGAAACCAGAAGAAAAGGAAACTTGTGTGGAACTCATCGCTACAGAAGTCCTTCGACGACGCCAAAGCTGCCATCTCCAGAGCCGTCTTGCTGTCCTTCCCCACCAAAGATGCCCGCCTGCAACTAGTCACAGACGCCAGCGACAACGCCATCGGCGCAGCCCTCCAACAGCTGTCAGGAGGCATTCCAGTCCCCGTCGCCTTCTTCAGCAGAAAGCTCTCC
>NW_024424149.1:0-1770 GCF_017311325.1 Ursus maritimus
CACACCCATGTTCATAGCAGCACTATTCACAATAGCCAAAAAGCAAGCAACCCAAATGTCCATTGGCTGATGAATGGATAGACAAAATGTAGTCTATACAGCCAATGGGATATCATTCAGCCTGAAAAAGGAATGAAATTCTGACACATGCAGTAATATGGATGAATTTTGAGGACATAGTGTTCAGTGAAATAAGCCAGCCATGAAAGAATAAGTACTATTAAGATTCTACTTCCATGAAGTACCTAGAGGAGTCAATAATAAAGACGGAAAGTAGAATGGTGGTTGCCAGAGGCTGGGGAAGGGAGGAGGGGGGAGTTAGTATTTAATGGGGACAGAATTCTAGTTTGTGATGATGAGAGGTTTCTGGAGATTCATGGTGGTAATGGATGTCCTTAATGCCACCGAATTGTACACTTAAAAATGGTTAAAATGGTAACTTTTGTTATGCCTATTTTACCACAATAAAAAGAAAAATGGCAGCCCTGGCTCCACCCCATCCCAGTCCTCCTGATGCTCCCTTACCCTGTTCTGCTGTTTTGTTTTGGTTTTTTTCTGCCCCAGGGACCTTACCACCTCTGATAGATTATGGCATTTACTAATTTTCTATGCATATTTTTTGCCACTAGCATGTAAGCTTCACAAGGATGGGGATTTTTGTATCTTTTATTTTTTTGTCCACTGAGATACCATAAGCACCAAGAACAGTGTTGGTGCTCAGTAAATACTTGCTGAATGGGTGAACCTGGTGACGCTCAATAAATCCTCGATGAGTACAAGAATCACTGGAGGGATGGGTGGATAAAATGATTCTGTCGCCCGGCTTCCCGGGTACCACTTTCCAGTCGGAGACCGTTAGAGGCACCATCGAAGCCTATTCTACTCATGAGTAAAGCGAGGCACGGAGAGGACTGATGACTTTTCCACCACTCAAGGAGAAGACTGGTTCAGAGAACACATTCAGAGAAAGCAGCAAATCCTATAGGAAAGGAACACCAGTTCTCGACCTCAGGAAAATACGAGATTCACCTGCATCTTTTTTTTTTTTTTTTTCGCATTTGTCCTCAGGGAAAAACTTGTTCAACTTATAGTTTTTAAAAAAAGCCTTCATGTTTCTAGCAATGTTGCTGCTGGATTTCATCCATCTTTTCCTAACTGAAACCTGGTTAGTATCTAATAGACTGGAAGGGTCTAAGATTGGGGTGAGGGAGAGCGAAGGATTGGGTGAACGGTTGAGGTTTAACACAAAACATGTTTTCTTAACGACTTAAAAAAATATCTTGAAATTTCCAGATAACTATCATAAAGGTGCCCACCTTTATTAAGCATGTTTTTAAATCTGATTTCCTGAGGGTCTCAGGAGACTGATTTATTTCTGGCTTTAACAGTCTCACACAATCACTCCGCTTAAACAACTCTCCCTGTTGGGCCTCAGCTTTATCATTTGGACAGAATAGGCTGGGGTGGGGGTGGGAGATAAGAAATGGGTTAGATGATCTCTTTTAGAGCTATGCTTGCTGGGTAATCATACTGTTTTTGCCTAGTTTGTGTGGCGGAAATGGCAAAGAATTCTAAAGATGCTTCCATTCCCATTTTACATCCTGTGTTTGGCTTTTGGGTAGCTAATGAAGAGTGAGGGACAGGAGCCCCTCGAAGGCATCCCTTGTGGTCATCTCTTGTGGCAGAAGAGGCTCAGTGAGACAAAGGCACCATTGGGAACTGTATCTGAAGGGGCGCCTGGGAGGCTCAGTCAGTTAAGCATCTGCCTTC
>NW_024424150.1:0-1770 GCF_017311325.1 Ursus maritimus
TGGATGGATGGATGGATGGATGGATGGATGGATTGCTGACTGGCTGGCTAAACAGGCCTCAGGTTTTCCTTTAGGTTGAAACTATGTCAGACCCTGTCATTCCTCTGGAAAATATGTTTCCACTTTTAAAGACCAAGCTCCCTGGTGACCACATGTACCCCAGAATGCTCAGTAGCTAAGACAGATTTGACCCAACAACTGTCTCGACCAGAGGTTCCATGCTGCCCAGCCCCCACCTGCAACCCCAACGAAGATGCCTCCTTCCTGCTGGGCTGTTGTCTGTCCCCACTGTCCTTCCCTTCCTGACAGCAGGAAGCGCTGTCATCCTGGCCTCTGCCGCACTCCCCCTGCCTTCCTGTTCCTGGCCCAGGAACTGGCTTCTTCCTTCCCCTGGCCAGCAGCCCTGGCCCCCCAGCTCGCAACAGAGCAGTCGGGGCAGGCGCCGGGCCGAGGTCAGGGAGGCCAGAGTGCACACCTCCTCTTCTCTGTGCTGTCAGCAGCCTTGGGCAGTGGGGACCCTGGCGTCAGCCACAGTCGGCTCCAGGACACTGGGATCCTGGGTGAGGGGCGAGCGGCAGGAGGTGGGGGTGTGGGAAGTCCTGTGTTTTAGGCACTGACCATGGCCTTTCAGTCATTTCCTCCTTTGATCCTCACACAACCCGGGAGGAAGGGAAGAATCACGAGTCCAGTCAGCAATGAGGAAACTGAGGCTCCAGGACCCACAGAGGCAGTGGGCTGGCAGCTGGGCGGGAGCCCAGGTCTGGCTGAGTCCAGGCCCGTTCCTGCCCAGGTCCCAGTCCTCACATCTCTCTGTCCCCTTCTCTCCCAGCACTACCCTGAGTGTCTGCCTCTCTAGTCCTTAGCAGCCTTTCTGACCTCCAATTTGTCCCTCAGCCCAGAGGGGTGTCATGGCCTGAGGACACCTTCACTGGCTCCTTGTGGCCTTCTGGAGCTGTGTGTGCCTTTGGCCTGGCCTCCAGGTGTGAAGCCCATCCCAACAGTTCCCGCCCTCCTGGCTGGCTTCACCTCCCAGTGCTGCACTTCCAGCATCCACCAGGTCCTTGCCCACCTCCCTGCTGGTCTTAGGTTGTGTCCTTTGTTCTTTCCTGTTCTCTGTGCCTGGAGAATCGCTGCTCCTGCTTGGAGACCAGGGGCTGAGTGCATGGTCCCTCCCCTGGCCCTGTCCTTGGGTACGGCTCTGTCCTCGGATCCAGCACAGCCAACCCATCGGGATGGTCTGTGAGCTCAGGGGTGTCCCACCACACACTGACAATTTCTTACTGCAGACGCTGTCATGGTCACCCTGTGGGTGACGGGGAATATGTGGCAGTCCTGCCAGTCTGATCCACACTCTCCTTAGCAGGTATGTCCAGGACGACAGAGGCAGCCAGGGGCCAGGCTGGAAACTGGAGGCAAACCGAAGGAGAAACATGGGGGACAGCTGGCCAGGTGAGGCAGGGCTTGGGGTCTCTATGCATCTCTCCTAGAGCTGGGCAGATTTAGGGAGACTGGCTCCAGGTCCCTCTCCCTTCACTCTTGGAGGGGAGGCACAAGGGTGTTCAGTCCTAGAGTTCCCCCTCCATGCCTGGCTGGTAACCTCTGTGCCTCCAGACATCAAGGGTGAGGGTCAAGAGGCCACAGTCTCCTGACCTTACAAGACTGAGATGGCTGGGATAGGAGGGGCTGTTCCCAGAGTGTGCTTGGAGCCCCCTGAGCCCGGCTGTGTGCCCCGCAATGCCACTCTCGGGCTGTATGGCCTCAGGGAAGGCC
>NW_024424151.1:0-1769 GCF_017311325.1 Ursus maritimus
TTATTTATTTATTTATTTATTTATTTATTTAATTTCTTTGACAGAGAGCGAGCGAGCAAGGGAGCATAAGCAGGGGGAGCAGCAGAGGGTAAAGCAGGCTCCCCACCAAGCAGGGAGCCCGACATGGGCCTCCATTCCAGGACCCAGGATCATGACCTGAGCTGACACTTAAGGCAGACACTTAACCAATGGAGCCACCCAGGCACCCCCAACAAAGGCCTTTCAAGGAAAGGTTTGGGAATTCCCTGAATAAAATTCCAAAGAGCAATTGGGAGGTCTACATTGCTCCAATTGCTCCAGACTGCCTATGGAAGGTTCTAAACTGCTCCTGCTTTCCCTCCCTGAAAGATTGCCCCTCCGTTCTCAGATTTGCTTAGCTAATTCTATAGTTCTTGTAGAAGTCAATCCTTGTAAATTCTCTCTCCCTCCAGCTCTCCTTCATCCTCTTCCTCTCCCCTTCCTTCTCCTGCCCATTCTGACCCCCACTCCCCCATTAAGGTTGATGCCTGACTAATACAAGCCTGACAGATTTATCTTCTCTATTAGGACATTTGACATTCTACCTCCCCCACCCCCTTTTGTTTTCTTTTTGTGAAAATGACCCCTCTCTTAGTTTTTGTGGTACGCACATGTTGGTTCCCCTGGTGTATAGAAAATTGTAGACACAGTAGATTTTCCTGTCTCTTGTGTAAAGCCTTGTATACTTTCATAGTTATTCCGCATATCTTTCCATGGCATACTGAGCTACTCCCATTATTATAATCAATATCCGCATAGTCAGCAAATGCTAGATATTTGAAAGATTTAAATATCCTAGAGTCAATATATACATTTGGTCAAGGGAAAATCATGAAAGTTATGGTAAGAAGACATGTTAGGCAATTTCCAACAAGCTCAGGCAAGCACGATTATAAGGTTTTCTACCTCAGCAGAATTTGTATTTTATGAGCCTCTTTCAAACATTCTCCTTTTTAGTCAGCAGTAGATACTATCGCAGAATGATATCTCAGAGAGAGTGATCGTCAATAGGCAAAAATAAAAACAAATTATTTCACTTCATTAAATATTCTGTTTTCATTTCTCTTCCTATATGCCCCCTGATTTTAAGAAGCAATGCTCAGGACTCCCAAATCCTGTTTCTTGTTTCATTATTTTTGTTTCTGAGATGCAGATCCATGCAGCCATCTGCATCGCAGGCAGATGTAAATTCTCTCTCCCTCCATCTAAGTACCCCATCTAAAAGGGTCCATTAGGTTTCCTCCTTGAGAGGTTCTCCTCATCTTGTCTTCCTAATTTCAGTTATTGGGACTGCCACCCACTCCCTTACTCATACTGGAAAACCGAGATTTGGTCTAGACACTGTTTTCTTCCTCAGTTCCCATATCATGTCAGCCCCTGTATCTCTCAGGTGTATCTTGTCCTCCACGTTCCTAATTCCTTAACTCAAGCCTTTAGTATCTCCTATGAATTCCTCCAATTATCTCTGCTAGTCGACTTGGCTCACAAATGGTTTCTAAAACATGCTCTCTAAATAATACATCTGAAACACATCACCAGATAGACTTACATGTACTCATTGAGATCTAATCATTCATTGAATAACATGTAACGAGTTCATCCTAAGTGTAGATATTCCTGCAGGTGCTGATGATGCAGTAGTGCCATTGCCATCACCAATTCCACATATCAGTGGAAGGCACAGAAATTGATAACTAAAAATAGATGATATGGAGGAGGAGTTAAGATGGCGGAGGAGTAGGAGACACCGT
>NW_024424152.1:0-209 GCF_017311325.1 Ursus maritimus
TCTCTGTCAAAAAAATAAATAAAATCTTAAAAAATAAAAAAAGAAGTTGTGTTCCATATATACAATGGATTATCACTCAGCTATCAGAAAGAACGACTTCTCAACATTTGTACAACATGGACGGCAGTGGAGGAGATAATGCTAAGTGAAATAAGTCAAGCAGAGAAAGACAACTATCATATGATTTTTCTCATCTATGGAACATAAGA
>NW_024424152.1:239-1769 GCF_017311325.1 Ursus maritimus
AGGGGGGGTAATCAGAAGGGGGAATGAAACATGAGAGACTATGGACTATGAGAAACAAACTGAGGACTTCAGAGGGGAGGGGGGTGGGGGAATGGGATAGACCGGTGATGGGTAGTAAGGAGGGCATGTATTGCATGGTGCACTGGGTGTTATACACAGCTCTTGAATCATTGAGCCTTGCATCGGAAACCGGGGATGTACTGTATGGTGACTAACATAATATAATAAAAAATAATTAAAAATTTTTTTTAAAAAAAGAACAAGTTACTCACAAGTGGAACGGAAGATGCCATTTTCAGGATATGGCCACTGCATAGGGCAATAGAGTAGAGCAAGAGTAACTTAAAATGTCTCAAAACTTTCTTGCTATTTTTCAGTACACTTTCATCTCGTTAAGCTTGCATGTGGATGTTGTATGCCTTTGACTATGTGACACAGTTATGATAAATTCTGATACATTTTTTGGGGGGGATTTGGTGTTTCTTGGGATAGGTAGTCACTCATTGTTCCCTATTTTGCCATTTTGCTGATGTCACTCCCTCCTTCTATTCTCATTCCTCTTTCTATTTAAATTTCAATTTGGGAAGTTTTTATTAACCTGTCTTCAAGCTCATTGATTCTATGCTCTGCCTTTTCCAACCTTGATAATCTTATCAAGGACATTTTTTACTTTTGTTGCAGTGCTTTTGATTTTAATTCTTTCTTAAATTTTCTATCTCTTCTTGAGACACTCATCTGTTCTCCTTTTTCATTAGATCCCTTAGCATATTAATCATAGTTATTTTAAATTCACTGTCTGATAATTGGAACAATGGTTTCATATCTGAGTATGGTTCTTATGCTTGCTTTGTCTCTTCAAGCTTGTTCTTTCTTTCTGTTCAGGAAACGGTTAACTCAGCAGAGCTGGGTTGAAGAAACCTCACACACTTATAGGAAGGCCAGTCTTCAAGACTGTCACTTGACTAGATCCTGGGAGATGAGCTCTAAACTCTTCAAATATTCTTTCTGATAAGAGTATTGTATGTTGGAGGCCTTGGACTATGTGATAGTCATTTGATCAGGCAGTCTCTGCTAACAGTCTGATTTGTGGTGAACATACATTTTTGCTGTGGGGGATTAGAGTATAAGTAGCTAGGGTCAGTCATGCAGGAAATGTATTCCTTTATGAGTGACCCGTTCTCCAATAAGAAGCTTAAACATCAAGGCTTGGGTTAGTTTCCCTGGTTGACAAAACTTTTTAGGTGTTGGAACACATCATGGGAGAACTGAACATGCCTCTGTAACTATTGGACTTTACCCATGCGCTTTGTTTCTTTGCTGAATTTAATTTTGTGTCCTTTCACGTGATCAGTCACAGCCATGAGTATAACAGCTTTTCTGAACCTTGTAGTCCTAGAAAATCGAGGAGCCTGATTGTAGTCTTAAGGACCTCTGACACGCTTACCTATTAGCATGTTTTGTAATTCTTTTGTTGTTGGTTGTTTCAAAGTTTCAATTCCAGTCCATGAAAATGATTTCCTTACTCTTTAG
>NW_024424153.1:19874-40933 GCF_017311325.1 Ursus maritimus
GTGTCACTCTTCACGTATTGTTGCAGCTGTGCATACTCATTCGCATCCCTTTTTCCATAAATGCCCTGATCCGCACGCTGGCAGAGTATGACTACTCGTGGCTCACACTGTTCACCCACACTGTTCTGCAGGCAATTGTCTCGGCCAGGGGTGGACCACACCTGGAAGTCTGCCCCCTCCATCATTTCTACCCACCAAGGGTTGTCCACGGGTAGTGATAAGTGATGTAGGAGTACATAGGCCCAACCCCTTCGCGTCTAAGAGGAGCAGGCCCGGAACACGGTCCACACCCCTCATCTGTGGGGTCGGAACCTGAGGGTAGAATTGAACTGAAACCACATTTTGCATTCGTTTCCTTTAGACCCCCCTCTTTTGTTTCCCTCCGTTTCTTACTCATTTCTCCTGAGAGGTGTTCCTTCACATCCTGTTTTAGTCTCCGATTTTTGAATGCAACGTTAGAATGACAGTTTGGGACAGGTCCCCTTAAACAGGCCTCCTTAGGGAGACAGTTCCTAAAATGGTGTGCGTGTTACTCACGGGAGCGTGTCCTGTCCCTCAGGATAGAGTGATATTTTAAAAATTGGAGACTACAGTCTAAAAGCAAGTGTGCAAAGAACGGTAAGAAGAAACAGCATACTGTGAAAAGATTAAGTGCATCCATGGAGAATAGGTTCCAAGAGTTGACTGCCACCATTGTTACCATTCCTCTTGTATGGAAATGTTTTGAAGGCACTGATACTGAGATTCAGAACGCTGGTGTTAGGGTGATGTCAGGAGCAGACTCACAAAACAGGGTTTGAGAGCAAGTAGTTGGTTTGGGAGATGATCTCAAGAAGTGCTTAGGGAACCTGAGAAACGATGCAGGGAAGGGATGGGAGCCAAACCAGAGCGATTAAGAGCGCATGACTCCTGTAGGAGCCTGGGGTTCCGCCTGGCTGAGGACCTCTGGTCTCACACGCCCCACTGAAGGGGAAAGAGGCTAGGGGCTTATCCACCAGGTGCTGCCCACTGGTTGAGGACTTCTCCTAGAGACTTACTTTCCCTACCTCTGGCCTGCGAGAGCTTCCTCCGTCACCTAGACAAAGCCCTCCGCAGAGAGCTCCAGGTGCTGGCTGTAGCCCACCAGTGTCAGTGTGAGCACGTGGGAGTGCTGGGGGAATAGCGTGCAAATCTGAAAGTCATCTACTGTGGACTCCTCTTTCTGCAGGGAACACCAGAACCACAATCCGACAGCTACGGGTAACAGTTCATGAGGGAAAACTAATGAGACACAGTGCCCTTCGATCTGTATGCCTGGAGAGTTTAAGATTTATTTAAGATATAGGAACATCTCCATATGAGGAAACCTGGCAGGAAACAAAAATGTGATTGGGATGACATGCTGGTTGACAGATCTCAGAGAACGTTGAAGCTCTGTATTCATTTGGGAGGGAGCTAGTAAGAAGGAGGTGGGGAGGAGGGTGTTGGTGGTGAGGGGCCGTGTTTGGAGGCCAACTCAGTTGAAAAGTCCGCCGGAACTGAGGTTTGACCTCAGTTGGCCTCTCATGATTCAGCTCGCGGTTGGACTACATCAAGAAGATTGGCTGATGAAAGAGAGCGGGGTGCTGGCCAGGATACTCAGCAGCAGAAGCCACTAGAGCAGGTTGGGCAGCAGCAGGTGGTCTAGCAACAGCTGGGGCGGCAGCAGCTGGACACACAGCAGCTGGGGCGGCAGCAGGTGGTCCTGCAGCAGGTGGTCTGGCAGCAGGTGGGGCGGCAGCAGCTAGAGATGCAGCAGCTGGGCCTGCAGCAGCTGGAGCCACCGCAGGAGGGGCGGCAGCAGCTGGAGATGCAGCAGCTGGGGCGGCAGCAGGTGGTCTGGCAGCAGGTGGGGTGGTAGCAGCTAGAGATGCAGCATCTGGGCCTGCAGCAGCTGGAGCCACAGCAGCTGGGGCCACCGCAGGAGGGCCGGCAGCAGCTGGACACACAGCAGCTGGGGCGGCAGCAGGTGGTCCTGCAGCAGGTGGTCTGGCAGCAGGTGGGGCGGCAGCAGCTAGAGATGCAGCAGCTGGGCCTGCAGCAGCTGGAGCCGCAGCAGCTGGAGCCACCGCAGGAGGGGCGGCAGCAGCTGGACACACAGCAGCTGGGGCGGCAGCAGGTGGTCTGGCAGCAGGTGGGGCGGCAGCAGGTCTCCTGGCCACAGCCCTGGTCAGAGCAGACGGAGCCACAACAGGAGTTGACCATGGTGTCAGAGGGTGGAGGTTCTGGGTGGGTTTGCAGGAAAGTGAAGGTCTTGAGTGTGGAGGTCTCCTTGCGCCATGGCCTCTATATACCGCCCGAACAGGGTGGTTTGTCAACACATCTTCCTTGTTGTTGTTTACCTAACATTTAAGTAATTATCAGGTACACAACAGTGTTTGTCTATGTAATGGTTTAAACTCATGGGAAACAAATTTTCTTTTCTAGATGTGATCAATTCTATCTGGCCTCCTTTTTCCTCCTGACTCACACCCACTGGCATCTTCTGGACCGCCGTCTCCTCCTCTTCCTCCACAGAGGGCTGTTATGTGATAGGTGGCCTTTGCAATTACATTTCTTCCTCTCCCCTCCTGGATCCCCTAGCAGGATGGGATCCGGGCCAACACATCTCTGGTCGTGCATTTCTTCCCGTGATCAGCGGGGAGGAAATCCACGCTGCACCGTGTGGCATGTGAGAAGTGGCACAAGACAAGAGGAAAAGGCCCTATATTACGGGTCATTGTTGAGCAATGAGGAAGGGGACAGCTGTCTATGTGTGTGTGATGTTGTTGATCCCTGCCACTGGCATGGGTTTTCCTGGGTGTTTCTACCTTTGGGATCACGTTGTCTACCCTGAAACCGTGGCAGGCCATTGTCTGTACGGTTCCCGTCACTGCCCTGAGTCGTAGTTCATTAAGTGCTAACTTTGCCGTCACATATTTTTCTGTTGCATTTCTCTGGATGGTCTTTACGGTCCGAAAAACTTAGCCTCATTTTTATTCTTATGTCATTCTTAATTGAAAATACTCTTCCACAGAGCAAAAAGGATATGTTGAATAATCAGAAGGTGCCTCTCCTCAGAATTTATCTCCAGAGCTGGGAGATCTATAGCACATGTTTTTTGTTTGTTTGTTTGTCTGTTTGTTTTTTGGTGGGGGGATGCATTTGAAATGTGTATGGATCTTAGTCAAGGTAACTTCATTTAGTTACTATTTCTCCTTCTTCTCCGCTCAGTGATAGTCCAACTTTAGCATGCAGCAAGTCATCGAAAGGGCCTATGAAATCTGTCGGGACAAACGCTACAGGTTGTGATTACACGGGGAGCCTGAGGTTTGGCATTTCTAACAAGTACCCGATGATGTTGGTGCCGAAGGCCCAAGGACCACACTTAGGGACCTACTCGTTCATTCTGTTCATTCGTGCTTTGAGGAAGTTCCTCTATCAAGTTCCTTCCTGTTCCTTTTCAGTTACTGGAAGCAGCGCCCCCCATAGCCACACACACACCCCCTTACCAGCAGTAGACTATGTAAAAAAACATCAGAAGAGCTCGTAGTAGTGTAATGCAACTTCAACAATGGTGTTTAAGGCAAAGTAGCCAAGATGAGAATTTGGTAAAGACAGAGATTTATTCATAAATAAATGGTTTAGTCACTATTTCTTGTTTACATTTCCTGATTGATTTTATATTTTTGGTGGAATGTGCACACATTGAGATTCAAAAAATCCTAAGTGTCGTCCTCCATAGTGATGGATTTTGTTTGATACTCAGAAACCCACCCGTGGAATTCCCACATCTATCAGGATAGAACATTTCCATTATACCAGAAAGTGCCCGCTTGTCCCTTAGTAAGTCCCCACAGCCGTTGAGGCGACTGCCGTTTCAATATGTTTGCTTTTACCGTAGATCTCTTTTGATCTAGAACATCAAACAGACTCTGTGTCTATATCTATGTGTATATCTATGTCGTGTGTGTGTGTGTGTGTGCGTGCGCACACACCCCCGTGTGCCACGTGTGTATTTAAAAGAGCTTACGAATATAAGAACAAAGGCTGAGGTCATTGACCCCCGTAGAAGGTCATGATTCTTGACACAGTTTGTAGACCTCAGGCTATTCTCAGACCCATTAACCCGTCGTCGGAGAGACCAGTCTTCTTGGATGAAGGATCACGGCAAGTGTATATCATCGAATATCCTTGGTCGTTGCCCAAGAATCTATAGCCATTGACCCAGGGCAAGCTGGAATACTCCTATGTTGGCAGGCTGTTGGACATGGGATCTGAATTGAACAGATTGCAGGAGATCCAAAATCTTTCATGGCCCCTGTTTGAATACCCCGTTCTAGATGTTAGAGTGAAAGGAGAAGTTTCCTCATTATCTTCATCCCGGTGATCCATTTGGGGGAATTTGTGGCTCCTTCTACCATAATTGTAGGCTGTGTGCATCTAGGGGTCATGGTTCTAAGAGTGGACAGCTAGCTGGAGGGGGACGTGGTAAAATTCTGATCGGCATGAAAACTCTGGCTGTCACCTTATCCCTTTGGGTTTCTAGTGCCAGGAAATCATCAAGCAAGGAAGGGAGCTATGGGAGCCGTCAGGAAGATGTTTAGCATTGAGGTGATCTGCAGGGGCGTTCTTGGTATTCCACTTTGCAGTATCAACCGCTGATGAGCAAGTAGTGTAGCCTGAAGAGGACATAGGAACGACGGGCTCAGGGCTCTGAGGGATGGGGATGGAGGTCAGTGCCCCAGGCAAGTCAGCTAAAGGAGGCGAGGAGCCACCCACTAACTCCCCTCTTGTAGGTTCTTCTGGAACTTGTGGCAAAGCGCATGGAGGGAGGTTAATGAGGGTAATCCATAGACACGAGCAGAGCTGGAGGTAGCTATGTGATACTCATTCGCATCCCTTTTTCCATAAATGCCCTGATCCGCACGCTAGTGCAGAGTATGGACTACTCGTGGCTCACACTGTTCACCCACACTGTTCTGCAGGCAATTGTCTCGGCCTAGGGGTGGACCACACCTGGAAGTCTGCCCCCTCCATCATTTCTACCCACCAAGGGTTGTCCACGGGTAGTGATAAGTGATGTAGGAGTACATAGGCCCAACCCCTTCGCGTCTAAGAGGAGCAGGCCCGGAACACGGTCCACACCCCTCATCTGTGGGGTCGGAACCTGAGGGTAGAATTGAACTGAAACCACATTTTGCATTCGTTTCCTTTAGACCCCCCTCTTTTGTTTCCCTCCGTTTCTTACTCATTTCTCCTGAGAGGTGTTCCTTACACATCCTGTTTTAGTCTCCGGATTTTTGAATGCAACGTTAGAATGACAGTTTGGGACAGGTCCCCTTAAACAGGCCTCCTTTAGGGAGACAGTTCCTAA
This sequence comes from Ursus maritimus, assembly GCF_017311325.1. Classification (NCBI taxonomy): domain Eukaryota; kingdom Metazoa; phylum Chordata; class Mammalia; order Carnivora; family Ursidae; genus Ursus; species Ursus maritimus. Next base: position 25,249 of record NW_024424153.1, read on the forward strand.
AATGGTGTGCCGTGTTACTCACGGGAGCGTGTCCTGTCCCTCAGGATAGAGAGTGATATTTTAAAAATTGGAGACTAATAGTCTAAAAGCAAGTGTGCAAAGAACGGTAAGAAGAAACAGCATACTGTGAAAAGATTAAGTGCATCCATGGAGAATAGGTTCCAAGAGTTGACTGCCACCATTGTTACCATTCCTCTTGTATGGAAATGTTTTGAAGGCACTGATACTGAGATTCAGAACGCTGGTGTTAGGGTGATGTCAGGAGCAGACTCACAAAACAGGGGTTTGAGAGCAAGTAGTTGGTTTGGGAGATGATCTCAAGAAGTGCTGTAGGGAACCTGAGAAACGATGCAGGGAAGGGATGGGAGCCAAACCAGAACGATTTCAAGAGCGCATGACTCCTGTAGGAGCCTGGGGTTCCGTCCTGGCTGAGGACCTCTGGTCTCACACGCCCCACTGAAGGGGAAAGAGGCTAGGGCGCTTATCCACCAGGTGCTGCCCACTGGTTGAGGACTTCTCCTAGAGACTTACTTTCCCTACCTCTGGCCTGCCGAGAGCTTCCTCCGTCACCTAGACAAAGCCCTCCGCAGAGAGCTCCAGGTGCTGGCTGTAGCCCACCAGTGTCAGTGTGAGCACGGGAGTGCTGGGGGAATAGCGGTGCAAATCTGAAAGTCATCTACTGTGGACTCCTCTTTCTGCAGGGAACACCAGAACCACAATCCGACAGCTACGGGTAACAGTTCATGAGGGAAAACTAATGAGACACAGTGCCCTTCGATCTGTATGCCTGGAGAGTTTAAGATTTATTTAAGATATAGGAACATCTCCATATGAGGAAACCTGGCAGGAAACAAAAATGTGATTGGGATGACATGCTGGTTGACAGATCTCAGAGAACGTTGAAGCTCTGTATTCATTTGGGAGGGAGCTAGTAAGAAGGAGGTGGGGAGGAGGGTGTTGGTGGTGAGGGGCCGTGTTTGGAGGCCAACTCAGTTGAAAAGTCCGCCGGAACTGAGGTTTGACCTCAGTTGGCCTCTCATGATTCAGCTCGCGGTTGGACTACATCAAGAAGATTGGCTGATGAAAGAGAGCGGGTGCTCAGGATACTCAGCAGCAGAAGCCACTAGAGCAGGTTGGGCAGCAGCAGGTGGTCTAGCAACAGCTGGGGCGGCAGCAGCTGGACACACAGCAGCTGGGGCGGCAGCAGGTGGTCCTGCAGCAGGTGGTCTGGCAGCAGGTGGGGCGGCAGCAGCTAGAGATGCAGCAGCTGGGCCTGCAGCAGCTGGAGCCACCGCAGGAGGGGCGGCAGCAGCTGGAGATGCAGCAGCTGGGGCGGCAGCAGGTGGTCTGGCAGCAGGTGGGGTGGTAGCAGCTAGAGATGCAGCATCTGGGCCTGCAGCAGCTGGAGCCACAGCAGCTGGGGCCACCGCAGGAGGGCCGGCAGCAGCTGGACACACAGCAGCTGGGGCGGCAGCAGGTGGTCCTGCAGCAGGTGGTCTGGCAGCAGGTGGGGCGGCAGCAGCTAGAGATGCAGCAGCTGGGCCTGCAGCAGCTGGAGCCGCAGCAGCTGGAGCCACCGCAGGAGGGGCGGCAGCAGCTGGACACACAGCAGCTGGGGCGGCAGCAGGTGGTCTGGCAGCAGGTGGGGCGGCAGCAGGTCTCCTGGCCACAGCCCTGGTCAGAGCAGACGGAGCCACAACAGGAGTTGACCATGGTGTCAGAGGGTGGAGGTTCTGGGTGGGTTTGCAGGAAAGTGAAGGTCTTGAGTGTGGAGGTCTCCTTGCGCCATGGCCTCTATATACCGCCCGAACAGGGTGGTTTGTCAACACATCTTCCTTGTTGTTGTTTACCTAACATTTAAGTAATTATCAGGTACACAACAGTGTTTGTCTATGTAATGGTTTAAACTCATGGGAAACAAATTTTCTTTTCTAGATGTGATCAATTCTATCTGGCCTCCTTTTTCCTCCTGACTCACACCCACTGGCATCTTCTGGACCGCCGTCTCCTCCTCTTCCTCCACAGAGGGCTGTTATGTGATAGGTGGCCTTTGCAATTACATTTCTTCCTCCTCCTCCTGGATCCCCTAGCAGGATGGATCCGGGCCAACACATCTCTGGTCGTGCATTTCTTCCGCATCAGCGGGAGGAAATCCCACGTGCACCGTGTGGCATGTGAGAAGTGGCACAAGACAAGAGGAAAAGGCCCTATATTACGGGTCATTGTTGAGCAATGAGGAAGGGGACAGCTGTCTATGTGTGTGTGATGTTGTTGATCCCTGCCACTGGCATGGGTTTTCCTGGGTGTTTCTACCTTTGGGATCACGTTGTCTACCCTGAAACCGTGGCAGGCCATTGTCTGTCGGTTCGCTCACTGCCCTGAGTCGTAGTTCATTAAGTGCTAACTTGTCGTCTCACATATTTTTCTGTTGCATTTCTCTGGATGGTCTTTACGGTCCAAAACTTAGCCTCATTTTTATTCTTATGTCATTCTTAATTGAAAATACTCTTCCACAGAGCAAAAAGGATATGTTGAATAATCAGAAGGTGCCTCTCTCAGAATTTATCTCCAGAGCTGGGAGATCTAAGCACATGTTTTTGTTTGTTTGTTTGTCTGTTTGTTTTTTGGTGGGGGGATGCATTTGAAATGTGTATGGATCTTAGTCAAGGTAACTTCATTTAGTTACTATTTCTCCTTCTTCTCCGCTCAGTGATAGTCCAACTTTAGCATGCAGCAAGTCATCGAAAGGGCCTATGAAATCTGTCGGGACAAACGCTACAGGTTGTGATTACACGGGGAGCCTGAGGTTTGGCATTTCTAACAAGTACCCCGATGATGTTGGTGCCGAAGGCCCAAGGACCACACTTAGGGACCTACTCGTTCATTCTGTTCATTCGTGCTTTGAGGAAGTTCCTCTATCAAGTTCCTTCCTGTTCCTTTTCAGTTACTGGAAGCAGCGCCCCCATAGCCACACACACACCCCTTACCAGCAGTAGACTATGTAAAAACATCAGAAGAGCTCGTAGTAGTGTAATGCAACTTCAACAATGGTGTTTAAGGCAAAGTAGCCAAGATGAGAATTTGAAAGACAGAGATTTATTCATAAATAAATGGTTTAGCACTATTTCTTGTTTACATTTCCTGATTGATTTTATATTTTTGGTGGAATGTGCACACATTGAGATTCAAAAATCCTAAGTGTCGTCCTCCATAGTGAGGATTTTGTTTGATACTCGAAACCCACCCGTGGAATTCCCACATCTATCAGGATAGAACATTTCCATTATACCAGAAAGTGCCGCTTGTCCCTTAGTAAGTCCCCACAGCCGTGAGCGACTGCCGTTCATATGTTTGCTTTTACCGTAGATCTCTTTTGATCTAGAACATCAAACAGACTCTGTGTCTATATCTATGTGTATATCTATGTCGTGTGTGTGTGTGTGTGTGTGCGTGCGCACACACCCCCGTGTGCCACGTGTGTATTTAAAAGAGCTTACGAATATAAGAACAAAGTTAGGTTCAACCCCGTAGAAGGTCATGATTCTTGACACAGTTTGTAGACCTCAGGCTATTCTCAGACCTCTAACCCGTCGTCGAGAGACCAGTCTTCTTGAGGAAGGATCACGGCAAGTGTATATCATCGAAATCCTTGGTCGTTGCCAAGAATCTATAGCCATTGACCCAGGGCAAGCTGGAATAATCCTATGTTGGCAGGCTGTTGGACATGGGATCTGAATTGAACAGATTGCAGGAGATCCAAAATCTTTCATGGCCCCTGTTTGAATACCCCGTTCTAGATGTTAGAGTGAAAGGAGAAGTTTCCTCATTATCTTCATCCCGGTGATCCATTTGGGGGAATTTGTGGCTCCTTCTACCATAATTGTAGGCTGTGTGCATCTAGGGGTCATGGTTCTAAGAGTGGACAGCTAGCTGGAGGGGGACGTGGTAAAATTCTGATCGGCATGAAAACTCTGGCTGTCACCTTATCCCTTTGGGTTTCTAGTGCCAGGAAATCATCAAGCAAGGAAGGGAGCTATGGGAGCCGGCCAGGAAGATGTTTAGCATTGAGGTGATCTGCAGGGGCGTTTCTGGTATTCCACTTTGCAGTATCAACCGCTGATGAGCAAGTAGTGTAGCCTGAAGAGGACATAGGAAAGACGGGCTCAGGGCTCTGAGGGATGGGGATGGAGGTCAGTGCCCCAGGCAAGTCAGCTAAAGGAGGCGAGGAGCCACCCACTAACTCCCTCTTGTAGGTTCTTCTGGAACTTGTGGCAAAGCGCATGGAGGAGGTTAATGAGGGTAATCCATAGACACGAGCAGAGCTGGAGGTAGCTATGTGATACTCATTCGCATCCCTTTTCCATAAATGCCCTGATCCGCACGCTAGTGCAGAGTATGGACTCATCGTGGCTCACACTGTTCACCCACACTGTTCTGCAGGCAATTGTCTCGGCCTAGGGGTGGACCACACCTGGAAGTCTGCCCCTCCATCATTTCTACCCACCAAGGGTTGTCCACGGGTAGTGATAAGTGATGTAGGAGTACATAGGCCCAACCCTTCGCCTAAGAGGAGCAGGCCGAACACGGTCCACACCCCTCATCTGTGGGGTCGGAACCTGAGGGTAGAATTGAACTGAAACCACATTTTGCATTCGTTTCCTTTAGACCCCCTCTTTGTTTCCCTCCTGCTTACTCATTTCTCCTGAGAGGTGTTCCTTACACATCCTGTTTTAGTCTCCGGATTTTTGAATGCAACGGAGAATGACAGTTTGGGACAGGTCCCCTTAAACAGGCCTCCTTTAGGGAGACAGTTCCCAAAATGGTGTGCCGTGTTACTCACGGGAGCGTGTCCTGTCCCTCAGGATAGAGAGTGATATTTTAAAAATTGGAGACTTAGTCTAAAAGCAAGTGTGCAAAGAACGGTAAGAAGAAACAGCATACTGTGAAAAAGAAGTGCATCCATGGAGAATAGGTTCCAAGAGTTGACTGCCACCATTGTTACCATTCCTCTTGTATGGAAATGTTTTGAAGGCACTGATACTGAGATTCAGAACGCTGGTGTTAGGGTGATGTCAGGAGCAGACTCACAAAACAGGGGTTTGAGAGCAAGTAGTTGGTTTGGGAGATGATCTCAAGAAGTGCTGTAGGGAACCTGAGAAACGCATGCAGGAAGGGATGGGAGCCAAACCAGAACGATTTCAAGAGCGCATGACTCCTGTAGGAGCCTGGGGTCCGTCCTGGCTGAGGACCTCTGGTCTCACACGCCCACTGAAGGGGAAAGAGGCTAGGGCGCTTATCCACCAGGTGCTGCCCACTGGTTGAGGACTTCTCCTAGAGACTTACTTTCCTACCTCTGGCCTGCCGAGAGCTTCCTCCGTCACCTAGACAAAGCCCTCCGCAGAGAGCTCCAGGTGCTGGCTGTAGCCCACCAGTGTCAGTGTGAGCACGGGGAGTGCTGGGGGAATAGCGGTGCAAATCTGAAAGTCATCTACTGTGGACTCCTCTTTCTGCAGGGAACACCAGAACCACAATCCGACAGCTACGGGTAACAGTTCATGAGGGAAAACTAATGAGACACAGTGCCTCTGATCTGTATGCCTGGAGAGTTTAAGATTTATTTAAGATATAGGAACATCTCCATATGAGGAAACCTGGCAGGAAACAAAAATGTGATTGGGATGACATGCTGGTTGACAGATCTCAGAGAACGTTGAAGCTCTGTATTCATTTGGGAGGGAGCTAGTAAGAAGGAGGTGGGGAGGAGGGTGTTGGTGGTGAGGGGCCGTGTTTGGAGGCCAACTCAGTTGAAAAGTCCGCCGGAACTGAGGTTTGACCTCAGTTGGCCTCTCATGATTCAGCTCCGTTGACTACATCAAGAAGATTGGCTGATGAAAGAGAGCGGGGTGCTGGCCAGGATACTCAGCAGCAGAAGCCACTAGAGCAGGTTGGGCAGCAGCAGGTGGTCTAGCAACAGCTGGGGCGGCAGCAGCTGGACACACAGCAGCTGGGGCGGCAGCAGGTGGTCCTGCAGCAGGTGGTCTGGCAGCAGGTGGGGCGGCAGCAGCTAGAGATGCAGCAGCTGGGCCTGCAGCAGCTGGAGCCACCGCAGGAGGGGCGGCAGCAGCTGGAGATGCAGCAGCTGGGGCGGCAGCAGGTGGTCTGGCAGCAGGTGGGGTGGTAGCAGCTAGAGATGCAGCATCTGGGCCTGCAGCAGCTGGAGCCACAGCAGCTGGGGCCACCGCAGGAGGGCCGGCAGCAGCTGGACACACAGCAGCTGGGGCGGCAGCAGGTGGTCCTGCAGCAGGTGGTCTGGCAGCAGGTGGGGCGGCAGCAGCTAGAGATGCAGCAGGGCCTGCAGCAGCTGGAGCCGCAGCAGCTGGAGCCACCCAGGAGGGCGGCAGCAGCTGGACACACAGCAGCTGGGGCGGCAGCAGGTGGTCTGGCAGCAGGTGGGGCGGCAGCAGGTCTCCTGGCCACAGCCCTGGTCAGAGCAGACGGAGCCACAACAGGAGTTGACCATGGTGTCAGAGGGTGGAGGTTCTGGGTGGGTTTGCAGGAAAGTGAAGGTCTTGAGTGTGGAGGTCTCCTTGCGCCATGGCCTCTATATACCGCCCGAACAGGGTGGTTTGTCAACACATCTTCCTTGTTGTTGTTTACCTAACATTTAAGTAATTATCAGGTACACAACAGTGTTTGTCTATGTAATGGTTTAAACTCATGGGAAACAAATTTTCTTTTCTAGATGTGATCAATTCTATCTGGCCTCCTTTTTCCTCCTGACTCACACCCACTGGCATCTTCTGGACCGCCGTCTCCTCCTCTTCCTCCACAGAGGGCTGTTATGTGATAGGTGGCCTTTGCAATTACATTTCTTCCTCTCCCCTCCTGGATCCCCTAGCAGGATGGGATCCGGCCAACACATCTCTGGTCGCGCATTTCTTCCCGTGATCAGCGGGAGGAAATCCCACGTGCACCGTGTGGCATGTGAGAAGTGGCACAAGACAAGAGGAAAAGGCCCTATATTACGGGTCATTGTTGAGCAATGAGGAAGGGGACAGCTGTCTATGTGTGTGTGATGTTGTTGATCCCTGCCACTGGCATGGGTTTCCCGTTTCTACCTTTGGGATCACGTTGTCTACCCTGAAACCGTGGCAGGCCATTGTCTGTACGGTTCCACTGCCCTGAGTCGTAGTTCATTAAGTGCTAACTTTGCCGTCACATATTTTTCTGTTGCATTTCTCTGGATGGTCTTTACGGTCCGAAAACTTAGCCTCATTTTTATTCTTATGTCATTCTTAATTGAAAATACTCTTCCACAGAGCAAAAAGGATATGTTGAATAATCAGAAGGTGCCTCTCCTCAGAATTTATCTCCAGAGCTGGGAGATCTATAGCACATGTTTTTTGTTTGTTTGTTTGTCTGTTTGTTTTTTGGTGGGGGGATGCATTTGAAATGTGTATGGATCTTAGTCAAGGTAACTTCATTTAGTTACTATTTCTCCTTCTTCTCCGCTCAGTGATAGTCCAACTTTAGCATGCAGCAAGTCATCGAAAGGGCCTCATGAAATCTGTCGGACAAACGCTACAGGTTGTGATTACACGGGGAGCCTGAGGTTTGGCATTTCTAACAAGTACCCCGATGATGTTGGTGCCGAAGGCCCAAGGACCACACTTAGGGACCTACTCGTTCATTCTGTTCATTCGTGCTTTGAGGAAGTTCCTCTATCAAGTTCCTTCCTGTTCCTTTTCAGTTACTGGAAGCAGCGCCCATAGCCACACACACACACCCCCTTACCAGCAGTAGACTATGTAAAAAAACATCAGAAGAGCTCGTAGTAGTGTAATGCAACTTCAACAATGGTGTTTAAGGCAAAGTAGCCAAGATGAGAATTTGGTAAAGACAGAGATTTATTCATAAATAAATGGTTTAGTCACTATTTCTTGTTTACATTTCCTGATTGATTTTATATTTTTGGTGGAATGTGCACACATTGAGATTCAAAAAATCCTAAGTGTCGTCCTCCATAGTGATGGATTTTGTTTGATACTCAGAAACCCACCCGTGGAATTTTACATCTATCAGGATAGAACATTTCCATTATACCAGAAAGTGCCCGCTTGTCCCTTAGTAAGTCCCCACAGCCGTTGAGGCGACTGCCGTTTCAATATGTTTGCTTTTACCGTAGATCTCTTTTGATCTAGAACATCAAACAGACTCTGTGTCTATATCTATGTGTATATCTATGTCGTGTGTGTGTGTGTGTGTGTGCGTGCGCACACACCCCCGTGTGCCACGTGTGTATTTAAAAGAGCTTACGAATATAAGAACAAAGGCTGAGGTCATTGACCCCCGTAGAAGGTCATGATTCTTGACACAGTTTGTAGACCTCAGGCTATTCTCAGACCCATTAACCCGTCGTCGGAGAGACCAGTCTTCTTGGATGAAGGATCACGGCAAGTGTATATCATCGAATATCCTTGGTCGTTGCCCAAGAATCTATAGCCATTGACCCAGGGCAAGCTGGAATACTCCTATGTTGGCAGGCTGTTGGACATGGGATCTGAATTGAACAGATTGCAGGAGATCCAAAATCTTTCATGGCCCCTGTTTGAATACCCCGTTCTAGATGTTAGAGTGAAAGGAGAAGTTTCCTCATTATCTTCATCCCGGTGATCCATTTGGGGGAATTTGTGGCTCCTTCTACCATAATTGTAGGCTGTGTGCATCTAGGGGTCATGGTTCTAAGAGTGGACAGCTAGCTGGAGGGGGACGTGGTAAAAAAAATCTGATCGGCATGAAAACTCTGGCTGTCACCTTATCCCTTTGGGTTTCTAGTGCCAGGAAATCATCAAGCAAGGAAGGGAGCTATGGGAGCCGTCAGGAAGATGTTTAGCATTGAGGTGATCTGCAGGGGCGTTCTTGGTATTCCACTTTGCAGTATCAACCGCTGATGAGCAAGTAGTGTAGCCTGAAGAGGACATAGGAACGACGGGCTCAGGGCTCTGAGGGATGGGGATGGAGGTCAGTGCCCCAGGCAAGTCAGCTAAAGGAGGCGAGGAGCCACCCACTAACTCCCCTCTTGTAGGTTCTTCTGGAACTTGTGGCAAAGCGCATGGAGGGAGGTTAATGAGGGTAATCCATAGACACGAGCAGAGCTGGAGGTAGCTATGTGATACTCATTCGCATCCCTTTTTCCATAAATGCCCTGATCCGCACGCTAGTGCAGAGTATGGACTACTCGTGGCTCACACTGTTCACCCACACTGTTCTGCAGGCAATTGTCTCGGCCTAGGGGTGGACCACACCTGAAGTCTGCCCTCCATCATTTCTACCCACCAAGGGTTGTCCACGGGTAGTGATAAGTGATGTAGGAGTACATAGGCCCAACCCTTCGGTCTAAGAGGAGCAGGCCCGAACACGGTCCACACCCCTCATCTGTGGGGTCGGAACCTGAGGGTAGAATTGAACTGAAACCACATTTTGCATTCGCTTTCCTTTAGACCCCTCTTTTGTTTCCTCCGTTTCTTACTCATTTCTCCTGAGAGGTGTTCCTTACACATCCTGTTTTAGCTCTCGGATTTTTGAATGCAACGTTAGAATGACAGTTTGGGACAGGTCCCCTTAAACAGGCCTCCTAGGAGACAGTTCCTAAAATGGTGTGCCGTGTTACTCACGGGAGCGTGTCGTGTCCCTCAGGATAGAGAGTGATATTTTAAAAATTGGAGACTAGTAGTCTAAAAGCAAGTGTGCAAAGAACGGTAAGAAGAAACAGCATACTGTGAAAAGATTAAGTGCATCCATGGAGAATAGGTTCCAAGAGTTGACTGCACCATTGTTACCATTCCTCTTGTATGGAAATGTTTTGAAGGCACTGATACTGAGATTCAGAACGCTGGTGTTAGGGTGATGTCAGGAGCAGACTCACAAAACAGGGGTTTGAGAGCAAGTAGTTGGTTTGGGAGATGATCTCAAGAAGTGCTGTAGGGAACCTGAGAAACGATGCAGGGAAGGGATGGGAGCCAAACAGAACGATTTCAAGAGCGCATGACTCCTGTAGGAGCCTGGGGTTCCGTCCTGGCTGAGGACCTCTGGTCTCACACGCCCCACTGAAGGGGAAAGAGGCTAGGGCTTATCCACAGGTGCTGCCCACTGGTTGAGGACTTCTCCTAGAGACTTACTTTCCCTACCTCTGGCCTGCCGGAGCTTCCTCCGTCACCTAGACAAAGCCCCCGCAGAGAGCTCCAGGTGCTGGCTGTAGCCCACCAGTGTCAGTGTGAGCACGGGGAGTGCTGGGGAATAGCGGTGCAAATCTGAAAGTCATCTACTGTGGACTCCTCTTTCTGCAGGGAACACCAGAACCACAATCCGACAGCTACGGGTAACAGTTCATGAGGGAAAACTAATGAGACACAGTGCCCTTCGATCTGTATGCCTGGAGAGTTTAAGATTTATTTAAGATATAGGAACATCTCCATATGAGGAAACCTGGCAGGAAACAAAAATGTGATTGGGATGACATGCTGGTTGACAGATCTCAGAGAACGTTGAAGCTCTGTATTCATTTGGGAGGGAGCTAGTAAGAAGGAGGTGGGGAGGAGGGTGTTGGTGGTGAGGGGCCGTGTTTGGAGGCCAACTCAGTTGAAAAGTCCGCCGGAACTGAGGTTTGACCTCAGTTGGCCTCTCATGATTCAGCTCGCGGTTGGACTACATCAAGAAGATTGGCTGATGAAAGAGAGCGGGGTGCTGGCCAGGATACTCAGCAGCAGAAGCCACTAGAGCAGGTTGGGCAGCAGCAGGTGGTCTAGCAACAGCTGGGGCGGCAGCAGCTGGACACACAGCAGCTGGGGCGGCAGCAGGTGGTCCTGCAGCAGGTGGTCTGGCAGCAGGTGGGGCGGCAGCAGCTAGAGATGCAGCAGCTGGGCCTGCAGCAGCTGGAGCCACCGCAGGAGGGGCGGCAGCAGCTGGAGATGCAGCAGCTGGGGCGGCAGCAGGTGGTCTGGCAGCAGGTGGGGTGGTAGCAGCTAGAGATGCAGCATCTGGGCCTGCAGCAGCTGGAGCCACAGCAGCTGGGGCCACCGCAGGAGGGCCGGCAGCAGCTGGACACACAGCAGCTGGGGCGGCAGCAGGTGGTCCTGCAGCAGGTGGTCTGGCAGCAGGTGGGGCGGCAGCAGCTAGAGATGCAGCAGCTGGGCCTGCAGCAGCTGGAGCCGCAGCAGCTGGAGCCACCGCAGGAGGGGCGGCAGCAGCTGGACACACAGCAGCTGGGGCGGCAGCAGGTGGTCTGGCAGCAGGTGGGGCGGCAGCAGGTCTCCTGGCCACAGCCCTGGTCAGAGCAGACGGAGCCACAACAGGAGTTGACCATGGTGTCAGAGGGTGGAGGTTCTGGGTGGGTTTGCAGGAAAGTGAAGGTCTTGAGTGTGGAGGTCTCCCTTGCGCCATGGCCTCTATACCGCCCCGAACAGGGTGGTTTGTCAACATCTTTCCTTGTTGTTGTTTACCTAACATTTAAGTAATTATCAGGTACACAACAGTGTTTGTCTATGTAATGGTTTAAACTCATGGGAAACAAATTTTCTTTTCTAGATGTGATCAATTCTATCTGGCCTCCTTTTTCCTCCTGACTCACACCCACTGGCATCTTCTGGACCGCCGTCTCCTCCTCTTCCTCCACAGAGGGCTGTTATGTGATAGGTGGCCTTTGCAATTACATTTCTTCCTCTCCCCTCCTGGATCCCCTAGCAGGATGGGATCCGGGCCAACACATCTCTGGTCGTGCATTTCTTCCCGTGATCAGCGGGGAGGAAATCCCACGTGCACCGTGTGGCATGTGAGAAGTGGCACAAGACAAGAGGAAAAGGCCCTATATTACGGGTCATTGTTGAGCAATGAGGAAGGGGACAGCTGTCTATGTGTGTGTGATGTTGTTGATCCCTGCCACTGGCATGGGTTTTCCTGGGTGTTTCTACCTTTGGGATCACGTTGTCTACCCTGAAACCGTGGCAGGCCATTGTCTGTACGGTTCCCGTCACTGCCCTGAGTCGTAGTTCATTAAGTGCTAACTTTGCCGTCACATATTTTTCTGTTGCATTTCTCTGGATGGTCTTTACGGTCCGAAAAACTTAGCCTCATTTTTATTCTTATGTCATTCTTAATTGAAAATACTCTTCCACAGAGCAAAAAGGATATGTTGAATAATCAGAAGGTGCCTCTCCTCAGAATTTATCTCCAGAGCTGGGAGATCTATAGCACATGTTTTTTGTTTGTTTGTTTGTCTGTTTGTTTTTTGGTGGGGGGATGCATTTGAAATGTGTATGGATCTTAGTCAAGGTAACTTCATTTAGTTACTATTTCTCCTTCTTCTCCGCTTAGTGATAGTCCAACTTTAGCATGCAGCAAGTCATCGAAAGGGCCTATGAAATCTGTCGGGACAAACGCTACAGGTTGTGATTACACGGGAGCCTGAGGTTTGGCATTTCTAACAAGTACCCGATGATGTTGGTGCCGAAGGCCCAAGGACCACACTAGGGACCTACTCGTTCATTCTGTTCATTCGTGCTTTGAGGAAGTTCCTCTATCAAGTTCCTTCCTGTTCCTTTAGTACTGGAAGCAGCGCCCCCAAGCACACACACACACCCCCTTACCAGCAGTAGACTATGTAAAAACATCAGAAGAGCTCGTAGTAGTGTAATGCAACTTCAACAATGGTGTTTAAGGCAAAGTAGCCAAGATGAGAATTTGGTAAAGACAGAGATTTATTCATAAATAAATGGTTTAGTCATTTCTTGTTTACATTTCCTGATTGATTTTATATTTTTGGTGGAATGTGCACACATTGAGATTCAAAAATCCTAAGTGTCGCCTCCATAGTGATGGATTTTGTTTGATACTCAGAAACCCACCCGTGGAATTCCCACATCTATCAGGATAGAACATTTCCATTATACCAGAAAGTGCCCGCTTGTCCCTGTAAGTCCCCACAGCCGTGAGGCGACTGTCGCTTCAATATGTTTGCTTTTACCGTAGATCTCTTTTGATCTAGAACATCAAACAGACTCTGTGTCTATATCTATGTGTATATCTATGTCGTGTGTGTGTGTGTGTGTGTGTGCGTGCGCACACACCCCCGTGTGCCACGTGTGTATTTAAAAGAGCTTACGAATATAAGAACAAAGGCTGAGGCTCTGACCCCGTAGAAGGTCATGATTCTTGACACAGTTTGTAGACCTCAGGCTATTCTCAGACCCATTAACCCGTCGTCGGAGAGACCAGTCTTCTTGGATGAAGGATCACGGCAAGTGTATATCATCGGTATCCTTGGTCGCGCTGCAAGAATCTATAGCCATTGACCCAGGGCAAGCTGGAATACTCCTATGTTGGCAGGCTGTTGGACATGGGATCTGAATTGAACAGATTGCAGGAGATCCAAAATCTTTCATGGCCCCTGTTTGAATACCCCGTTCTAGATGTTAGAGTGAAAGGAGAAGTTTCCTCATTATCTTCATCCCGGTGATCCATTTGGGGGAATTTGTGGCTCCTTCTACCATAATTGTAGGCTGTGTGCATCTAGGGGTCATGGTTCTAAGAGTGGACAGCTAGCTGGAGGGGGACGTGGTAAAATTCTGATCGGCATGAAAACTCTGGCTGTCACCTTATCCCTTTGGGTTTCTAGTGCCAGGAAATCATCAAGCAAGGAAGGGAGCTATGGGAGCCGTCAGGAAGATGTTTAGCATTGAGGTGATCTGCAGGGCGTTTGGTATTCCACTTTGCAGTATCAACCGCTGATGAGCAAGTAGTGTAGCCTGAAGAGGACATAGGAACGACGGGCTCAGGGCTCTGAGGGATGGGGATGGAGGTCAGTGCCCCAGGCAAGTCAGCTAAAGGAGGCGAGGAGCCACCCACTAACTCCCCTCTTGTAGGTTCTTCTGGAACTTGTGGCAAAGCGCATGGAGGGAGGTTAATGAGGGTAATCCATAGACACGAGCAGAGCTGGAGGTGCTATGTGATACTCATTCGCATCCCTTTTTCCATAATGCCCTGATCCGCACGCGTCGATATAGACATGTGAGCTCACACTGTTCACCCACACTGTTCTGCAGGCAATTGTCTCGGCCTAGGGGTGACCTGGAAGTCTGCCCTCCATCATTTCTACCCCACCAAGGGTTGTCCACGGGTAGTGATGCAAGTGATGTAGGAGTACATAGGCCCAACCCTTCGCCTAAGAGGAGCAGGCGCCCGAACACGGTCCACCCTCATCTGTGGGGTCGGAACCTGGTGGTAGAATTGAACTGAAACCACATTTTGCATTCGTTTCCTTTAGACCCCCCTCTTTTGTTTCCCTCCGTTTCTTACTCATTTCTCCTGAGAGGTGTTCCTTACACATCCTGTTTTAGTCTCCGGATTTTTGAATGCAACGTTAGAATGACAGTTTGGGACAGGTCCCCTTAAACAGGCCTCCTTTAGGGAGACAGTTCCTAAAATGGTGTGCCGTGTTACTCACGGGAGCGTGTCCTGTCCCTCAGGATAGAGAGTGATATTTTAAAAATTGGAGACTAATAGTCTAAAAGCAAGTGTGCAAAGAACGGTAAGAAGAAACAGCATACTGTGAAAAGATTAAGTGCATCCATGGAGAATAGGTTCCAAGAGTTGACTGCCACCATTGTTACCATTCCTCTTGTATGGAAATGTTTTGAAGGCACTGATACTGAGATTCAGAACGCTGGTGTTAGGGTGATGTCAGGAGCAGACTCACAAAACAGGGGTTTGAGAGCAAGTAGTTGGTTTGGGAGATGATCTCAAGAAGTGCTGTAGGGAACCTGAGAAACGATGCAGGGAAGGGATGGGAGCCAAACCAGAACGATTTCAAGAGCGCATGACTCCTGTAGGAGCCTGGGGTTCCGTCCTGGCTGAGGACCTCTGGTCTCACACGCCCCACTGAAGGGGAAAGAGGCTAGGGCGCTTATCCACCAGGTGCTGCCCACTGGTTGAGGACTTCTCCTAGAGACTTACTTTCCCTACCTCTGGCCTGCCGAGAGCTTCCTCCGTCACCTAGACAAAGCCCTCCGCAGAGAGCTCCAGGTGCTGGCTGTAGCCCACCAGTGTCAGTGTGAGCACGGGGAGTGCTGGGGGAATAGCGGTGCAAATCTGAAAGTCATCTACTGTGGACTCCTCTTTCTGCAGGGAACACCAGAACCACAATCCGACAGCTACGGGTAACAGTTCATGAGGGAAAACTAATGAGACACAGTGCCCTTCGATCTGTATGCCTGGAGAGTTTAAGATTTATTTAAGATATAGGAACATCTCCATATGAGGAAACCTGGCAGGAAACAAAAATGTGATTGGGATGACATGCTGGTTGACAGATCTCAGAGAACGTTGAAGCTCTGTATTCATTTGGGAGGGAGCTAGTAAGAAGGAGGTGGGGAGGAGGGTGTTGGTGGTGAGGGGCCGTGTTTGGAGGCCAACTCAGTTGAAAAGTCCGCCGGAACTGAGGTTTGACCTCAGTTGGCCTCTCATGATTCAGCTCGCGGTTGGACTACATCAAGAAGATTGGCTGATGAAAGAGAGCGGGGTGCTGGCCAGGATACTCAGCAGCAGAAGCCACTAGAGCAGGTTGGGCAGCAGCAGGTGGTCTAGCAACAGCTGGGGCGGCAGCAGCTGGACACACAGCAGCTGGGGCGGCAGC
>NW_024424154.1:0-1768 GCF_017311325.1 Ursus maritimus
AAAAAAAAAAAAAGATTGTATTTATTTGAGAGAGAAAGAGAGAGAACGAGCACTAGTGGTGGGGAGAGGCAGAGGGAGAGACAAAAGCAGGCTCAGGATCCTGAGGTCAGGACCTGAGCCAAAGACAGACCCTTAACTGACTAAGCCACCCAGGCACCCCTATGTCTATCCTTTTGAGGAGCTACAGATGTTTTCCAAAGTGGCTGCACCATTTTAAACTCCCTTTGGCAGTATATGAAAACTCCAACTTCGCTCCATCCTTACCAACACTTGTATTGTCTTTTTCATTACAGCCATTCTAGTGGGCATGAAGTGGTACTTCACTGTGGTTTCGATTAACATTTTCCTCATGACTAATGATGATGTTGAGCTTCTTGTATATGCTTAGTGGTCATTTGTATATCTTCTTTAGGTAAATGCCTAATCGGATCCTTTTCTATTTTTTAATTGGTTTTTTGTCTCTTTATTACTGAGTTCTAGATGTTCTTTATATACTTAAGATATAAGCCCTTTATCAGATATATTATTTACAAACACTTTCTCCCATTCTGTGGATTGTCTTTTCACTTTCTTGACGATATCCTTTGAAGCAGAAAATTTATTATTTTGAGGAAGTCTAATTTATCTATGTTTCCTTTTGCTGCTTATGCTTTCAGTGTCAAATACATGCCATGAAGATTTTCCCCTATGTTTCTTCTAAGCATTTTATAGTTTTACCTGTTACCTTTAAGTCTTGGATCCGTGTTGAGATAAGTTTTGTATATGGTGTGGGGTTTGAGTTCAACTTCATTCTTTTGCATGTGGATAGCCCATTGTCCCAGCACCATTTGTTGAAAAGATTACACTTCTCCCATTGAATTTTTTAGTACCCCCTGTGGAAAATCAGTTGATCATAATTGAGAAGTTTTATTTCTAACTCTGAATTCTAATCCATTGATCTACATGTCTATCCTCATACCAGTAACACTGTCTTGATTAATGTCAATTTGTAGTAAGTTGTGAAATCAGAAACTATGGATCTTCCAACTTTTCTTTTCAAGATTGTCTTTCTAAACAAGATCATACCCCTGCAAATAAAGACAGTTTTATGTCTTCCTTTCCAATCTGGATGCCCTTTATTTCTTTTTCTTACCTAACTGCCCTGGCAAGAACCTCCAGTACAATTTCTGCACAGAAGTGGCAAGAGCAGACAACCGTGTCTTGCTCTTGATCTTAGAGGAAAAGCTTTTAGCCTTTCATCATTAAGAATGGTGTTCGCTGTGGGTTGTTCATGGATGCTCTCTACCAGGTTGAGGAAATCTCCTCTTCCTAGTCTGTTGAGTGTTTTTACCATGAAAAGATATTGTTGTTGTTATACAAAAATGCAGCTGTTCTCTTTTTTCCCTTTTTTCCTCTCTTCTTTCCCTTTTTTGATTTCTTTCCAGAGCCTGGTAGGACACCAGGATGACTTCAGGAAAGCGGAAACCATGGGCTGCTGTGCATCCATTCCCTGAAGTGCTCTATGAGCAAGCATCTGCCACCTCCTCCCTCCTGTCTGCACTCCTGACCTAGTGGTGCCCTCATGGTTCTGGCACAAGTTGCATCCCTTCCATTTCAATCTGTTTTGCTCGCCTACTGTCTACTGGTTCTGGGTCCCTGGCTTCCTGTCACTCTTCTTCAGGGTTCAGATCCCTATTCTACCTCTTTCCAGGTGTCCTAGACTACTTTGGCAGCCACTGGTGTTTGGAAAGCTAAAGGCTGTTTTCCAGGCAGTAGAATTTCCTTTTTT
>NW_024424155.1:0-1766 GCF_017311325.1 Ursus maritimus
ATCAAATATGCAATTTCATAGCGACTGATACTCATGAAAAACATTTTTAAGTTAAAAATTTGCCCCAGCATCAAAGGGGAGGAGACTGTCTTATGCTCGCCACGCGTTCACTGGCTTCTACAGAGCTGTCCCTCTGGCTTTGAGTGCTGGCCCCGTCTTGTCTCTTTGCTGATGTTGACATCCCTACATGGCATGCAGTCGTGAGTTCCCTGTTCCAGCATGCTCCCCAGCCTGCATGCCAACCCCTCCGTCTGTCCACTCAGCCGCTTTGTGTACTTCCTGGGATGCTCGGGAACCTGTGCCTCTTTCCGCGTGGTACCTGAAGGTGTCTGAGACTGTTAGGCTGACCTTAGACCTGACCACACAGACGTCCCCGTACCTGAGACACAGAGAAGAAGCCTTTTAGGTAATGTGACACAGAGAGACTTCGTCAAAGTCCATTGAATCACAGCTGGCTCTAACTCCTCACATCGTGCCTCGTCAGATGGGTAAACGACATGTGAAGTTGATTTTGACACTTTGATGTTCTTTAGCTATGAGTCTCCCTTTATTTCTATCAAAGGGCCAGAAATAACAACTCTTTCAGGACTTTTAGCGCTCAAGATTCCCGCTGTTTTCCTTGGACTCAGAATCAAAAGACACCATTTGGCACGTAACCCATGTATAATGTAAGCTAATCCATCAACATGACAGCACAAATGAAAATGGGATCCTACTGTCCTCCCCACTGCTGATGATTTTAGTAGGATTTACTATTCTGTCCTCTTCTTTTTTTTCCCGTTAAATTGGGCAGAAACACCAAATCAAAATCAACATTTTGGAACTTCTTACTTTAGAAATATTTCATGTGAATTAAAATTGTAGCACCTTAAATGAATCAGAACACTGATCAACTGAGAAATGCAGGAATATCCGCCCACATTTGTGCAGGTGCCTCCTATATTGTAATATTCTTTGTTAAACACCTGATGAATTTATCCTAAAGCAGCAAAATTGGGTAAAAATAATGTGAATCACACATGGGAATATGTCATGTGGATAAAATGTGGAGCTGGATGGATATAAAAGATTACATTTTATGTCTTTTTTTCTTTGTTGCTATTTATACATTATCCAAGTTCATTACTGTGGGGCACAGAAGGACACCAAGGAGGAAGGGGGAAGCAGCTGGGGAGTTGAATCCATGCAATGAAAAGGAAGGACAATTAATGAGGAAAAAAACTCATAGGAGAAAAAAATCCTCATAGCAAAATAAAGAGTATCAGGTACATTTCCAAAAGTGAGCAGGCAGTAGGCAGCACAGAGAAATGTAGTTCGATTGTCTCGCTTTTGTGCCTGTTGTAAAGCTGGCTTCTACTTCCTTTCAGATAATAATGATAATATCAGATCTATGCCTTTTTCCTCTATTTGTGCTTGAAACTCAATGGTCGTTAACTATGAGATGATACTTTGATCAGGAAATAATAGAAGAGCCTTTGTATTCAGTTTTCTGGGAAACCTCAGTCTTAAACCTTTGAAAATGAACAGTGGCCAGAGAAAGGGCAAAAGTCCCAGGCCTTAAAAATATTAAATGCCACTGAATAAAGACAAGAATGAACAACAGCCTTTTGGGAAAGATCATTTCATTTATAAGAATTGTTGTTATAGATGGAGAGTTAGTGGACACACGTTTTTTCTTGGGCCTGATTTTTTTTTAATATATGCAATTAGGGAACAGAAATGAAGGGGGGAAATTGGTCTTAAAAGAGAATTAAGCAGGGTCTTTC
>NW_024424156.1:0-1766 GCF_017311325.1 Ursus maritimus
GAAAATGTTTATCCTTAGCCCAGAAGGCTGACCTAAAGCCTACCTAGTTTTGATAAGCATCAAGTATGCTCCCATTGCTACACTCTTTAAAGGTCTCATGACTGCATGTATACCTCACCCACAGTTAATATCAAACTGTATGTTAAGCATCCAAGAAATCTTGCAAAAGTAGTTTTACAAGTAGAAAATAAAGAAATTCAAAGAAACTTGTAATCTGACGTTTCCCGCATGCCCCCTTCCCTTGATTACTAAGTATATAACCACCAGCCTCACACAGCAAAAAGCACAGTTCTTCCTGCCCAAGGTCCTGTCCCTGTGCTACTTAGATAAACTTACTAAGTTGCACCGTAAATGTCTCGAGAGTCCTTTCTTGACTGCTGCACTTGACGACCCCACATCATTTTGGGGGGCCTCTACAGGGACAGCGACAAAAAGAACCCACGAGCTTCGGCGCAGCTTGGTAAGTCTTTACACCCCCACCCCAATCTTTCTTAATTGCTCCTTTTCAGAGATGTCCTGAATAGTATGGCCCTTCAGAATGTGCCTTGTCTGAGTGCTCAGTAGAGAACCTCCTGCCTGTGGCTACAATACAGACAAACTCCTGCCACCCAGCTCGGAGTGGCCACCATAATGGCGTTGGGCTCAGAAATCAGGCTCTCCCCCTGTTTTACCTGTTCTTTGAATACCTGTATTCTTCTCAGGCACTGGGACAGTCATACAGGTCATTAGGACGGCCGTGAATCCTAAGACTCCCATGTAAGATTTCCTTCTCAATAACCTGGTGAGAACCCTTGATGAGCATAAATCCAAGATACATTGGACCACATGCTTCTAGAAAGGGACAGGTTGGAGCTATTACCCAGTTGGGGCACTCACCCAACAGGAGACTGCTCCCTTGGGACTGGATCATGGATAATGCTCATGAGAAAGTTGCCTGGATTAAATAGGAGTCCCATACTTTCGTTTTTTCATATCTCTCCTTTGTTCTTATCCATGGGCTATTTGGTGTTCTTGGTCATGCTGCTAGATTAAAGGTACTTCTAGCTTAGATATAGAATAAGACGATATAAAATAGCTGCCCCTTCCCAACAAAGGCCAGGACCGCTACCTCATCCATTAATCCTACATCTAGAGGTTTGCAATGGGTATTATTATTGGTCACCAAATATATTTACTCCTTCAAAATTGAAAGAGACAGGCTCAATCTTTGTGGCATTTCAGTCCATCTACTGGCATCTACTGCAGCCGAGGATGCAGTGGCAGAAGCAAAGGGAGGTCGACGTCCCTTCTCAAGTAGTGCAAGGGTGTCAGAGCAGTCAGGAAGAAGGATGTCTCTTGCCACTCTGAATCCCAGGAACCTTCGGCAATATTCCTGATGGGACCCCATTCAGAAGCTGAGGGGGATTTGGGTAATGGACTCTTGGTTAATATATTTTCCTCGAATTCTGGGGTTTAACTATGGGATCAGCTTTCTCCGTCCCAAAGGATTCCCTCTTGGGCTGTCGCCTAACATATTGGAGTCACTTTGGATTTTTTAAAAAAATACCAAACCCTACATCCTGCCCCAAATAATAAACATTTCACCCCCTAGTTAACAACTGTCAAAGATAGAAACCCGTTCCCCTGGATGTGCAGCTCTCTCTTGAGCTTGACTACTCTCAGATCTCTAGTGTACTTTTCACTTTAATCAGCTTTCCTGCTTCTGTTACCCATGTGCTGTGCTGAATGTCTGTCCTTGAATTCCTTCTCATGACAAGACCAAGAAC
>NW_024424157.1:0-1765 GCF_017311325.1 Ursus maritimus
GCTTGTGTTCCCTCTCTCGCTGGCTGTCTCTCTCTCCCTGTTAAATAAATTTTAAAAATCTTTAAAAAAAAAAAAGGCTCATACATAGACTCACCTGCCCATAACCCAGCACAAAAGGACTACTTTGAAAAGCACCTAGCCCATAGGTGAAAGAGATTCATTACTAATATTAAAGTGTTGGTAGAGGGCAGGGTGAAGGTGCTGGTGGGCACCATCTTTGCATTCTCTTTGTCCTTCATTATTTCCATCACTGGTGGGCCCAGTTCTTGCAATCTCCCTCTACCCTGCAAGCACCCGTGGGCACACTCCATCTGGAGCTCTACTACAGCCCCTCTAAAGCTGCTGGGCAAGCACTCCACCCCAGTTCAACTCACACAGCCCCACTGAAACTGGCAGGCAAGCATCTGACCCTGCACCTCTATCTTGCTGAAGCTGGAGGGTGAATGCCTATCTCTCTGTTGCTCTTGCACCTGCCCAAGGCTGGTGGATAAGTGCCCTGCTCCTGTGGAGCTCCTACAACCCTATCAAAGCCAGTGGGCAGCTACAGTCCACAAATGGCATTCCCTTGCTCTGTCCGGCTCTGGTGGCCAATGGGAGATTGAGCTTCCTGAGCTCCACAGGTTTGAAACAATCAGAGAGACAGTTTTTGGAACATTATCACCCCGCAGAGAATTACACAGACAGCAGACTGAAACATACTTCCAGTTTTTCTGTGAAAAAGGCCTATATACTTGTCTTGGAGCTTCAGCCTGAGAAACGGCCTTCAGGTTCACCACACATCTAGAGGCTACAGAACAAGGCTCCAGGAACAAGGCTCTACCTTGGCCTCACTACAGAAAGAAACTTATATACTTGTCTGAGCACAGTGGTGTGAAATTAGAAATCAATGGCAAAAAAATAAAACTAGAAAAAAATGTTATAATGTGAAGATTACACAGCATGCTAC
This sequence comes from Ursus maritimus, assembly GCF_017311325.1. Classification (NCBI taxonomy): domain Eukaryota; kingdom Metazoa; phylum Chordata; class Mammalia; order Carnivora; family Ursidae; genus Ursus; species Ursus maritimus. The sequence goes on from NW_024424157.1 coordinate 947, forward strand.
CAAAGAACCACAGGATTGACGGAGAAATCAAAAAATGGCAACAAAAACAATAAACAACCTTGAGACAAATAATAATGAAAATGCAGCATACCAAAAATTATGGACTGCAACAAAAGCATTTTAAAGAGGGAATTTTATAGTGATAATGGCCTCCCTTAAGAAACAAGTAAAATCTCAAAGAAGCTATCTAACTTTACACCTAAAGGAATTAGGAGAAAAACAGATAAAACCCAAAATTAGGAGGAAAGAAATAAAGATCATAGCAGAAATAAATAAAGAGACTAAAAAGATAATAGAAAAGATCAATTAAACTAAGAGCTGGTTGTTTGAAATTATATTGAAATATCTTAAACTAGACTTACCAAGAAAAAGAAGAGAAAGCTCAAATAAATAAAATCTGAAATTGAAGAGGAGAAATTACAATGGATACCAAAGAAATACAAAGATCATAAAAGACTATTATGAACAATTTTCACCAACAAATTAATCAAGAAAAACCAAAAAAATGAATAAATTCCCAGAAACACACATTTTTCCAAGATCGAATCATGAAGAAAATGCAAATTTGAATAGACATGTTACTAATAGGGAGATTGAATCAATCAAAAACCTCCAAAAACAAACAAACAAATGTCCAGGACCAGGCAGCTTTGCTTATGAATTCAACCAAAACTTCAAAGATTTAATGTACATCCTTCACTGAACTCTTCCAAAAACCGAAGAGAGGAAGTCCTCCAAAATCATTTTAGAAGACCAGCATGAAACTTATACCAAAACCAGACAAGAACACACACACACACACACACACACACACACACA
>NW_024424158.1:0-1764 GCF_017311325.1 Ursus maritimus
GATCCCCAATCCCCAGTGTTGCGGGGCCAGGCCCCTTGGGATGGGCTACTCGTGGGCGGACCTAGGGTTAGAATTAGCACCCAGGAGGCCAGGAGGCCCAATCCTCTGGCTGGCGGCGAGAGGTGCACGGGCCGAGGTAAAGGCTCTGGCGAGCGGGAGCGTGGGCCCCTGCATTTTGGCACGGGAGGCTTCAAATGTCGCTGGTTTCTCCAGGGCCCTGTCCATTCTCCAGCCCTGAATGAGAGGCGGCGCCCCTAGCGGCCTGGGTGGCGACAGTGCCGCAGGGTGAGTCTGGCTCTGGGGCTCTGAGTCACCAATCCCCAGCTTTGCAGAGCCAGGCCCCTTGGGTTGTGCCCCACGGGGCCGACCTAGGATTTCAGTTAGCCCCCAGGAGCCTGGCAGGCACTATCCACTGGCTCTGCAGCAAGCGTAGGGGCGGGCCGAGGTGAGGGCGCTGGGGAGCAGGAGGATGGGAGCCAATGTTTTTGCGTGGGGGGCCTTCGAAGGTCAGCGGGGGCTCTGAGGGCCCTGCCCATTCTCCCGCCCTGATTGACCAGTGGTGTCTAGCGGCTCGGGTGGCTGAAGGGCAGCAGGGTGTGTCTGGCACTTGGGCTCGGGGTCCCCGTCCCCAGCGTTGTGATGCCAGGCCCCTGGGAAGTGCCCCTCGGGGGCTGAACTATGGTTAGGGTTAGCCCCGAGGAGGCCGGCAGGCCCGATACACCACCTGCGTGTCGAGCGGAGAGTTGGGCTGAGGTGAGGGTGCTGGTGAATATGAGCCTGGGCCCAAGCGTTTTGGTTCGGGGCGTCTTCAAAAGTTGGCGGGGATTCTGAGGGCCCTGTCCGTCCTCCCACCGTGAATGAACGGCGGCGCCCCTAGCGGACCGGGTGGGGAGGGGCAGCAGGGTGCATCCAGCGCTGGGGCTTGGGCGTCCCCAATCCCTGGCGTTGCGGCACCAGGCCCCTTGAGAGGGGCTCTTCGGGGGCCAACCTAGGGTTAGGTTTAGCCCCTAGGAGGCCAGCAGGCCCTATTCGCCACCTGTGTGGAGAGCGGAGTGGCAGACCTAGGTGAGGGCGCTGGTGAGTGGGAGGGTGGGCCTAGGCGTTTTGGCGCGGGGGCCCTTCAAAGGTCGACGTGTCTCACAGGGCCCTGCCCGTTCTCCCGCCCTGAATGAACGGCAGCACCCCAAGCCCCCGAGTGGCGGCTGGGCGGCAGGTGAGTCAGGTGCTGAGGCTCGGGGTCTCCAATCTCCAGCGTTGTGGTGCCAGGCCCCTTGGGAGGGGCCCCTCAGGGGCCCACCTAGGGTTAGGGTTAGCCCCTAGGAGGCTGGCAGTCCCGATCCGCCTGCTGTGCGGGGAGCGGAGGGGCAGGCCTAGGTGAGGGCGCTGGGGAGTGGGAGCATGGGCACCAGTGTTTTGGCGCGGGGAGCCTTTGAAGGTCACCGGGGACTCGGAAGGACCTGCCACTTCTCTCACCCTGAATGACTGGAGGCGCCCCTAGTTGCCCGGGTGGCGACAGTGTGGCAGGGTGAGTCCGGCTCTGGGGCTCTGAGTCACCAATCCCAAGCATTGCAGAGCCAGACCCCTTGGGATGTGCCCCACGGGGCCGATCTAGGGTTTCAGTTAGCCCCCAGGAGCCCAGCAGGCACTATCCACTGGCTCTGCAGCAAATGGTGGGGCGGGCCAAGGTGAGTGCGCTGGGGAGCGGGAGCGTGGGCACTAGTGTTTTGGTGCAGGAAGCCTTTGAAGGTCACCAGGGACTCAGAA
>NW_024424159.1:0-1764 GCF_017311325.1 Ursus maritimus
CTGGGAGTCAGCAGGGGTCCAGAGTTCAGTCCTCAGAAAGAAGTCATAATCATCCGTATTATCTCCTCAGGCTGCAGGGATCACATTCTGAGGGTCAGACACACAGTGTCACCCAGGACACTGACAGGAGTGCTGACACAGTGAGTATCTCACCTGGGAAATATGGGTCCCCACATTGTCCACCAGGGTTCCTGGGGGGGCTGACTCCTCTGTGCTTTCACATCGAGAGACACCCTGACCACTCACCCTCTGCCTCTCCTTCCCACCTCCAGACAGACTCGTCCTGGGGCTATAGCTTCTTTGCTCAGTTGTGTCTCAGGGGATGTGAGGTGAGCCACCCAGAGCCCCTGGTCCCTGAAAAAAGTATCCACTGCCTCCTCGTGAGACTGCCCCCAGAATGAAGTGGATTCTCACTATCTAGGCCACAGCTCTAGTTCCTGGGCTGTCCTTGGGTCAGTGACAGGATCCAGATCCCTGCAGGACCCTAGTCCTGGCTCCGAAGCTCACATCTTTTGGGAAGACATAATCCTGGGGACTCTAACAAGACATTAAGCTCAAAAGTGTCCTTTTTAGTCAGGGGTGATTTCTCACATTTATATGAAATACTGAGGAAGAGTCATAAAGGAATCAAAGGGTTGACAATGCTAAGGGTTGGTCCGTTGAGGGATGGGGTGTCAGAGAGATGACATCACCACATGTCAATAGACTAGGAGACATGACGCATCTCCAACAGCAGGTGGTAGTTTAACTATGGAGCTCTCACAGACAATGATGCACAAACATTCTAAAGAGAAAATTCCACTATCTAATAACATGGAAGGTATGGGGCCACAGTCAGTACCATGGGATGTACAAGGGATATGAAGCAGGAGGAGGAAGGAAATGAGGCCACAGGACCACCTTTCCCTGAATCAGGGTTTGTCTATATCTTTCAGAGGGCCCAGTTCAGCCCCATGGCCAGTCTCCTGAAAGACCACAGAGGGAGCCAAAGGCAGACCCCAACCAAGCACAGTGGTTTCAGATGGTATTCATGTGCTCAGACACCAGGAAGTTAACTGAATCCAGATGTTGGAGGCCAAATTGGTTTGTTCAACATGAAAGCTGCTTGGAGGAAGCTGGGAGCTCCTCTCTTCCTCCTCAGCCACATGTTCTGATCTCACCACTGGTGCATCACTTAGGAGCCCCAGAAGTGGAGGAAATTTGCATAAGTACTAACAATCACTGACCCAAGGACCTAGAAAGGAATAAAAGAGGCTGGGATGGAGCCCAGCAGTGCTGTGGGTCTCAGGAGGCGGAACTCAGGCATCTCCACCATGGACTGGACCCCTCTCCTTCTCCCCATCCTCACATTCTGCTCAGGTGCTCCCCCCAGGCCCTCTGCAAATGCTCAGCCCCCACTGAACCGGACCTGACCTGACCTTGCCCCAAACTCTGAGCTCAGATCTAGCACAGCATCAGTATTGGGACCCAAGGAAGGAGCCTCTGGACCTCACACCAACCTGTCCTCTTCTGTCTTTTCAGGCTTTGTGGCCTCCAGTGTGCTGATTCAGCCATCCTCAGTGTCAGTGGCCCTGGGACAGATGGCTGCCGTCACCTGCTCTGGAGCTGTACTGTTAGGGAGTTATGCACATTGGTACCAGCACAAGCCAGGCCAACCACCCATGCAGGTCATCTACAACGATAGAGAGTGGCCCTCAGGGATCCCTGACTGATTCTCTGGCTCCAGTCAGGGAACATAGCCACCCTGACCATCAGCGGGTCCCA
>NW_024424160.1:0-1764 GCF_017311325.1 Ursus maritimus
GCATATAACACCCAGTGCTCATTATGACACGTGCCCTCCTTTTTTTTCAAAGAATTTATTTATTTATTCGACAGAGATAGACACAGCCAGCGAGAGAGGGAACACAAGTAGGGGTAGTGGTAGAGGAAGAAGCAGGCTCACAGCGGAGGAGCCTGTTGTGGGGCTCGATCCCATAACGCCGGGATCACGCCCTGAGCCGAAGGCAGACGCTTAACCGCTGTGCCACCCAGGCACCCCAACACGTGCCCTCCTTAATACCCATCACCAGGATAACCCATTCCCCTACCCTCCCTTTCTGCAACCTTCAGATTGTTTCCCAGTGTCAGTAGTCTCTCATGGTTCATTCCCCCTCTCATTCCCCCCTTTACTTTTCCCTTCCTTCTTCTAATGTCCTCCATGCTATTCCTTCCATTCCACATAGGAGTGAAACCATATGATAATTGTCTTTCTCTGCTTGACTTAATTTCACTTAGCATAATCCCCTCCTGGTCCATCCACGTTGGTGCAAATGGTGGGTATTCATCCTTTTTGATGACTGAGTAGTATTCCATTGTATAATGAACCACATCTTCTTTGTCCATTCATCTGCTGAAGGACATCGTGGCTCCTTCCACAGTTTGTCTATTATGGACATTGCTGCTATGAACATTGGGATACAGGTGCCCTTCTTTTCATTACTCTGTGTCTATGGGGTAAATACCCAGTAGTGCAATTGGTGGGTCATAGGATAGCTCTGTGTTTAACGTCTTGAGGATCCTCCATATTGTTTTCAAAAGTGGCTGTACCAGCTTGAATTCTCACGAGTGGTGTAAGAGGGCTCCGCTTTTTCCACATCCTCTCTGACTTTTTTTTATTTCCTGTGATGTTAATTTTTTTTCAAGATTTTATTTATTTATTCCACAGAGATTGAGACAGCCATCGAGAGAGGGAACACAAGCAGGGAAGTGGGAGAGGAAGAAGCAGGCTCATAGCGGAGGAGCCTGATGTGGGGCTCGATCGCGTAATGCCAGGATCACGCCCTGAGCCGAAGGCAGATGCTTAACCACTGTGCCACCCAGGTGCCCCCTGTCTTGTTAATTTTAACCATTCTAACTGGTGTAAGGTGGTATCTCATTGTCGTTTTGATTTGTATTTGCCTGATGGCAAGTGATGTGGAGCATTTCTTCACGTGTCTTTTGGCCATTTGTATGTCTTCTCTGAAGAAGTATCTCTTTGTGTCTTCTGCCCATTTTTGGGTGTCGAGCTTGAGGAGTTCTTTATAGATCTTGGATACCAGCCCTTTATCTGTAATACCATTTGCAGATATCTTCTTCGATTCCATAGGTTGCCTTTTTGTTTTGTTGATCGTTTGCTTTGCCGTGCAGAAGCTTTTTATCCTTATGAAGTGCCAATAATTCATTTTTGCTTTTATTTCCTTTGCCTTTAGAGACGTGGCTTGCAAGAAGTTGTTGTGTCCAAGTTTGAAGAATTCTTTTGATTTTGATATGAGACAGGAATCCATTATCTTTCTTTCCTGATTGTATTCGAGTCCTCTGTCTTTCTTGGTGAGTCTAGCTAAGTTTGTCAGTTTTGTTTATCTTTCCAAAAAAGGCAGCTCTCATTTTCATTGTTTTTGTTTTTTTGGTCTTTTTAGTCTCCGTTGGATTTATTTATGCATTCCTTTTTGTTATTTCCTTATTTCTACTAATTTGGGCCTTTGTTTGTTGTTTTATTTTCTATTTCGTTACCACATAAATCAGGTTGTTTATTGGAGAGCATTCTCAT
>NW_024424161.1:0-1763 GCF_017311325.1 Ursus maritimus
GCTCCCAGTAACTTCTGTAAAATAAAGATGGGTTGTAATTTAAAAAAAACAAAAAACAAAAAACAAAAACCACCTTTTTCTTACCTTCCAGTGGGAAAAGTTGGTTTTCTAACTATTGTTACCAAAACAGACTGGTTTTATCTGTTTTTTTCTCCCCCCTCAAAATAGTCACAGGAGATTCTTAACAGGGAAACAATTAAAATGTCTCTGGAGAGAGATGTTCCTGAGGAGTATATTCTAAAGTTTACTTGAATAATTTTAATTAGGTAGCCTTGGGAAATGATTTAAAAAAATTAAATGTCAGAGAGGTGTATAAATGCAGAGAATAGCAGTGAGGAAAAAGCAGTCTTAGAATTTTCATTTGTCAATGTTATATTATTTTTACCTGAGATAAATGTCTGCTGAGGCACTATAATCCAATTATGTGTAAACTTGTGAAGAAGCAGAAAACAGCAAGAAGAAAGGGCCACAAGGATATAAAATGTGCTATTCAAATATTTTATTAATAAAGATATATTGACAATAAACAAATAAACAATCTATTGGGACTACACCAAAATAAAAAACTTTTTGCACAATGAAGGAAACCATTAACAAAATGAAAAGGTAACCTACTGAATGGGAGAAGATATTTACAAATGGTACATCCAAATGGAGTTAATATCCAAATATATAAAGAAATGATACAACTCAACATCAAATAAGCAAATAATCCAAATAAAAACTGGGCAGTGATTCTGAATAGGTGATTTTCCCAAAGAAGATGTATAGATGGCCAACAGACATGTGAAAATGTTCTTAACATCATTAATCATCAGGAAAATACAAATCAAAACCACAATGAGATATCACCTTACAACTGTCAGAATGGCTAGAATCAACAAGGCAAGAAACAAGTGTTGCTAAGAATGTGGAGGAAAATGGAACCCTCTCATGCCCTTTGGTGGGGATGTAAATTGTGACAGCCGCTGTGGAAAAAAGCATGGAGGTTCCTCAAAGAATTAAAAATAAAAATACCATATGTTTCAGTAATCTAACTACTGGGTGTTTACCCAAAGAAAACGAAAACACTAATTCAGAAAGATATATGCACCTCTACACTTACTGCAGCATTATTCACAATAGCTAAGACATGAAAGCAACCCGGTGTGCATTGATAGATGAATGGATAAAGAAGATGTGATATATATACAATGGAATGCTACTCAGCCAAGAAAAAGAAGGAAAGAAAAAAATGAGATCTTGCCATCTGCAACAACATAGATGGACCTAGAGGGTTTAATGCTAGGTGAAATAAGTCAGAGAAAGACAAATACCACTTATATGTGCAATCTAAAAAACAAAACAAAGGAATAAACAAATAGTTTAAAAAAAAAACAGACAACTACAGGGAACAAACTAGTGGTTGCCAGAGGGGGGAAATGGGTGGGGGATGGGTCAAAGAGATAAAGGAGATTAAGAGGCAGAAATTTCCAGTTATAAAATAAATAAGTCATGGAGGTGAAAGCATAGGGAATATAGTCAATAATATTGTAATAATATATAGTACAGTACTTACTGCAGTGAACATTGAGTAATGTATAGAATTGTTGGATCAATATGTTGTATACCTGAAACTAATATAACATGTGTGTTAATTATGCTTCAATAAAAAAATAAGTAAACCAATTCTTTGTGATGGAGAATTAAAAAAATCAGCATATAACCAAACAGAAAGTTAAAAAATCCTCATGTTTTAGAAGGGTCAATATTTTTAAGGTATC
>NW_024424162.1:0-1763 GCF_017311325.1 Ursus maritimus
CCAGGTGGGACCAGCTCCCCGAGCTGGAGGCTCTCTCAGCCAAGTCTGGCAGCGTCTGGCAGACGTCTAATGTGACTCACCTGCATCAATCATAACTTTTCTAGTAGCCACACTACACACAGTAAAAGGAGAAAAGTCAAAAGAATTGTAATTGGAAAAATGGTATCACTCCAACATGCATTTACGTCAATGAGACAGTGTTTTAAAAATCTCAATAAAATAATTTATCTTTCTTATTCTGGTTTCAGCAACTAGTGTGCATTTTACACTCAGAGCACATTTCAATTCAGGTGAGCTGAATTCCAGGTGCTCGAAGGCCACTGGTAGTTGGTGGCTCCGATATCGGACACCCCAGATCTTGTTCATTTTACCAGCTCAGGTCAAAGCTGAATGACCAATTGCACCATTTATCCTAAATAACATCTCAGATATCAGAAGTTCCGGGCCAAGAGTCATTTATTTATATTTATATTCGTATTCATATTTGTATTATGCGGTAGGCCAGATCCTTGTAGAGGGATGAAAAATACTAGGTACATGACAGGTCTATGCAAGCAAAGAGGATAAAACCTCAAGCCCTCATGGTCATTTGGGTCATTAAGAAACTCCAGTATACTTATTATTCCCGAGAGTGGGTCTGGCCGAACATTTTAAAGAATGAAGCAAATGTCTCATCTGCCTAGGTTATCTAGAAAAAGCTATGTACCTAAACTGTGCTTATATCCGCAGCCACTAGTGCATCAATTTATGGCCAAAGGAGCCCCATGTTTCCCATTTGTTTGTCGTGTCCCTTCTGCTCTGTGGTCACTCAGAAGAATGAGATCAAGACACAGGGTCAGTTGGGGGAGCTGGTGTCCAAGATCAGGGATCTGGAGTCCTGGGTTCTGGGACGCACGTCCAGGGACAAGAGGAAGGAATTGGGCCCTGCTAAGTGAGCTGCTGAAACACAGAGTCCAACCCAACTTTCCAGTCCAGAAACTATCCTGTGGGCAAGGAAGCTTCACCATGGTCCCAGGGGAAGGCAGGGAAGCTCCTCTCTATGCAAAGCTCCCACTGGGGAAGTTAATGTACGTAACTCCAGGTGAGAAAGGACAAGTCCCGCCCTCTGGGCCTGTGAGGAGAGGGAGTCTGATGACAGAGGCTGAGAGTGGGGACCCTGCCCCACCCCACCTGCAGTACGACCCATCCTGACACCGGCACCTGCACAATGGACAGAGACCTGAAACTGCCCTCTTTTCCTTGCTCACATTCCTTCTTCTTCCTCACTCATCATCAAACCCTGCCTGTGATTTTCAGGTAAAAGCCAATCAGTACACCTCATGTTAGCATCATTACTCTTATGCCTTTATATATTCCCGCAAGAAGAGGGGACAGAAGACACTGCTTTTTCAACTATAATACAAGTTGTATTTGTTTTATTTTTTTTTACAAAAGTGGAAAGTGAAATGTATGCAATTTTAATCCTAATTGCTTAACATATTCTGAATTCGCACTGCATGGAATTTCCTTCCCATCTGAGTGCTTCGTTTGGTTCTCATGTACACGAGTCATCTCCAGAGCCTGAGAAACGCTGCCACGAGGTGACGCAGGCCCTCCACACTTCTCCACAGAGGCAAGAAAGGAAACTAACTTGTCCAAATTCCTCTCCTCTGTCAGGGGAGTGACAGGGGCTCTACAGCAGGTGCGGCCCCACCAACACCCGTGCCTGCCAACGTTTGCCCCGAGAGCCGAGCCCTGGAAGGACTGGGGAGGCCCCGGGCAGG
>NW_024424163.1:0-1762 GCF_017311325.1 Ursus maritimus
GGCAGATGCTTAACGACTGAGCCACCCAGGCGCCCCTACCCCAACTTTTTGAAACACAGCATCTGTTGCCCCACATAGAAGGTATCATAAATAAATCTGTAACTATAACTATTGTTATTAATATAACTATACATACACACGTTTCTCAAGTCCTGCCACTTACCATAAGTGCTAGGTGAACCACAGTGTTGGAAAAAATTTATTAGAATAATCGTCTTTAAGAGAAGTTTAAATCAGTCCTTTTCCATTTGGCCGTCTTAACCACTGCCACATTTCCAAGCTATTACAAGGAGGGAATCCTGGTTTGGGATAGAGGCAGAAAAGGGTAAATGTTGGGGATGACTATTTGGAAGAGCATCAGTCAGCGGAACAACTTTCCCTGGCATTCTGCCCATGTGCAACAGCCATTAGAAAGAACATCATCACAGTGGCAACACTAAAAGGTCAGTCCCTTTACTCAGAAATAGGTTCCTCTCAGTTCGTGCTTTAATTTAAACTCAAAAATAATAGAACTCTATTTTAAGTGATTAAATACAGATTAAACATTTCCCCTACAATCTGATTTCCTCTGTAAATTTGCTCAGCAAATCCTTTCCCCATAAAGAGTAGAAAGGGAAATTTTTAACCAGCTCCAATTTGAATGAGGACTTTAAAAGCTTTTGCTTAAAAGACTCCTGAATTCCTAGTCCTAGCTAATTTCAGTTTGCTTTGTGACCTTGAACAATCATTTAACTTCATTGAACCTCAGTTTCCAAACCTGTGAAACAATAGGACTAGACCAGTGGCTCTCAGAGCTGTGATCCCTGGAACAACAGCATCAGCAGGGCAGTTGCAAGAAATGCACATTCTCAGGTCCACCCCAGACAAACTGTTCCAGAAACTCTAGGGTAGGGTACAGCAATCCATGCTTAAGGAGCCTTCCAGGTGATTCTGACACTAAAGTTAGAGCATCACCAGGTCAGAGGGTCTGAAAAGCTCCCTCAGCCCTGCCATCTGTGAAGTGCTGTGATCTCGTGGTCTTTGAATGACAGAGCAAGAGACCCTGTGTCGCTAGTGGGAGGGAAAGCAGCCTGGGCTGAGCTGCTTGGAGAGTGAATTTGCTCTCTGGAGGAGAGTCACCTGGCCTAACTAATGACTACAGATCCCATGGGGAGAAAAGTCTGGGAAGGGTTTCTCTGGCCACCTGGAAAGGAAGCAGTGACAATATGGGAGAAGTCTCTCCCGGTGCTTAGGGATGGGCAGAGGCAGGCGGATAATGTCTTCATCAGGAACAGCATGGCATGCATCATGCATTGTGTGTACAAACAGAAGTGGGATGTGATTTGGCCCTAGGAAGAGGGTTCCCAGAGATATGAAAACTCGCATAAACCACTGTCCTTATTGTTTTTCTTCTAACTTCTAAAAAGAGTGGCGTTTTGGGAGATAAATCAATGGAAGACCAAGGAAAGAGAACGTTCCACAATAGCCGAGGCCACAAGGCATTTTCTGTCCCACAGATTCCTGAGGGAGAAACGATTTTCCCAGCAAACAAATTCATCACAACCCCAGCGGAGCCTGCGCAGATGCAAAAGCAGAGTGGGTGGGAGCTGGCAGGGTGGTGATGGGAAGAGAGCAGAACAGAAAGGAATTCTGGCGCCATCTAGTGGCCAATGAGACACGGCACTTGTCCTAACAGTCACATCCAAGGATGGCTGACGCAGAAGCTGTTTGTTTAAAAGAATGGGGCTTCAGAGGGGAGAGGGGTGGGGGATTGGGATAGGCC
>NW_024424164.1:0-20854 GCF_017311325.1 Ursus maritimus
GTGTAAACATAACTTTTACATGCACTGGAAACCAAAACATTTCTTTAACTCAAATTTTTGCTGTATTCGCTTTGCTGTGGTGGTCTGGAAACGACCTGCAGTATCTGCGAGGTCTACCTGTACTCTGAATTTCTCAGCTACCTGGAATCTGGTTAGGAGAAGCAAATACATCCCTCCTGGGTCTTAGGGTCCTTTTCTGCACTGACGGAGATACAAAATAACCAAATGCCCAGACCAAGTTTGGATTGAACTAGATAACAACTACCTGCACAAATTGCAAGAAAGATGTCAATAGAATGATGAAGCTATACGTGTTCATTGGGGGGAAAAATGGGAAAAAGCACGAACAAGAAAAATTACTTGTAATTCAACTAAGAGTCAACATTGCTTACACTTTAGAATGCAGTTTTTCAGTGACTTTCTATGCATTGAGATGTTTCTTTTCAAAATGTGCTGTTGTAGAAGTTCCTTTTTTTCATTTATGAATATTTTGTATGTCCTTAAATTTGTCGACCTTTTTCATTATCATAATGTTGCATGATATATTTAATTTTTATTAGTTCATGGTTTTTAAAAACATTTTATCATAGAAATTTCAAATACATACAAAATAAACAGAAGGGTATAATGAACTGAAATGTATTAATCACCCAGCTTGAACAATTATAAACATTCTGCCATTCTTATGTCATCGGGAACTCAACCCTCTTCCCACACTGCACCAGATTTCAGGTTTTTTTAAGTAATATATAACATATAATGAATAAGTAATATAACATATAATGTACTCCCACATCTTAGTCGTACGATTTTGAAAAATGGATAACGGAACTGGAAGAGAATATCTACAGAAGGGAATGGTGGGCTCCAAAGAGCCAACTTCTGGTACATATGTTGAATGACTTAAAGTATATTGTATCTTCCATCTGATAATGTCAACAGGAAAACACATACTGTTGTGTCAGGATGACATTGTTGTTTTTTTTTTTAAGATTTTATTTTTATTTATTTGAAGAGATAGAGACAGCCAGCGAGAGAGGGAACACAAGCAGGGGGAGTGGGAGAGAAAGAAGCAGGCTCATAGCGGAGGAGCCTGAGGTGGGGCTCGATCCCATAACGCGGGGATCACGCCCTGAGCCGAAGGCAGACGCCCAACGACTGTGCCACCCAGGCGCCCCAGGATGACATTGTTTATTGGATTTTGTATAGATTTTAATTAAACTGAGAAAGGTTCTTGGTTTTGTTAAGATTGAGAGTGGATTTAGCTGGAAATCTTTGAATCAAAAGTACGATTTACTGACCATTTATGTCCTCAAATGTTTGCTTCTGCTGCCGTTAAGTTAAGTAGGCATTCATCTTGCTCACTGACCCCATTCACTTATTCTGGAATGTGCATTGGAGAACTCACAGGCTCAGAAAGGACGCATGCACTTTAGGGCCCTTCCTTACTCCATGCTCGCTAGTCGGAGGCTGTCCCATCTTCCATGATGACATCTCCTCCAGGAGACACGCCCAGAGTCCTCCAATGGGAATAAATGTGTAACTCCCTCATGCCCATATTGAATTCTCTTTGCACCTCTTATTTGGCACTTTGTTATAGCCCACACGCTTCATGGGTGCTTTGATGCATGCCAACACCCACATGGGTCCATCCCGATGACCTGAGCTTTGTTTCCTGCACAGGACTTAGTACCCCACGTGGTGCTAGGAACACAGGAGTCTGGGAGCCACTGTGACCATGAGGGCTTAACAGCAAGACTGATGTGGTTCTGTTTTAACTCTTAGATGGAGCATTCTTTCAGGCATGGGGTGGCTAGATTTTAAGGGGAAACAGAGGTGGGGTGCAGACAAGATGGAAGTTCCAGTTAAAAGGCCACCTGAAGGGATCCTGGAGTCAGAGCTAGAGCAGTATAGTAGGAATGGGGAGGGAATGGTCTCGAGAGGTGGTCAGATGATAGGCGTGTAGAGTGGGCCACAGGGAGGAATTCTCAGAGAACTCTCTTCTCCAGAGCGTGAGCTGTATATTAGTAGGCTTGAACTGCTATCACAAGGTGCCACAGACTGAGCGGTGGAAACAACAGCCATTTTTTCCCTATGGTTCCGGAGGCTGGAAGTCCAAGTTTGAGGTCCAGCAGAACTGGTTTCCCTTAGACCTCTTTTCCTGGCTTGCCGATGGCCACGTTCTTGCTGTGTCCTCACACAGCCTTTCCTTTGTATGCCTGTGCACAAGGGAAGAGGGAAAAATCAGACTAGGAACCCACACTTAGGATCTCATTTAACCTTGATAGCCCCTTAGAGGACCTGTCTCCAAGTACAGTCACTTTGGGGGTTAGGGGCTTCAACTTATGAATGGGGGTGGGGGGACACAATTCAGAAGGAGGTTTCAGAGAAAGAAAACGTGCCCCGTCTAAAAGGGACAGTCCTAGCTTCAACGCATTGTTGCTCTGTGAGAATGCAAGCCCAGTGTTGCCAGGTCTTCTGAATTTCCAGAAAAAGATGGAAATGCCCATTTTCATCGGATACTACTTATTTTTAAGCGTCGGCTCAAATTAATAAAACACACTCTATGTGCCCGATGCATCCACAGGCCACCAGTTCTTCATGTTCTTTATTCAACTACCTCCTGTCACATTTTTGCGTGATTGCTATTTCCCTGCCAGGAAAACATCCCTCAAGAGCAGTCGCTTTGGGACATGTGCTGCTTTTCCTCTGCATTTGGCTATTAGTATAAACCAGAACGCCCTCCGTCTGTGTCTGTAGCTGCGGCAAGAGGAAGTGCTTGGTGCGGTGACAAAAGCATGGAATATTCTCCGCTGTGGGGTGTTGATCACTTGTTTTTCAAATAAATGTCACCGTTGTTTTTTTCTTCATCTGCGATAACGCGTACAGTGGCCAAGACAGCAGCTTTTGGGTTGTGCGGTGCACTCAAGCTGCGTGGACACCTGTGCCACATCCTCATCCGGTCGCTGCTCTCCTTTTGCCCCAGCCCCCTATAGCACCGGGGCTTTTAAAGTCCGTGGAAATCCCAGCTACTCTGGCTATGCCTTCACTTTCCTGAAGACACAAAAGCGTCACACTTCCTTACCGCCTTGGAAGGGGATCCTGTGCCATTGTGGCATTTTAGGCACAACTTCTGTATCATTTTATTGTACAATCTATTCACTACAATAGTGTAGGCTCGATGCGGCCATTGTTTATGTGAAGCCAGATTCCATCCCCAGAATTCAAGCTGTTCTTTGACCTGTCCCAGCACCGGAAGGTCAGAGCACTCCTTCAAAGCTGCTCTCTTTGACTTGGGTCTTAGTCAGCTTTGGCTGTGATAATACCACAGACGGGGTGGCTCGAGCCACAGAAATTGATTTCCTCACACTTTACAGAGGCTGGAAAGGCCAGGATCGAGGTCCAGGAGGGTTCGGTGTCAGTTGAAGGCTCTCTTCCCGGCTTACAGTGGCCAGCTTCTTGTGGGTCCTCTCACAGCAGAACAGGGCACAGTCTCCCTTCCTCTCCTTACCAGGTCACAAACCCTATTGGATTAGGGCTCCTCCTTTATGGCCTTATTTAACCTTAATTACCTATCTCCAATAGTCACACTGGGGATCATGGCTTCGATATTCGCTTTTGAGGGGACACAGTTCAGTCCATAACAACTTGCAAGCCCATTCCTGTTAAAACAGATGATTAGTACTGGCCCTGAAAAGGACTCAAAGTGAATGTCCTCTACTGTGGTTAAGGGTGTCAGTGGAATCTATAACTATTTTTATGAATACTCTCAAAACTTGAGGATATACTTATGATCCACAAAGAGATGCAGGGTGGTTAAGAGCAAGGCACTGGTGTCAGACAGACTTTGTCTGAAATTGCAGCGTGCCCATTTTCCAGCTTTGTGACCTTAGCTTAGGACTTCAGTTTCCATATCAATCATAATCCTGATGCCACACGGTAACTGAGGATTCAGTGAAATTAGCTGAGAAAGTTGTACGTAAACGTGCTTGGCGTAGAGCTTAGCACACGGTGAACGCTCCATAAATTGGCACAGTCTCTGAATTCTATATGGAGCTCAACCACTTCTCTCTGTGATACCCACACTCTAAATTATAAACTAAATGGTCACATGAGATCACACACCCTAAAACAGTTAACCCCATTCCAGGCTCACCCAGTTACTCTGGGATGGAGCCAGGACTCAAACCCAGGCGGTCTGGCTTCACTGCACCAAACTGGCAAAGAGCCAGCTTGAGACCATTGCAATGATCCAGTCAAGAGATGTGAAGAGGTGAACACAAGCTGACATAGTAACAACAAAGAAGAAGGGCCAGAAAGGATTGGGACGGAGGCAAAATGGAACCCACTGAATCTGGTGACTGAGGAGATGACGGAAAGTAGAAGTGGAGAGGAGTCTCTGAACTCTTAGTTTTCTCTCTTAGGCAAAATGGCAATGACATGCCCCACCATAAAGGATTTAAGAGGAAGGGGCAGGTGGAGAGGAAGGAGAACAATGAGCTCCACTTTGGATGTGTTGAAGGTGAGCCCCCATGAGAAGCCAGTGGGCATCGTCGGGGAAGCAGACAGGCATTCACGGAGGGTCTGGACCCCATGGGGCCTCCTGAGCTGGAGACAGACATTAAGGAGTAACCCACTGGCGACGGGCCCGGGGGGCAGGGACAGGCCACCCCGGGACAATGTGCACAGTAAGAGAAGAGAGCCCAAGACAGAACACAGAGCTCCCATCTTTCAGAAGAGTGCTGCAGAAGGAAAGGTATAAAGAATAACAAAGACCGCTGGGAGAAGCCAAGAAAGACAGAGGTTCGGGAAGAAGGGAGTAGCCAGGAGTTTCAGCTGGAAGTTCAAGAATAAAGACTGAAAAGAAATCCACTAGGTTTGCCCTTTATGCAAAGGTGGTACAGGAGGCTGAAGACCTCTGGACGTGGGAATGGTGAAGCCGTCCCAGAGCCCATTCGGCGGGGGGCGGGCGGGGGGAGGCTGTGTGCACAAGAGTGGTGACCACAGCTTTCAAAGCTGGCCTTAAGGAAACAGTTCGGAAGGATCCAGATGAAACCACAGAAAGTTTACAGGTGGTTGCCACCTGCAGGTGAAGAGAGAGAGGACAGGAGAAGAATTATCAGATCTTTCCACTCACAAGGGTTCCTGAGTGAGCCCTGGCTGGCTTGGCGTTGGCCACGAGTCTGCCGTCTGGCATTCAGGTATGTGGGCCAGCCTCCCTCCCTCTACCACCCGTCACTGTCCTCTTGACACTGTCAGACACATTTGCAGTTTAGCCTGAAATTCTTCAGCACCAAGCAGATTGTTCAGTTGAGTTGAAACCAAGAGATCTAGCAAATTCTCTAGCTAATTAAGCCTATGAAAAGTTTCCAAGCATAAGCATTTTCAAAAGTAAGACCAAACTACTAAGACCTAAAATCCGCTCATGATCTTGAAAGATAACCAGGAGACTGTCAAAACCCCGGGACATAAATAAGGCAACCAGAATAAACGAACAACCCTGAATGATTGTTCCTTACCCCCACAGCACCCAGAATAATGTACTTCATGTCTAAATGTATTAATACTTAGTTATTTTGTCTAGTTGGTTTCAAACCAAAACAAACTCTTTAACTGAAAAAGAGAGGAGAATCAGACCGTCAGCTGAAGAAGTGACGCTAATTGTGTTTAGGGATCTGGTGAAAACTGCCCCCTAGAGTTTAAAAATTCCCTCGCTAAGTATGAACAGGCAGAGCACAGAGGAATGTTAAGGCAGTTAAACTATCTGTATGATACTGTAATGGTGGGTACACACCCTTATCCATTTGTCCAAACCCATGGACTACACATCACCAAGGGAAAGCCCTAAGATAAACTACGGACATCGGGGGATAAAGATGCATCATTTTTTTAAGATTTTATTTATTAATTTGACATAGAGAGACAGCCAGCGAGAGAGGGAACACTGGCAGGGGGAGTGGGAGAGGAAGAAGCAGGCTCCCAGTGGAGGAGCCTGACGTGGGGCTCGATCCCATAACGCCGGGATCACGCCCTGAGCCGAAGGCAGACGCTTAACGACTGCGCCACCCAGGCGCCCCTAAAGATGCATCATTGATGGGTCATCCACTGTAACAAATGTACAGCTCTGTTGATACGGAGTGCGGGATGTTGGTAGAGGGGTAGGCTGCAGGAAGGCAGGGGGTACGTGGGAAATCTCTGTACTCCCCAGCCACCTTTGCTGTGATTCGAAAACTGCTCTAAAAAATTAAATCTTGGGAGGCCTGGGGGCTTAGCTGGTTAAGCATCTGCCTTCAGCTCAGGTCATGATCCCAGGGTCCTGAGATCGAGTCCTGCATCGGGCTCCCTGCTCAGCAGATAACCTGTTTCTTCCTCTCCTGCTCCCCCTGCTTGTGCTCTCTCTCTCTCTGACAAATAAATAAATAAAATCTTTTAAAAGAAATAAATAAAAATTAAAAAGTAAAAAAGTACTTTTTTTTAAATTCCCTTAATAGAGAAATAGAAAGATTCTTATCCTTGAATTAGGATCCCAAGAGGAAGAGCTCAGGGCCATGAGCATCAGACCCTTCTCTTAAAAAGTCCAAAAAGTTGACCAAAGTAGGAAAGATCGTGTCCTGTTATTGAAAGCTGTGGTTTATGAATAAAGAAGCACCACTTGAAGACATTTCCATCTGCAGCACCAGGGGTAAATTTTTCCCTCCCAAGAAGGATTTTACACTCACACCGCAATTCAGCCCCTCCCCAGTGCTGGGGAGCCGCCGCGCCGTGCCCTGTCCCTCCAGGCTGCCCTTCCATCTGCTCTGTAAGGCTGCCTGATCTCTGCGTCTTGGTCAGAAGCAGTCACAGCATCGTTATGCTGCTCCTGTCAAAAGGGGCCATACTTGATGCCACTGAAGAGAAACAGGATGTTATCTGCTCCGCCTGACCCCCCATCAACACTTCACTTGCCGTGTTCAGGGCAGAGAAGATGCAAGCCGTCAGAAGGCCAGTGTAGGCTACAGGTACAGCTGCTGGCTGATAGAGGACACGGACGTGTGAAAACATCCCACCGGGTCAACTCCTCTTTAACCCTAACGGAAGAGACCTAGGGAAGGCCTGCATCCCTATGCCTTGGATTGGCATTCACTAAGCATATTTTTTCTGCAGCTGAGAAGCGAGTTTTCTCTCCCAGGAAGTGAAACACGACCTAAGAGTCTTCCAGGAAAAACTCAGGAGAAGGATACTTGGCGTAAGAGGAAAACAAGGAGCGATTCTATCCATAACTTGAGTTACAAGGGAAAATGTTGCTTTATTCATTGCATCATTTCTACTGCTCAGCAACCATCAACATTTCTTTGAGAGCCTACTATGTGGCAGGGGCTTCTCTGGGTAATACGGAGATTCCAAGGGGTAGAGAACACAGTCTCAGCCCAGGAGAAATCCACAGCGTGGTCAAAGGAAAAGGACAGAAGGCCACAAAAGAAACAGCAGTGTGAGCATGCACGTGCTGTGTGGTGAATGGACACAGCACGGGTTAATAATACCATCATTAGGGTTACATAGAAGGCTAACAATATGATAGGTACCCTCCTTCCTTCGGGTGTGTTATTCACAGGCGAGCACAAGGAAGGTAGGAACTCAGTGACTTAGGGCAATGTTGGAGTTTGCACATAAGTGCATAATGCTTCTCTCCATCCTGCATGCACACCCCAGCAGAAGCATCCTGAAACCTGCCGAAACCTGCCAGGAGCTCGCGCCTGGCAACCTGATTTTCCTATTCATCAGAGAGCTACAGAAAGAACCCAGAAGTACACACAGCTCCCAGGATGTCACAGAGACCTGGGGTGCTGACCAAATAGCACTGACGGTTTGAGAGCATGAAGGAAGTTTGAGTGGCAGGATACAGCCGTGTGGAATGGGAAGGACAGTGCTCCTTTTACCTCCGGCCATCAGAGTGCCTCGGAAATCAATACTAGAAGCCGCCTTTTATGAATTACGCCATCAGGGGAGACTGACTGTGAAGAGACATGAAGAAAACAAAAGTTTATCTCGTTTTTTATGGATTATATTCATCGTCAAATGCAGGAGCTGTCATGTGACGCTCAAAACCTGTCCACATTAAAGCAATGGGCACTCTGTTTATTTACTAGTGTCGTAAGGACAGCATCAGATTTTGTTTTAAGTTTTCATCAGAGTGGTTTTAAAACAGGTCGGGGTGAGAGGAAAAGCTTACCCAGGGTCCAGGCATCAGCAACTCTTCCCTGCCCAGTATGGGCGAGGAATTTTTGATGGTATAATTCTGATGAACTGTTGTTTAATAGTTTGAAAGAGCATGGTTGTAAGAATAAATGCCAAGCCACAGTGTGGAGCCTTTAACTTAACTGCAGAGAAGCGACTGTGTTTTGCCGGAGCTTCTAGGAGCATCGAGAGAGTACAATTTTGCAACTCCGTGCACGTTCCAGCTGGGAGGCCAAGCCCTGAATTTCTGATTCTTCCTTCCCCATGAGTGGCTTCTCGGTAAGAGGCCTCAGGTTGAGTCAGAATCATCAGATGAACTTAGCCCCAGATTGTATTTCTTCTTTAGGGGAAAGACAATTAATCAGAGGTAGGCCAGCTACCGAAATCGGCGGCCCTGCAGCACAGATCACCATTCTGGATGAGCAGAGCAAGACACAGAGAGCGGATTAGGGCCCATAGGATGGAGCAAGACAGAATGAGAAGGGGTTTGCTGATCCCCGGCAGTGCTCGGGCTTCACCCTCCCTGAGCCCGCAAGGGCTGGTCAGCCTCAGAGGCCAGTGTAGACAAACTGTAAGCCCACAGCTCCCCGAGAAGGAAACCTAGGACAAGACAAAAGCCGGCTTGTCCCAGAGGGTGTAGGCTGCAGATCGATCGGCTGTTTGACGGCGGAGCAAGTAGTATGTTCCAGAAGATGTCAGTGCTGTACTGTGGGCTCTTCGCTCACTAAATCTATCGCAGTTAATGGCCCCTGTGCCATGCCATGTTCTTCTGGGGGTCAGCACACGAGATTGTCCTCAGGAGCTCATGGCCTCGTGCAGGAGACAAGGACATTAAGCACCCATACGACACAGCACAGCCCGGAACCAGGGGGCACTGAGGATGGAGGGACAAGGCGGCACAAAGGAGCTGCCAGGGGGAGGTCCCCAAGTCCCACTTCCAGACCACTTTCTCATCAAGGAGTGAAAATACACTTGTTGAATATATTTCTTTTTTTTTTTTTTAAAGATTTTTTTATTTATTCAACAGAGATAGAGACAGCCAGCGAGAGAGGGAACACAAGCAGGGGGAGTAGGAGAGGAAGCAGGCTCATAGCGGAAGAGCCTGATGTGGGGCTCGGTCCCATCACGCTGGGATCACGCCCTGAGCCGAAGGCAGACGCTTAACCGCTGTGCCACCCAGGCGCCCCTGTTGAATATATTTCTGTTTATAAAGTTAAGGGGTTGGGGGTTTTTGTGTGTTTTTTTCCATTTTGAGTGGTTTGTTGGAATACAGAACATTAAGGTTCCTCTCAGAACAAATGAAAAGCCAAAAACAGCACATTTTCCATGGTTGCATTAAAACTCTGCTTCCAGGGGCGCCTGGGTGGCACAGCGGTTAAGCGTCTGCCTTCAGCTCAGGGCGTGATCCCGGCGATCTGGGATCGAGCCCCATCGAGCTCTTCTGTAGGCCTGCTTCTTCCTCTCCCACTCCCCCTGCTTGTGTTCCCTCTCTCGCTGGCTGTCTCTTCTCTGTCAATAAATAAATAAAATCTTTAAAAAAAAAAAAAAAAACTCTGCTTCCGCAGATTTAAGTCCAGTTCAGATCGATGTACTTATGTGACCTTCTTGGAACATGAGGGAGTGTCCTCGTTCTTTGGTTATTATAGGTTTTTGTCGTACAAAGAAGTTCAAAGTGCTAAAGGAAGCCAATCAGACGCCGTGGGGTGGGGGTGGGGTGGGCCAGCTACTGAATCACTTTCCTTTCTGGACCAATAAGGGACAGTTACATAATTCTTTATCTCTGAAGTTCTTTTAACGGGCACTTTATCGTAGAATGATGTTTTAATGTTGTAGCGTGCTGAACATAACTGTTTCTCAGTGCCGCGTGGAACCAAGAAGCAGGCAGAGAGGCAGGAGGTCTGACGCGCTCTGCTGTGCCTAATGGCCAATGTTTATTTAATATTCAGATCCACTGCCCTCTTCTGATCTAATGGCATTTTCTCAGAAGCAACCTCTGCCATTTGGGTTTGGGTGCAATGATCAGCTCGTAAGAGGACGCAGGGGGTCAGGGCCAATGGTCTCGCTCGGGTACAGACGCCGGAGTTCTGTGGTCACCTGTGGATGGAGGGAGAGGGGTGATCTGGTGTCAGCCAGCCTCCCAAGTGACCCGGAGAGGCATGCTTCCTCAGATGCTGCTGCAGCCCAAGGAAGGCCTTTTGTTTCTGCCTCAGCCTCTCCCGGGACCTAAAATTCCTAAGCGCAAGTAGTCCCTGATTTAAATCAAGTGTAGCTGAAGGTTCACTTAGGAAAATAGATGGTGGGTTTTCAAAGTCCTGTTACTCAAGCCACAATGGAAAAAAAGGGAAAAGCAGCATAGCCGTTCTTCAAAAGAGCCTGAACACCGTGGATTGCAATTGGTCCCACCGTGGGTCACAGCCTGGAGCACACGGTATATCGGGAGCTACTTTTTTTTTTTTTTACTATATATAGGTTTTCTCTGTACAAAGAAGTTCAATGTGCTAAAGAGAACTCGTCAGACAGCATGGTGGAAGACACTGGCTTTCCACAGGAACTCTCGGCATGGCCCTCTGTGCCCTGACCCTCAGTAGGGCCCAGGACCTACTTTGGGCCCAGGGACTTAGGACAGAGGGTGGGAGCAGTGAGGAATGGGCCAGGGACGGCCAGTGATCGACTGGCGAGGACAGGTTCCGCCACGTGAATGTGCCCCTGCTCTGGCTAGCCCAAGATGCTGAGGGCCAGCCCCAGCTGCCTAGCCCGCTTTGTGCCCTCCCCCAGCCCGAGAACCTGCCAGGTGGCCTGCGGTGGGGTCTTTGGGCTCCACTCCCGTGTTTCTGTCTCTCCTCCTCTCCTTTTTTTTTTTTAAAAGATTTTATTTATTTATGTGACAGAGAGACAGCCAGCGAGAGAGGGAACACAAGCAGGGGGAGTGGGAGAGGAAGAAGCAGGCTCCCAGCAGAGGAGCCTGATGTGGGGCTCGATCCCATAACGCCGGGATCACACCCTGAGCCGAAGGCAGACTCTTAACGACTGCGCCACCCAGGCGCCCCTCTCCTCCTTTTCTTGATATCAGTCTTTTCTTTCAGTTTCTCCTTACAGCACCTTGCCCTTAAGTGGGGCATTTCAGTCATTCCTATCACTTAATAAAATGAGGTAAAGATTACGTCCATTACCAAAAGCAACATTTTATTATGAGAGACTTGTCATTCAATGGGGGCCAAAGGATGGTACCAGAACATTTGTCATTTTTTCTGGAGAGTTTCCAGTCTGACTGGAAATGTCTGGTCTCCCTCCTTGGGCCCTCCGTAGCCAGCGTGGGCTCTGCTACCCAGTGCTCCCTCTTAAGGGAAGGGAGGACACAACAGCACCGGGTCAGGCTCCAAAGGAGCGCAGCTGCGGGGTGAACAGACTTTTCCACACTAGTCTGAACTAGCCGCCTCTTAGAGACCCCACTCCCTGTGTTGTCCACTGAGTAGTCTGTTCCCTGCGCCCCCTCCCCGGGCAGGGGCGACAGAGAGGAGAGCGAAGGACCCCCATCCCAGGGTGCTGGGAGCATCCTCTCTGAAGTTCCCAGCCGTGGGCACCGTGGAACCCTGACAGAACACCGCTTCTGCAAAACGCTGTGAGCGGCTGATGCGGGTGTGTGGCAGCAACAGAAGATCACACCCAAACCACGGCGTGCTGCTCAGAGCGCTACGGGCACGCGAAATGAAGGCACAAACGGGGCTGAAGGCTGGCTCAGGGCTGTGACGGCGCATGAACGGAGCTATAGGCTCAAAAGCAGGCTGAACTCAGGAGAGCTGAAAGGAAGCAAGAGGCTGGAGGAGGCAGAGCTGGCTGGGCACTGCAAATAGGGCTCTGTGTGAGCCCATAGTCTTCCTGCGTTGGTCCGGAGGCGGAGGTGGAGCTAGGAGAGCAGTGGTTAAATCAGGTCCCGGCCATTTGGAGGCTTGAAATTTATTTATTTCCTTCTGGGCTGATGGACGGATGCGGTTTGCTGAGCTGTAACGTTCTCTCTGGGCTGTGATGGGCTGTGATAGGCGCATTCTTTGCTTGGAGAGAGCCTTTTATCTTTGCCCTTGTGCTAGAGAAAGCAGCTTAGTGGCCTACAGGCTCCTGCCCCCAGGGACCTGCCCGGCCTCCACAGAGGCCCTTTGGCTCCACTCTCCTTCATGAAATGAAGCATTCCAGAAGGATCCTTATGAAAGAGGTGAGCGCACCAGGACACAGAGCAGAGTGTGGAGCCTCACTTTCCTGCCCCCACCTTCCCATCTCCCTCAGTTCACACTGTAAGGGCAGGGTCTGATGTGTTCCCTTTCCCCGGAATATCTACACCTTACAGGGGACAAAGCCCAAGTTTGATCTAAAGAAACAGCTCAGAATCATGGGATTTTCTAAGGGCACCTCCAGTGCCAGCAGCTAAACAGAACCACAAAAGGAAGTTGATGCTAGGATTTTAGTTCCACCCCCCGTTTCCATAACCACTTCTCTGTCCGGAGACCCGCCTATGAGGCGCCTCTGCTGCACTCTGTCATTGCTTCCAGCTAATGGACAACTAATGAGCACAGGGACTGCTGAATGGGCTTGGGGTTGCAATTTTAAATAACTTGGTCAGGAAGCTTGCGTTGAGAAGATGGATATTTGTACCAAGGCCTGAAGGGGATAAAAGACGGGACCAGGTAACTACATGGAGAACAGCATCTCAGGATAGGGAGAGGCAAGTGCAAAGGCCCTGAGGTTTGCACGAACCTAGTGCGTTCAAGGAATAAGCCTGGCTGTTGGCCAACCACTTAGGAACATATAAGGCACGAAAAAGACCCTGGGTTTTTCTCTGGCTATTCGTAATAAATCAAATAGCCAGTGGAAGCTTGGGACAGGGTGGTAGCAATGGAGTGAGCAGAAGTGGTCAGTTTCTAGCTAGATTTTGAAGCCAGATGAACAGTTTGCTGATGAATTGGATGCGGGTGGGAGAGAAGGGGAGGACTCCAGGAGGAGCGTTATCGCTGGGGGAGGGGGGAGGCTACAATTTATTGAGTGTCTCCTGTGTATACTATGTACTTCTAACTCTCGACACAGAGCTCTGTAACCAAATACGCCAGGCTGTTGTATCTGAATTGTGTGATTGCTGGATAAAAGTCTCCTCACAGTTTAAGCTGAGACACCAGGGCCACTATTAAGAAGAAAGGGCCTCAGGTGGTTGGATGCGTGTGGAGGCCAGAATCCAAGGCCTCTGGGAGCCTGTAGGAGCCTCCCAGTACAAATAGTACTACTTTGCATGTTAGGCTTATTCTTAGAGCCCGAGGAGAACCGAACCACTGAGAAATCACGCACGGCAGGTAGGTGGCCTAGCAGTGGTCAAGTTTTCTTGTGAATTTGCGAGCTGAGATTGAAATTTTTCTGAAAGAGAACCTTCCACCAGTGGTCATTTCTTACAGCAGCCCTAGCGGACTAATACAGCAGAGGTTTGCCTTTTCCAGAATGTCACATAGTCAGAATCCTACAGTAGGCACTCTTTTCAGATGGGCGTCTTTCACTTAGCGACGTTCATTTAAGGTTCCTCCGTGCCCTTTCATGGCTTGATAGCTCATTGCTTTTTATCACTGAAGACCGTGCCATTGTTTGGACGTATTGTTTACCCATTTGCCTACTGAAGGATGTAAAGGCAACGTGCCTTCAGAACAACCAGGGCTTAGACAAGAACAGCCAGGAAGCGTTCTTATTCCCTTTAAGCAAAGAAAATCGAGTTAATTTCTTATCTGTAAAATAGGGTCATGGTACCCGGCAGGATTTCTTCCACCGTATGCAGGGAGGTGGAGCTTGGTGGTGCGGTGGGGCAAGGGAGCTGAGTGTGGTCTGGAATTGCTAAGGTGCTGGGGTTTGGAGAGCAGGCTGCAGGCAGACCAGAAGCAAGCTGTGCAGAAGGCGGAGGCCAGCAGACCTCATGGGAATTCCTGGAAAATGCATGCACTGTGGCCAGCCTCGAAGAGACCCCTGTGCAGGGCGGAGGCTGAGTGCTGGAAGGAAATGTCCTCAGAGCACAGGTGCAAAGTGCTTATTTCCAGAACATAAAAAGGAATCCTACAGACTGACATAAAAAGATGGCCAATTAAAATGGGCAAAAGACTAGAAGCAGACATTTCACAAAAGAGGAGCTATGAAGAGCCAGTAAGCTGCCAACATCACTGCTCATCAAGGAAACGCAAATTGAGATCACAGGGAGCAATTCACACCCACTAGAATGGCTTAAAATCTAGCAAATACCAAATGTTGACCAGGATGCAGAACAGGGTTCCGCAAATGTTCTCTCTAAAGGGTAGGTGGTAAATAGACTGTTTTGCAGGCCATAGGATCTCTGTGGCAGTTACTCAGCCTACATGGTACCAAGAAAGGAGCCACGGACCACACAGAAACACGTGAATGTGATTGTGTTCCAATAAAGCTTTGTTTATAAACACTTAATTTGAATTTCATAGAGTTTTTAAGTGTCATGAAATATTATTTTTCTTTTGATTTTGTTTCACAACCATTTAAACGCTTCTTAGCTCATGGATTACAGACAAACAGGTGGCAAACTGAAGTTTACTGAGCCCTGATCTAGAACCGAAAATCTCACTCTTCGTTGGCAGTACAAGTAAAATTGTACAATTACTTCAAAGAATTAGTCGGTAATTTTTTGAGAAGTTAAACATATACCTATCCTAAGACTCAATAATACCGCTCCTAGGAATTTACCCAAGAAAAATGAAGCATGTGTTTACGTAAAGATTTGTACAGAATGTTTATATCAACTTTATTCAAGATAGCCAAAAACTTATCAAACTATACACTTTAGATCTATGTATTTCACTGTAAATCTTTTTTTTTTTTATGAAGCCCTTAAAAGTACTGCCTGGCACGTACATAGTAAAAGGTTAATAAATGTTTGCAATTTTAAAAAGGATTTTTTAAAAGCATAGATATGTTACAATTCAACAAGGATGATTCTAATTATATAATGAGACAATAAATTAGGCTTGCTACATCAGACCTAAATTTAACATGTTTAATACAGAAAGAAGATAATTACCATTTGTTGGAATGTGTTCTAATGATCCCAAAGATTCAACACCAAACTCCGAAGTGGGTCTTTGGTATGGGGGGGGCAAGGGTGATGTCACTACTCTCTGTCGCGTGGTCGGGATTGGAAGAGGAGTTTTGTGTCCAAACTAACTGCCTCTTTGGACACTTACTGGACTCCTACGTAATGGCGGGCTTCCTGGGACCGTGAACTACTTTCTTATTGGACCCCCTACCACTTTACTCCTTTTATGTTCTGTGCCCCTCTGTCTTCTCTCTACACCAGGACAGCAAATTGAAGTTATAAACCTGAAACTCAAAGGCAGAAAGCCTGATAAGAAGCCATTCACTGGGCCAGTTGTGTAGAGAAATTGCACATGGTTTGTTTTAAGCCAGACTCTTTCTATCATAAGTGATAGAATTCCAACTCGAGCTCATATAAGTTAGAGGCAGGGAGTAGCATGTGTCCCGGCAGCCAGTGTCATCCACGCTCCGTCCCTTCCAGGTCTCGATTCTACCATGTTCCGGCTGCTATTTCAGCTACGCTACCAGTGACCCCGCCATCACAGAGTCTCAAGAACCCAGGGAAAAGAAGCCCCACGAGTCTGGGCTGAACAGCTCAAATGAGAGTTTAGAATTGTTTCTAAGTGTCATTCTTGTCCCAAACCTCAGGATTGCTTTAAAAAAAAAAAACTGAATTCTAGTTAACATACAGTACTCTACTAGTCACAGGTGTATGACAGGGATTCAACATTATATGCATTATAAAATGACCACCACACTAAGGCTAGTTACCATCTGTCACCGTACCAAGTTGCTTTTTAAGATAAATTCACTTAATATTTTCTAAAATTATTTCTGACTTTAGTTTCACCATTAATCTTTGATAAAAGACCTATCGATTTCTTTATATTTTTTATTTCCTTACGGTGATGAAATGAACAGAAACATAGATATTTGCTACATCACTGTAAGGAAAGAAAAACGTTCCTAGATTCCTGTCTTAGACAGTGAGTTTTATAATACCAATCAATATCGCGAGCTAAAAACACTTATGCATTTTGAAGGCAAATTGTTTCCTTGGGAGCCTACTGATGAAGGACTGCTTCCTCTCTGGGGAGAAATCATAAGCATCATTAAAGTTCTGAGAGTTTAAACACATTGGTGTGTGTGGACCATTCAGCATATAAAGTCTCACTGAGAAACGTCAGAACCATTGGGAGGGAAATACCTCTGGTATCATATTTGGTATTTGGTATTTGGTATTTGGTCTCTGTACTTGTATTTGGAAGCAGACAAGACATGTAAGCCATTTTTCTAAAACCATGGGAATGACATTCAGAATGTGATGTTTGTGGGATCGAAGAAGGTTCATAGATCGTTGGCCGTCGCATCATCTAACACACAGACATGGGACATTTTTTTCATGACCCAACTACATTGCTTATCACTCCCCACCCCTGCCGTGTGTGTGTGTGTGTGTGTGTGTGTGTGTGAAATACCACCAGTACCTGCCATTTCAGGAATACTTTACAGCTGACTCTCTCGGTCCCTTTGTCCCTCTTTTTGGTACCTCTTCACGCTTGCAGTTTCCACCCCTGGAAAACTGGTCTTTTTTCAATTCACCTGTATGAACTCCATCTTATCCTTCACATCTGAGCCCAGTGATCACCTCCTCTTCAGAGGGGCCTTCCTGGCTGCCCATTTTATTCTTCCCCAGGGTAACTGTCTCTTTTCTTCACATAACTGACCACATTTCACAATTATATTTTCATTCATGCGTTTGCTTAGTGTCTGACAGCAAAAAGCTCCTAGGACCAGGGACCTCATCCTTCCTGTCTCCTACTTGGTCTCCAGTGTCTTTCATGATGACTGCTTTAATAAATAAATGAATGTCAGAAGAAGACCAGAGTGGTAACAAGCAAGGAGGACCCTCAGCACCACGAGTAAATGCTGGTGGGTGCCCATCCTTTCCTGTTGCACCCCAGCAGGTGGTTGGTATGGGCCATGATGCTGTTAGATCACGAGTGCGGAGTGAAGATGGCAAACTTTATTGTAAGGTTACATTGTTTTAATGTTTTTTGAGGCATAATTGACCTGTAACAGATTAGTTTCAGGTGTACATGATGATTCAACATTTGTATATATTGCCAAATGATCACCGCAACGAATTTAGTTAACATATGTCACCACACGTAGTTACCAAAAAATTGTTTTTCTTGTGATGAGAACTTTTAAGATCTACTCTCTTAGCAACTTCCAAATATACAATGCGGTATTATTAACTGGGGTCACCATGCTATGTATTACATCCCCAAGACTTATTTATTTTATAGTAGGAAGCCTAAAGGTGCAAACTCCCCCATTTCTCATGAACCACTTCCCCCTTTCATCTGCAGTGTGAACCCACCAGCCTGGACCTCTTCGTGCCCTCTGCTTGCTGGTTCCTCAGCTTTACCCTGTCCTTTGCCCCTGGAATTCCTTTCCTGCGCCCTATATTACCTAGATCCTCCCCATATTTTAAAGGCCATCTCAAGTGTTACCTCCTCTTTGAAACCCACCTGATCCCTTCTGTTGGAAGTCTCTGTTCATGTTATATGTACTTCCCTTATAACACCCTTTACCTTATATTATAGATATTTCTAAACATAGCTTAAATCTGTTATCAGATTCTATAGTCTATGGGAGCCATGTCCATTCTGGTTCATTTCTGTGGCCTCTATACAATCTGGAAGAATCTGGCACAAAATAAATCAGAAATAACCGTTGACAAAACAGAAATGAGAACATGGACATCCCACCATGCATTTTCTTTTCAATCCAGAAAGACTGTCATCTTTTTTTTCTTACTTGAAATATAATTTTCTTTTTCTTTCTTAATTGAAATATAATTCCCATACCATGAAATTCATTGTTTTTAAAATTGTACAAGTCGGTGGCTTTTTGTTTATTCACAAGGTTGTGGAGTCATCACCACTGTCTAGTTCCAAAACACATTCACCCTCCCCCCGAAAGAAATCCCCTACCTATTTTCCACCCCCTCCCAGCCCCAGGCA
This sequence comes from Ursus maritimus, assembly GCF_017311325.1. Lineage (NCBI taxonomy): Eukaryota > Metazoa > Chordata > Mammalia > Carnivora > Ursidae > Ursus > Ursus maritimus. The sequence continues at coordinate 18,324 of NW_024424164.1, forward strand.
AACTCTTGTCTATTTTCTGTCTTTATGGAATGGTCTATTCTGGGCATGTCATATATGTAATTATACAATACGTGTTCTCTGCTGTTAGCTTCTTCTGCTTAGCATGATCTCCTCCATGTGTAACATGCACACGTTATTTCTTTTCATGGCCTGATAATGGTCCACTGCACCGATGTGCCGCATTATTTGTTCATTCATTCAGGTGACGGGCATCTGGGTTATTTCCCTTGTTAGCCCTTATGAAGAATGCTGGCATGTACAAGTTACAGTCTACACATATGTTTTCATTTCTCTTAGGTAGATATCTAGGAGCAGAGTTGCTGGGTCGTATGGGAAATCTAACTTTTTGACAAAGTGTAAAACAGTTTCCAAGGCAGCTGAATTGTTTTACATTTCCACGAGCAACAGGTACAGGCTCCAGTTTTTCCACATCTCACCAAAACTTATTATTGTCTGTCTTTCAGATTTTGCCATCCTAGTGGGTGTGAAATTGTTTTCTCTGTGCTTTCGATTATTGTTTTCCTAACGACTAACAGTGTTGAACATCTCTTCATGTGCTAATTGACAACTTGTGTCTTTTTTTTTAAAGATTTTATTAATTTATTAGAGAGAGCGCGTGTGCGCAGGGGGAGGAGCAGAGGGAGAGGAACAAACAGATTCCAGGCTAAGTGTGGAGCCTGCTGCTGGGCTCTATCTCACGACCCTGAGATCATGACAGGAGCCAAAATCAAGAGTCCGACACTCAACCGACTGAGCCACCCAGGCACAGCAATAGTTTGTGTCTTCTTTAGAGAAATGTCTAAATTCAAATCCTTTGTTCATTTTTAATTAGGTTATTTGTCTTCCGATTGTTGCATTATAGTCATTCCTTAAATATTCTGCACATCAGAGCCTTTTGATGTGGTTAACCACATGCAACCCTGCACTTTTTTTTTTTTTAAGATTTATGTATTTATCTTAGAGGGGGTGAAGGGGCAGAGGGAGAGAATCTTAAGCAGAGTCCGCACTGATCATGGAGCTGGTAGGGGGCTTGATCCCACGATTCTGAGATCATGACCTGAGCTGAAACCAAGACTCCACTGCTCGACCGACCTAGCCACCCAGGTGCCCCACAACGCTGCTCTTTATGTGCTGGCCCACGGGATATCTGCTCAATAGTGAATAATGTCAATTTTAGCCTCTATTGTTAAAATTTCAATTGCATTGTACATTAGCAATATCAAGAGTCTTAATTTCAAGTTTCTAAATATGAACCTTTACCAATGTTTTCAAGTTTAGGGGGAATATATGGAATTTTCAAAACAAATTAAGATGTCAATACACTTTGGATCGCTGTTTTTTATCAATGTCAGTGTTAAGTCAGCAGAACCCAATAACTGATAACGGACACAATAATTTAACAGCTAACAGCAATAACGTAAGCAGAAGTACGGGGACATTTGGGAAGAGGGAAACAACAATATTAGGAAGAGAGAAGGGGAAGAAGGAATGAATAACGGAGACTCTGTATTTTTGAAATAGCCATTTTCTGAGCTTTGATTAACTGACACCTGAGAAATAGCAAACATGGGAGGAAAGAGATGAAACTATGCACCGTCCTGCTGAGAAGGAAAAGTAGGTAGTGCCTGGCAGTCCGGCAGGCACTTGAAAAGTGAGACAGGTGCTGAAGTTCTGTGCTCACGGTTGGGTTATTCCTAGACCCAGCCGCCAGGTGGTGCTGTCGAACAGGAAAGCACCGAGAACCCCGGGTACAGGTTTCTTGAAATCTGCCACCTGTGTACCAGGGACCCTCGGAATCAATACTGATTACCTGGTGGGCTGCCACCCAAGTTGGTGTTCTGTTAATTGGAAAACTAGCATGAGGCCCAGGTGGTGCTAACCTGGACACCCAGCAGCATTCTGGAATTGAAGTGAAACCAGCAGCAGGTCCCATCCCCTCATCTGTATGTTCTCTTTCTTCTCTTCTGGGAATATCTTTTCTGTGCTAAAGAAATCCAAGCCCCAAGACTTGTGTGCACATGTCATTCTGCACAGTCCTGGTCAAGTCACACACCCGTCGGTTCTGCAAAACTGCTCCGTCACCTCTGTCCCGGAGAAAGCACTGCTAACTGCCACCTGATTCTGGTTTTGTCCTCCCTGTAATCCGTTCTCCACATATTTTAATTCTTTTGAGATCAAACTTAGCCTGTTGCCGCCCTGCTCTGACAGCTCAGTGACTTCCGCTGTCCTTGGGATAAAGAATAGAACCCTTAACAGAACCCACAGCTCGCCAGTGTGTGAGTCCCTCACTCCTTGAGACACCTGGCATGTCATCAGCACTCAATAAATACTTGGGGAGATCAGTGATACGGTCCACACAAACAAAATCCAAGTATCAGGCAGGTGAGAAGGAAGGAGCTGGCAGAGATCGCAGTGAAGAAGTGGTACTTATTTCTCCTTGACTCATCTGTGCCACGCTGTGGAGGTTTGCACTGCAAGACTTTTCAGGACTTTCATGCTCCCAACTCACCAGGAAAGATTAAACGTTGAAG
>NW_024424164.1:30001-40865 GCF_017311325.1 Ursus maritimus
TTCCCACATCCCTATCCTATTGAACCTTCTTTATCTCCCTGAAAATTCATTCAATGTTCTCCACAAGAGAACCACTGTTACAATTTTTTTCAACTTGAATTAGTTATGTCCCAGAACTTCAAGTAAGCAGAGTATGTAGTCTTTTGTGTTGGCTTTTTTCACTCAGCCAAATGCCAATGAGATTAATCCATGTTGTAAAATTCATTAGTAGTTTCTTTCTATTCAGGAGTAATATTCCATTGTATGAATATACCATAATTTGTTTAGTCATTGTCCTGAAGATGGATATTTGTGTTGTTTCCAGTTTGGGGCTTTTGTCGATAAGCCTGCTAGGTTTTCTTTCTATAGGTCTTTCTGTGGTCACATATTTAAACTAATTTTGGATAAATACCTAGGAGTGGAATTACTTGCTTAAAGGATAAATGTGTAAGTTTATAAAGTAAAGCTGCAAAACTGTTTTTCTAAAGTGATGGGTCCATTGTACTTTCCCACTAGAAAAACATTAGTGTTCTGGCTTCTCCACATCTTCACCAACACTTGGTTTTGAGTGTCTTCTCAATTTTAGCCATTTTAGTTGATGTAATCTAAATTTGCATTTTGCTGATGACTAAAGATGTTCATCACTTTTTGATTTGCTTGTTATGTCGTATCTTCCTTCATAGAGCATTGAAGTATTTCACATTTTTGGGTTGTCTTATTTTTGTTGGTTTGTGGGAGCTCATTGTCAATACATGTATTGCAAATACTTTCAGTCTACTCATGTTAATGGCATCTCTTAGCTAAACAGTTAATTTTATGAAGTCCAATTTTTCTTTTATGGTTAATTCTTCTGCATCTGACACATGAAATCTGTCTATCCCCATGTCACAAAGTTATCCACTTATGTCTTCTTACAAGCTTTATAGTTTTAGATTTCATAGTTAAGACTATGTTCAATCCCCATTTCTTTTGTGTGTATGTTGTGAGGTAGGGGACAGGCCCATTTTGTTCTAAGGTGGACATCTGGTTGTTCCGTCACAATTTGTTGAAAAACCTTTCTCTTACTAAATTACATTGGCACTTTTGTTGAAACCCAATAGACCATGTAGCCTGGGTCTACTTTTGCCCTGAGCATTCTTTTTTTTTAATAATATTTTTTTATTATGTTAGTCACCATACAGTACATCCTTACTTTTTGATGTAAAGTTCCATGATTCATTACTTGCGTATAACACCCAGTGCACCATCAGTGCTCTGAGCATTCTATTTCATTGACATATTTGCCTGTCTTTGTGTCCCACAGTATCTCGATTACTGTCCTTTTACAGCGAGTAAAAATAGTGTGAATCCTCCAGCTCCGGTCCTCTTTACCAATGTTCCTGTGGATATTCTGGTCATTTGCATCTCCATACTTTTTTATAATCAGCTTATCAACACCTATGAAATGGCTTCTGGATTGTAATTGATATTGCATTGAACCTATAAATTAATTTGGGAGAAAGAACAATCTGGGTCTTTGTGTTTTACCTCTCCATTTATTTAGGTCTTTAATTTCTCTCAGCAATGTTTTGTAGCTCTCAGTGTAGAGGTTTTTCACATATTATCAAATTTATTCCTATTCTGTAGTTTGGGGTTCAACTGTAGACGGAATTCTTAAATTTCATGTTCCAATTGTGGTGGTGGTGGTATTTTGTTAATATATAGTAATATAATTTATTTTTGTATACTGACCTGGTATCCTGAGACCTGGCTCAACTCACCCATTAATTCTAGAATGCTTTAAAGATTATTCCTTAGTATTTTCAGGAAGAAGGAGAAGCAGGCTTTCCACTGAGCAAGGACCCTGATGCGGGACTTGATCCCAGGACCGGTCCTGGGATCATGACCTGAGCTGAAGGCAGACACTTAATGGACTGAGCCACCCAGGTATCCCTAGTATTTTGTATATTAACGGTTATGTCATTTGGAAATCCAGAGAATATGTTAAATCAACCTTGCATCATGGGGATCAATCCCACTTGATTGTGACGTATTTTTATACATTGCTGGCTAATATTTTTAAAGCTTTTTCGCAACAACATTCATGAGCAATACTGGCCTGAAATGTCCCGGTTCTATGTTGTATCAGTCAAGTCTTTGTATTGAGATTGCGCTGGCTTCAAACAAGACACAGAGTTTTAAAATTTTCTTTCTTCCTCTTTATTCTGAGTTTACTTAATATTGGTATTATTATCTTCCTTAAATGTTTTCTAGAATTCACCAGTAAAGTAATACCTGGAGTTTTCTTTGTGGGGACATGTTCAGTAACAATTTCCATTTATTTGCTAGGTACACCACTATTCAGATTTTTTTTGTTTCTTCTTGTGTTAGTTTCATTAAATTGTATTTTAAAAAGAATTTGTCCATTCCACCTAAATCATCAAATGCATAAAGTTTGTCAATAATACTCCTATTTGTCATTTTGACTTCTGTAGTTGCTGTAACAGCGTTCCCTCTTTTATACCTGGTATTGAGAATTTGCGTTTTCTCTACTTCTTGCTAGGAATCTATTAATTTTATTAAAATTTCTAAGAACCATGGATCATTTAGAAGTTGATTGTTTAATCTCCAGATACGTGGGGATTTTCTAGATACCTTACTGTCCTGCTGACTTAATTCCATCGTGGTCAGAAAGCATGCTCTAGAAGACTTTTAGTGTTTTACAATTTGCTGATATGTTTTTTTAGCCCAGTTCTGGTCTATGTGGGTGAACATTTCACTTGAACTTGGGAGGAGCATTTTGCAATTGTTGGCTATAGTGTTTATATTTGTTATGTCTTCCTGATGTATTGACCCTTTCATCACAATGAAGTAGGGCTCTTTGTTTTCAGTAAATCTCCTTATAGTGAATTCTATGTTGCCTGATACTAATGTAGCCATTCCAGGTTTCTCAGGATTAATATTTCCATATGTAGTGAATGAAACAGTATCTCTCAAAAATTTGTCCACCCCCCAAAAAAAAACCCAAAATGTGGCCTTATTTGGAAATAAAATCTTTGCAGATTATAATTAAGATAAGGGTAAAGATGAGTCCTATTAGATTAGGGTGGGCGCTAAATCCAATGAGACTGTGTTTATAAGAGACAGAAAAGGACACACAGAGACACAAGGAAGAAGGCAAAGGAACACGAGCACAGAGACGGCAGTGAGGCCGTCACAGTCAATAGGCACCAGGAGCCACCAGAAGCTGGAGGAGACCAGGAAGGATTTTCCCCTACAGCTTGCAGAGAACCTGGCCCTGCCAACACCTTCATTTTGACTGCTGGCCTTCGGGACTGTGAAGGAATGAGTATCTGTTGTTTTAAACTTCTCAGTTTGTGGTTATCTGTTGCTGCAGTACTAGGAAACCAATACACCATCATACACCTTTTTCCCTCTTTTTACTATCAGCCCATCTGTGTCTGTATTTAAAGTATGTTCCTTATAAACAGCAGAAAGTTAGGTCTTTTCTTTTTTATCCACTCTGACATTCTCTGTCTTTTAATTAAAAGGTTTAGTCCTCTATGATAGCTGAGTAATATTCCATTGTATACAATTTCTCAACATTGGCTGCAACATAGACGGCACTGGAGGAGACAATGCTAAGTGAAATAAGTCAAGCAGAGAAAGACAATTATCATATGGTTTCTCTCATCTATGGAACATAAGAAGTAGGAAGATCGGTAGGAGAAGAAAGGGATAAAGAAAGGGGGGTAATCAGAAGGGGGAATGAAGCATGAGAGACTATGGACTCTGAGAAACAAACTGAGGGCTTTAGAGGGGAGGGGGTGGGGGAATGGGATAGGCTGGTGATGGGTAGTAAGGAGGGCACGTATTGCATGGCGCACTGGGTGTTATACACAACCAATGAATCATGGAACTTTACATCAAAAACCAGGGATGTACTGTGTGGTGACTAACATAATATAATAAAAAAATATTATTATAAAAAAAAGGGTTAGTCCTCTTACATTTAATTATTAAAATAGTTGGATTTAAGTTGGCCATTTTCCTATTTGTTTTCTACTTGGTTCATTTGTTTGTTTCCCTCTGTTTCCTGTTTCTTCTTTCTTCGGGCTTACTTGAATACATTTTGGTATTTCAGTTTTTTCCCCAACTAGCTTTTTAGGTATCCTACTTTTCACTCTTTTTTAGTGGTTTCTCGAGGACTACATTGTGCAACATGGTAGCCCCTAGCCACATGTGGCCAATTACATTAATTTTTATAAATTATTGAAGTACTGAATACAATGTTACATTAGTTTCAGGTGTATGATACAGTGATTCGACAATTCTGTATACTACTCAGTGCTCACCGCAGTAAGTGCAGCCACCATCTGTCACCATACGATGCTCTTACAATATCACTGACTATATTCCCCATGCTGTACCTTTCATTCCCACGACTTATTCATTTTATAATCGGAAGTTTGTACCTCTTAATCTCCTTCACCTAGTTTGCCCATCTCCTCACCCACTTCCCCTCTGGCAACCACCAGTTCTCTGTATTTAAGAGTCTGGGTTTTTTTAAGCGATTAAAATTAAAGTTTAGTTCTCCAGTGACAATACCCACATTCCAAATGTGCCATAAGTATATGTAAGTAGTGGCTATTTTAGAGAACAATGAAGATGTAGAACATTTTCATCACTGTAGAAAATTCTATTGGTAACTTCTCACGATCTACTTATGGTTAATATTATACTACTTTCCATAAAACATTGGAACTTTGTGAGAGTATTGTCCCTTTGCCTGCCCCACCCTTTGTAACATTTCCATAGATTTCATCTGCATACACTACAAACCCACAATACACTATATTAATATTTTTCCCTAAATAGGCATATGTTTTTAAAAGAAATCTTAAAAAAAAAAGAATACATATAGTCTTCAGACTTACCCACATATTTACCATTTGTGCTCACCTTTATTTTTCCTCTGGATCTGAGTTGCCATCTGGTGTCCTATCCTTTTAGCTCAAAGACTTCCATTTAGCATTTTTCATAGAACAGGTCAGCTGATGCCTGTTGTCTCATATTTTCTTTAATCTTACTTTTTTTTTCACTTTTATTCTTGAAGTATAGCTTGGCAAGATATAAAATTCTAGGTTGGTAATATTTTTCTGTATTTCAGCACTTCCAACTATGCAGATGCCTTCTGGCATCTGCTGTTCCCGATGAAAAGCCAGCATTTTTCATATGCTCCTTCCTATACATCAAGCCTCTGTTTTCTTTGGCTGCTTCGACACTTCTCTCTTCATATTCGAAGTTCAGTGCTTTTATCATACACACTTACATGTGCTCTTCTTTTCATTAATCCTGCCCGTGGTTCACTGGGTTTCTTGGATTTGTAAGTCAACGTCTCATCACATATCAGAAGTTTGGGGCCACTACTTCTTCAAATATTGCTTCTATCCCGATTTCTTTCTCATCTATTTCTAGGACTCTAATTGCACTTTGTTTAGACCACATAATATTGATCAACAGGCCTCAGAGAAGCTGTTCATTTTTCTTCTTATTTTTTCCTCTCTGTTCTTCACATTGGATCATTTCTCTTGATCTATTTTTAATTTCGTCAATTTGTTCTTTTTCTATCTTCACCTTGCTGGTAAGCACATCCAGTGATGTTTGTTTTTTAATTTCAGTTCTTGTACTTCGGACTTTTAGTATTTCCATTGCTCCTCTTTTACAGTTTCGATTTCTCTCTTTAGATTATCCATGGGTTCATTCCTTATGTGTATGTCTTCTGTTAACTCTTTGAATATGTTTGTGATCACTACGTTAAAGTCCTTGTCTGTTAGTTGTTCCATCTGGTTCATCTAGGCTTCAATTTATTGCTTTTTTCCTTTCCTTAACTATGAGTCACATTCTTCTGTCTTTGTGTTTGTCTAATGCCATTTATTGGACGCTGGGAAGCATAAATGTTATCTTGTAGAGACTTCGTTTTCTGTTCTGTCTCTTTAATGAGTGATTTTTGTTTTTCTCTGTTTTGTTCTATAAGCCAGTTAACAGGGCTGGACTCAAAATCTGTCTGTCCTGAAGAAAGAAGAGCATGAAATCTTTGCTCTGTCCCTTTACGTTTTTCAGGTGTTTTGTCAGGCTCCCAGGGCCTCCTCCTGCATTGTTGTGAGTAGTCAGCCAAAGATTTGAATGGTTTTTATACACAGATTTGTGGGGCTCACATTTCTAACGTTCCCTTCCTTCTAGGATTTCACTACTAATTTTCTGGCTGTTTCCCCACCTCCAGATTCTATTCTCTGATATCTTAAGCCAATAAGTCGGCCCAGCTTCCTGGGCATGTTATCTGCAAAGTCATACGGGACTTCATGCCTGATTTACTACTCTGTTTTCACTGTCTCGAAATTCTTAAATTTTCAACAAGAGACATTGGATTCATATTTCGCCCTGGGCCCCACAAATCACGTAGCCAATCTTGTCAGTAATATTGTGGCTTTCTGCTGCCCACTAATGGTGAACCGGGGAGTGTCCTTAAGCAAAAAGCCTTAAAATCACAAATCTTACCCATTGTACTTATCTTTCAAGGGTAGACTTGCTATGGTTACTCTCTAGTACATTAAAATGGGAGCTATAAATATATTTCTTAATTGATCAGTCCAACTGAGCTACTCTGCCAATCTATTGCAACCATGGTTTTGAACTAGGGGTAACTTTGCCCGAGGCCATATTTGGCATACCTGGAGACATTTTGTTATTGTCATGATTGAGGAAGAGTGCTACTGGCGTCTACTGGGTTGAGGCCAAGGATGTTGCTAAACGCCCTGCAATACACAGGGCGGCTCCCCGCCACAACAAATTATCTGGCCACAAAAGTCAATAGTGCCAAGGCTGAGAATTCCTGCATTATAGGAAATTAGCCCTCTTTCATTTTTAATGGATACATTATTATTGCCTTCTTGAGAATGTATCATTGTTTAATCAATCCTCCATAACTACACATCATACTATTCGAATATAGCTCCAACTGGGGAGAAAGAAGCCAAATTGGTCTTAACTCATTTCTATAATTTTACTCAAGTGTCCAAGTAAACAGTGTGAAAAGGTGCAAAAATGAGTAATGATAAAATGCCACTTTCGTCACCTGAACTTGATTTCCATACAAAGACCTTAGACGGAATCCTTTCACTATATCTAATTCTGATTGCTCTTAGGGGGTTCAAAGGAAAATGAATTTCGACTGAAATAATCCTATTGACATCAGTTAAGATTAAATATAAAATGACACCTTACATGCTATAATTTTACATTTACTTTAGAGTCCCCTCATAATTTCTATTTTCAGCTTCATAATCGTTCTTCGACATTAGAAATTGCTTGCTTGTATGGCCCAATTATTCAAGAATTAAAAATCAACCTCGGAAAAACAAAACAAAACAAAACAAAAACGAATATCCATTCTTATAATCCATACTACAGCTTTTTCTATTCTTACCTCAGTTCCATTATCCTCTCTGATAATCACTATAGTACTTTTTAATTGTCTGTGGCTCAAGTTTTCCAAAAACAAATTCTGTAAATGGTTCATCAAATTTCTGAACATGAATTTAAAGTTATAATTTAAAATTCAAATTAATTTTCAACAAATAAGGAAATAAAGAATGCCTCCTAAAAAAATCAACCTCAGATTAAAGAAAACATTAAATTTAATGAAGGTGATATATAAATATTAAATATTTTATTCTAATTTATCCTATGCAGAGAACACATAATCCAATTTTGTATATTTGGTATGTAATTAAAAGTGTTGAAAGTAATTGAAATGTGGGCAAAATGGGCCCCCAACAATTCTTTCCTAGTATTCTTTGTTTTAACAGGATTTTAAGACTTATTTTCAGTTTATGATATTGGGTACAAATAGAAAACATTGTCTTCTATCTCTTAAGTAAGTCCTTAAATGTGAATGAATTCCAATCTAGATACAAATTACTTTATGTACTTTAAAAATCTATACTAGGGACACCTGGGTGGCTCAGTCAGTTAAGCGTCCAACTCTTGGTTTCAGCTCAAGTCATAATCTCAGGGTTGTGAGATCGAGCCCCAAGTCAGGCTCCGCACTCAATGTGGAATCTTCTTGAAAGATTCTTTCTCCCTCCCTCCCTCTCCCTCCCCTTATACTCCTCCCTCCGCTCATGCTCGTTCACTCTCTCTCTAAAATAAAAATAAAATCTATACTATGTTTGTTTGTGTTTTCCACTGGCTTTAATATATAAAATGTTATCCATCTCTTGTGATACTAGTTGATACAGTTTAATAAGTTACACCAGGAAAGGAACTGGTATATATCTTCTTCTCGGGTCAAATATCTCTTCCTCTGAAAGGCCTTCCCTGTACCACACACAAACTTCTTCCCCTACCAGTTTTTTACTGAAGTAGAATTAACATACAGTGTCATATTAGTTTCAGGTGTACAATATAATGACTTAACAATTCTGTACAGGACTCATTGCTCATCATGATAAGTGCCCTCTTGAATTTCCATCGCCTATTTCACCCATCCCCTCCCCCAGCCACCTCTCCTCTGGCAACCACCAGTTTGTTCTCTGTGTTTAAGAGTCGGGGTTTTGCTTGTCTCTCTTCTTTGTTCATTTGTTTCTTAAATTCCACATATGAGTGAAATCGTATGGTATTTGTCTTTTTCTGGTTTATTTCACTTGGCATAATAACCTCTAGGTCCATCCTTGCTGCAAATGGCAAGATCTCATTCTTTTTTATGGCTAATATTTCATTGTGTATATGTATATATAATACTATAATATATATGCAATATAAATATAATTTTATATGCAACATATATTATGTATATTATTACACATATATTACATATAAAATTATATAATATATACAATATATAATATGTATTATTAATTATATATATATATATTATATAAAACAGCTTCTTTATCCATTTCTATCGATGGACACTTGGGTTGCTTCCATATCTTGTCTGTTGTAAATAATACTGCTATAACCATAGGGATGCATGTATCCCTTTGAATCCGTGTTTTCCTTTTCTTTGCCTCCCTTCCAAATTTAAATTGGGCCTTCCCTTATTACTTCTTGGAGAACCCTCTTCCTTCTCTTCACAGCATTTGTATTATTTGAAATATATAATAAGTTTATTAACTTGTGTGTATATGATTGAACGTATTTCTACCCCATTAGTGTATAAACACCACAAAGATCAGTGTCTTTTGCTTCACCTGATACCAGCCAGAATGCCTAGGATATTGTTGGCGCTTGATAAATACTAAATAAATGAATGGGAAACGGTGGATGGGCAGGTGAATGAATAGTGAAAATCATGCCCATAATAGCGGTTTCTGTTTTCTCAAGTTAGATTTTCTATAGTCCTTCTACTCTTCAAAAACCTAAAAGTGCAGCTAATTTTGGCAGATTTGGGGGATAATATTAGGTCCAAAACATTACATGGTATATACATTTGTTATTAACAGGGCCCTAAAATAAATGTGAATCTAGATCTCTAATTTCCTTCTTTTAAAATGTCATCAAAATGTAGCTCTCTCCTCCAGCCATCGGAGAGAACGCTAAGGCGGAGAAGGGGGCCCCGTCTCCTGCTGTTGTGAAGAAACAGGAGGCCAAGAACGTGGTCAATCCCCTGTTTGAAAAAGGCCCAAGAATTTTGGCAATGGACGGGACACCCAGCCCAAAAGGAACCTCACTCGCTTTGTGGAATGGCCCCGTTACATCCGGCTGCAGGGGCAAAGGGCTATTCTCTATAAACGGCTAAAAGTGCCTCCTGTGATTAACCAGTTCGCCCAGGCCTGGGACCGCCAAACAGCAACTGCTTAAGCTGGCCCACAGATATAGACCAGAGACAGAGCAAGAGAAGAAGCAGAGATTGTTGGCCTGGGCCATGAAGAAAGCTGCCGGCAAAGGGGATGTGCGCACTAAGACGCCGCCTGTCCTTTGAGCTGGGGTTAATACTGTCACCACCTCAGTGGGAAACAAGAAGGCTCAGCTGGTAGTGATTGCACACGATGTGGGTCCCATTGAGCTGGCTGTCTTCCCGCCTGTTCTGTGTTATAGGATGGGGTTTCCCTACTGCATTATCAAGGGGAAGGCCAGGCTGGGGTGTCTGGTCCACAGGAAGATCTGTACCAATGTGGCCTTCACCCAGGAAGACGAGCTCTGGCTAAGCTGGTGGAAGCCATCAGGACCAATTACAATAGCAGATACGAGGAGATCCACCGTCACTGGGGAGGCCACGTCCTGGGTCCAAAGTCAGTGGCTCACATCGCCAAGCTGGAAAAGACAAAGGCTAAAGAACTGGGCACCAAACTGGAATGAGTGGATACTGTTGAATGGGGCGGGGGTGGTCTCATGTTCTTGGACAGATGCAACTGTCTTTCCAGAGGCTCAAGGGTTCCTTCTTAGCGGAGTTGAGAAAGTAAGCAAGAGCAGTAACTTTTCTTTATGCAAAAGGATCAAATCACACAGACTGCATTAGGTTGAAACCGTCATCGCTGAGCTCTGAGGGCTGAAAGCATGGTGATGAGGCCTAAACAAATGGCTCTCAGGCTCCAGCCAGCTCTGGGGAACAGGCAATGACTTGATTATTTGCATGTGTAATAAAAACATGATCCATTAGATTCAAAGGAATCAAACTTTTCTTTACATACTTTTTATAGATACTGTAACATGTACTTTTCTAAATTCAGCTGTTAAAGGAAAAGGGGGGGATGACAAAGAAATGACCACATTCCTAGCATACAATCAACATGGGATCAGTAAAGACTCTTGTCACTTTCCTACTCGAGTGTAGGAATTGTGCCTGGAGTTGGGGGTGTGTATCTGTAAGTATAGGATGTGTTTTTAATTTCTGGTCCAATAT
>NW_024424165.1:0-1762 GCF_017311325.1 Ursus maritimus
TTTTTTCTTTCATTTTCTTTTTTTACTTATTATTCTGTTTCGTTAGCCAGTGTATGGTACATCATTAGTTTTTGAGGTTGTGTCCAATGATTTATCAGTGACGTATAACACCCAGTGCACATCACAACACGTGCCTTCTACATTATAGGGGCTGAGGAGAAACCTAACTCCAGGCAGTCCGGTGTGGCACTCCCAGCTGTGACAGGTTCTCATTTAGTTTTTCTCATGGGGGCTCTTTCTCCTCAGCTTTAGCACTTCTTATTCACATGGAGAAGTTGAGGGTTACGTGTCCTCCTAGGTCAGATTCCCTGAACGACCCAGGAGGAGAGTCCTTTTGCAAGTGACTCATTAAGACAGTGCTCCTGGGAGGACGAGGCCTCAGAGTTGGGCAAGCAGGGAAGGAAGGCAAAGAAGCCGAGAAAGTGTGTGATTTCCGGCAAAGTTCGCGTGTTTGGCGACATGTGTAACTGATGCTGCTCTGCCGAGGAGGGCCATGAGGCCTGCTTCCCCGTGGCCATGAGTGGAGGGGAGAGGGGATCTCAGGACGGCCCCAGCAGGAACACAGCAGAGTTCAGATGCAACCAGGTAATGGAGATGGCAGGGCCGGCAGGGTGGCAGTCCCTAGGGAAACAGACGGAAGCCCAGACAGAGGTAGCACCAGCTGTGGGAGTGACCAAACGAGGAAGACAAGGCAGTGTGAGTGTGTTGGGGGGGTGCAGCTATCATCTGAAGGACAGCAATAGGAATCCGTGCCCCAAGAGCCAAAGGGGGCGTGATTACCTCCATTCCCTAAGCCTGAGGGCCACGGAATCTGCATGCGAGTCTCCACCGGCCAAACTGCAGTTTTCTCTTGGGAATCTTCTCTTCCATGACACCGAGGGCTTTCCTGTGGCCAAAGACTTGACACTCACACTGGCTGTCCCTCGAGGCCTCAGCGGCATCGCCCTCCAGCTTGGGAGGGTTCTTCACGCAGAGGGAAGCATCCAAACCCAGCTCTGGAAGGAAAAGCACATCAATAGGATCTGCTGTTATTCATGATCTTTCTGATCCTCCACCCACACTGACGTCAAAGGACGACATCGGACAGAAGGAGCAAGGCCATCCGAGTGTTCAGAGGGGAGGGGAAGCCAATGGACACGCTTTGATTATTTCCTGTTTTGTTCATCTCTCTCACACTACCTGCATGGATAAGAATGCCAGAAGGCCAAAGTGCTTGCAGTTGACAAAAGTGAAATCAGAGAAGCAGAATTGGTAAAAACAGAGTTCCGGAGAAGAAAAGACAAAGGCAGGGCAATCAGGCTGGAAAGAGGCTGTGCTATTGGTGGGAAGAGACTGTAGACATCAGCTAAAGTCAAAGTTGAAGGGAAGCCTTTGGGGAGCAACCAGGGAAGAGAAAGCTGGGGAGTTGACACAACACGTGTCAACACGTGGTGCACTTCATACGTGTACACTCTGGATAATACACACACGGATTATACATCGTGTATGTGACCTGAGATACAAATGTGTGTGTCTGTATGTACGTATGTACCTAATTCAGTAAATGATTAAATAGGGATCTGGGGGACACGGAACCTAATATTCTAACCTCCCTTCTGGTCAGTTGAAATTGGAAAAAATACACAAATCCAAGGACAATGAGAAAAGGGGTGGAAGAAACAGGTGACCTGTTCAACACCACGGAGGGATTACAGGGGGGAGCAGGTGGGAACAAAACAGAGTAAAGCCATCTGCCATGGCGTGACAGTTTGTATTCGCCCCC
>NW_024424166.1:0-1760 GCF_017311325.1 Ursus maritimus
GCCCTCACAGCACTCAGTGCCATCGTAGGCGCATAGAGTATTTTCACAGAGCCCCTTAAATTAACATGACAATGATACACAGTGCAAAATATAGAGTCTCTGGCATTGGATAGATTTAGGGATAGATTCCATTTTTACCACTTGTTAGCCAAGGTGACAATTCACTTAACTTTTCTGAGCCTGTTTGCTCATCTGTAAAATAACGGTAATAAAAGTAATAATATGCAGCATTATTGTAAAGATTAAAGAAAAGAAAAGCACGACTTCAGGTATCTAACACTATTCTAATGATTCTGTTCTTTTCCAGTGAGTAGTTCCTATTTTACGACAGTCCAGAGCCTAGAGTTTCCTTCTATTCTGAAAGCAGGACCAACGTAAAAGGACATACTGAGAATCCAAAGAGGAGAAAGGTGAAGGTTGGGTCCTCGGATGTGGAGAACTTGGCTGTTTCCCCCTCAGTCTCATGGACACAGTGTAGTGGGCATGGTCTGCTGCTCTAAGACATCCATCGTGACCCCTGAAGTCTGAATGTTGGGGGCCAGCACTGATCGCATGGGAGGTCTGACAGAGAGGCATGTTTAGAGTCTGTCTCTATAGTAAAATCAATAGTAACTATAACAATAAAATATTTATGAACCTCTTTAACCATATTCTTACTAGTCGAAAATCCTTCTTGGAGCCCAGAGCATGGTGCAAATTGATAAATTTAGATGGGCATTGGTGTGTCCATTGTCTTTCTCTCTCCATACTCCCTTTTCTTTCTCCTCCCCAGTGGCACAATTCTTTCTCTAGGTTTGAGCCAAGAATTGGGCAGTTCAAGCTGGTTTTCCCTTTGATGGAGCTGGTAGAGTGGATATTTTCAGGTTCAGTGTATCTCTGGAAGGAGTGACAGAAACTGGTCCTTCCTGAGATCGGCTATATGAAACAGTTTCAGACAGAGGCCCCCCTGCCCTTCACAGCTTCTCTGGTAAAGTCACAGTACAACAAGATGTCTGGGTCTATTGTTCCTTTTACTAAAGTGTGATAAGATGCCTGTTCTGTTGAGCCTAACCTGGGCTGGATCAGGGCCCCAGGAGGAGCGTGGGGAAGCTCCCTGGAATATGCCAATTGGAGAAAGGAATTCCTCCTGTCCCCTCCGCATATACTTTCATAGTTCATGAAGGGATTGTGCATACTGGGATCAATGAGCAATCTGAAAGTAAACTCTGTGAAAACACAGACTTCACAAAATTCCTTTTAGAAATATAGGAAGGAGAATATATAGTGATAATGAAATGTACAACTTCGCTCCTAGAACTTCTCACAAAACAATTTGTGATATTTTGTGTATTTTTAAATATCCCCATATTTCTTGAAATTAGGACGGTTGCGTACTACTTTTTCTTTTGCTTCATTTCTCAGGATTAGAAATCAATTAGAATGTACATCTTTCCTTCAAGACACACCACTAATAGGAGTTTTTCCTAAATATATTATAAGATGATTATTCACTTCAGTTTGGCAACTGCACAGAATCTGCTAGAATGTAAAATGTGAGTGGCAGGGGGCTCATCTGGTTTGATCCACGGTTGTATCCCAGCGGCCAGTGCAGGAGGCACTTAGACAGTATTTGTGGAATTAGCCAACAATTTATAAAAGGGCACTTCTGTGCCCATGATAACAACCTCTGTCTCTGACCACATATTTCTCTCTATTCCTCTGTCCTTGTGACCAAATCCTGTCCCTCTCCAGCCTTCCCCCCAGCCGTTACTTTCCTTCCC
>NW_024424167.1:0-1758 GCF_017311325.1 Ursus maritimus
TGTTTGATCAATAAAGGACTCCGGATCTTCTTAGGTTCTTTTGACTTTCGTATTGCTGGACTTTGCTTCATAGTTATGGATTCATAAAAACAACAACAACAAATCCAGCCCTGAAGATTCAGGGATCCTTCCCAGAGCACAGGATCAGACTTGGCAGGGCCTTGGGAGACCATCTTGCCCGATGCCTCCCTTATTTGCAGCTTGGGGAAGCTGGGGAGGCCAACAGGAAGGAGGGGAGCTGGCAAGGACAGCCCGTGGCCCAGCCAGGGGCAGAGTCCCCTGGCAGCTCTTCTGTGACCTCCCCTGGGGCCCCCGCTGCCCCTCTTGCACCCCTCACAGCTGACCTGCCCCTCCTGTGTAGAAACTGCTGTCTGGTCCATTGTGGATGATGCCTAAATTTATCCTAAATCCATCCCTGTCACTCAGACCTCTCCATGCATTCATGGGAGAGACCCTCATGAGGCCGTCCCCTGGGCTCCAGCCCCACACAAACAGATGACTCCCCACCCAAAAGCATCCCCTCATCCTGTGGCTCCCATGCGACCCACCGATGGCCTGATTGCCCTTGATGGAAACCTCAGCCTCACACTCCACACTTCTCTCTTCCCCCTTCTTCCCTTCCTCTGCCCTCCCACCACATCGTCCACCCAGTGGCGTCTGCTTCTCCAAGGTTCTCTCGGGTGCGTCCACATCTCCAAGCTGGGAGAGTTCCTCAAGGCTCGCTGTAAATGCCCCCACCTTTGTGAGGCACTCCCCCCCCCCCACCAGGCTGGGGTTTCAGACCCATCCTCTGGGCTGTCTCCATTGCTGCTCCTGGTCAGCGTCCTGGGGATGACATGAGATATGGAGAGAGATTTTAGAACCCTTGACACCCCCCGGCTGCCGCCCCCCTGCCCCCCTACCCTGGGGCTTGGTGTGCACGTGGATGGGGGAAAGGGGGAGGCGGGGGCCACTCGGGCACTGGTCTCTGACTCTGAGAACCAGGTGGGCGGGTGGCACCGCGATTCTCGGGTGCAGGACTCCTTCACGAAGACAGATTCCACGGAGACCCCTGGATTTCGAAGGTCTGGGAGCCCTCCAGGTTGAGATTTTCTGCTGACCGTTGGTGTGGCATTCAGGTGCTTTCAGATCTTCGATTCAGGAGTCTCTGGTGCTGTTAGACTTACAGAACCAGATGATAGAACTTTATATGCAATCGATGGTAACATCTTCATGTAATTCCAAAGAGATCTAAATATACTCACAACAACACGGATGAATCTCCCAGAAATTATGTCAAGTGAAAAAAAAACAGGCACAAACGAGTCTGGACTGTATTATGTCATTGATGTAAAGTTCCCAGAACAGGCAAAGAAATCTTTGTTTTTAAGTAAGCTCCACGCCCAGCTTGGAACCCAGCACGGGGCTTGATCTCATGACCCCGAGATCACGGCCTGAGCTGAGATCAAGAGCGGACACTTAACTACCTGAGCCACCCAGGCGCCCCCAGCCGACTAATCTTTCGGGATAGAAATCAGCAGTGGTTGCCTCTGTAGGAGTGGTGGGGTGAGGGGACTGAAGAAGCAGGAGGGAATTTTTGGGGTGCTGGGAATGTTCCAGATCTTTTTTGATTACATGAGTGTATACACCTGTCAAAAATCAGTGACCTGTACTCTTATGGTCTGTGTCTTTCACTGCATGTTGATAAGTTGTATTTAAAAGATAAAGAAGAACAGCTCTAGGGACCCCCCCTCCCGTGTAAGCATGTCCCATGAAGGG
>NW_024424168.1:0-1758 GCF_017311325.1 Ursus maritimus
TCTGCTTGAGATTCTCTCTCCTTCTCCCTCTGCCCCTACTGCTCATGCTCTCTCTCTCTCTCTTTAAAATAAATAAAACTCTAAAAAAAAAAAAAAGGTAAAGTTTCATGTTTTATTCTTAAAATTCATACAAATTTTGCATTCTTCTAAGAAACCCTTACTTTTTAATATTAATATTGATAAATACTCATTAAATAGCAGGAGACTGAAAAAGAATAACCAGAGAAATGGAAGAAAATAAAATGCTATTAAGGAAGCCAAGAAAAGAGTGCTCAGAGAAGGATGAACAATAACAAATGCTGCCAGGAAACCCAAGAACACCTTGAATTTACTGACATGACAGTCAGTGGTCCCTTTTGTAAGAACAGTTTTGGGGTAGAAGAGTGATAGGAGCAGAAACCCAACTGCAGTGGGTTACAGAATAAGTAGGAGATGAGGAAATAAAGACAGAATCTAGAGAGCATTTCCACCTTCCATTTAATTTTCTATCCTTCACAGCAAATTTCTTTAAAAAAAATTTTTTTTAAAAGGAATGGATGGTATTCAGAGGATAAACAGAGATAGACAGATTACTTCTTCCACTCTAACATTATAAAAAGCTGGTAGCAACAAAATATCTGTAATCTTAGTAGTAAAGAAGCTAAAGTTTCCAAATTATAGCTATTTTCTCTGCGAAATAAAGAAGGAAATCAGCAGAGAGCAAAGAGACTGGAGATTTGAGAAGAGCAAGGAAATCTGAAGATAATGTAGACAACAAGATGATGAGTTAATTAAGGAAAAAGTAGGACTGGTGAGCAGTGCTGAGGACTAACTGACATTATCCATCATAATTGTATAGGGCCACCAATCTGTTCCATCTGTGGCTTTTTTCAGTAGACTATAGTGACACAAAGACAAAAGTTTTACCAGACTGATTTACCAGACTGACTGACAAAAAAATGGGACAAAAGATTTACGACATTGACTAAAGAGTTAAAGACTTAATGGACCATGCAATCAAAGCTAAAAATGGAGGAAAGTAAAGATGAAAGAACAGGAAGAAATCAGAAGGATCTAACAGAGTACACTGATAAGCCTAAGAACTGGTATACTTTAATAAGTAAATGAAGGAGCTGAAATCTATCAAGCTGTAGTGAGGAGGTTACCCAGCATTATGATTTCAGACGGGGAACATTTCAGTGGTATGACAATGCACAAACTACAGTCCTGAAGAGGGTACAAAGGTAGACAAGAAATAATGATGATAAGATCCAGCAACTATGATGCTGAAATATTGATAGGGTCCACATGGTTGCTGAAGACAAAGATAATAAAGGTAATAGCAGGAGTTGGGAGACCTGTGCCTAATGACAGTATCTAACATGAAGGAAGGAATAATTAGAAGATTAGTAAATACAGCAGCCAGGAAGGAAAGGGTTTTAGACATAAGTACTGCTAAGAAAATTACCCTAATAGTTCACATTGAATTCCGCTTCAAATAAATTTGATTTATAAATGGATGTATTAATTTAACTGAAACCCTTTATTTCATAACTAAATAAATTTAGGACCCAAGAAGGGAATGTAACATGCTTATACATTGTACGGTAGGAACTTGAATCCATGTTTCTGCTAGAACATGCATATTTAACTAAATAGAACAGATGGAGGAGGGTTGTTTATCCTAGAAAAGAGCAGATCATCAATTATTCTACATTAATATGGTGTTAATAAGACAGAGGGGTACCTGGGTGGCTCAGTTGGTTAAGTGTCCAACTC
>NW_024424169.1:0-770 GCF_017311325.1 Ursus maritimus
TCCAGGAAGAAGGAGTCAGCATGACAGATGCACTGAGCCTGTGATCACAGAGAAAGTACACAGGGGCCTGGATGTGCTCAGCAGAGCCCAGGTGTCAACTTTGAGATGTTGTAGGGACCTGTGGTTGCCACGGAGCACGTGTGGGCTCATCCTCCTGTCTGTCCGATTGTCTCCGGCAGGAGAGAGCAGCACTTTGGGAGCAAGCCAGGGTCTCCCGTGAGGTCCAGGCTGGGGCAGGTCCAGAGTTGGCCATGAGGGAGCCACAGGTGCCTGCAGAACTGGGAATGAGCTCCCTGTTCTCTGCCCTCATGGGCAGCCCACGTCCTCATGCTTGAGCTCACTTGGTGCCTTCCTGGAGAAGCAGCCGGTCACTTGTCCCTGGTCTGTTCTGTTTTGGTTGCAGAGCGTCCAGTGCCCCCCCCCCCGAGAGCTCCTGGTGTCACTGGCAGAAGTAACTGTGCACAGCCTCCAGCTCCAGTGGGTCCCAGGCAGCCACGCCCCCCCATCCACTACTTCACTGTGCAGGTGTGAGAGCTGCCCCGGGGAGAGCAGCAGACCTACTCCTCATCCATCCGCCACAAGGCCAAAGCCTGTGCTGTTGAAAGGTACCCAGAGCCAGGCACGCCCTCCCCAGGGAACAGAGCAGGGAATATGTGTGGGCCAGAGACGCACCCGGACAGCTGAGCTCTCTTCTCCTAGTGCACACTCCCTGTACCAGGGACCAGGACTCCCACCTCCTGGAGCCACTCTGGCCTCTGCCCTGGGTCTGT
>NW_024424169.1:1229-1757 GCF_017311325.1 Ursus maritimus
CCCAGCTCAGCTTCTGCATGCTGCTGAACCTCAGCCAAGGGAAAGGAGCAGCCGGGGTGGGGGAGCTCCTGCACTGGCCTTGAACCTCAGGCACCCTCTCCCCAAGCTGTGGGGGAGGAGTGGGGGCTGGCATGTGGCTCTGTCTCTGCCTCTGACATGTGGCAACAGCAAAGTTTAGAGAGAAAAGGAGCTCCCTCTCCTGGGTTCAAGGTGTAAGCATGTGACTGGGGTGCCACGTGATGCACACGTGGGTGTGGTCAGCACTGGGCATCACAGGGAGTCACCCCTTTGGGTAGCCATGTGAAAGACAGGAGAAAAAGGAATTCCAATGGCTTTTTCTGTCCTGGAGCTTCCTGAGATCAAACAGACAATGGTGAGCAGGGGACGTCATATTGGAAAGGAGGGGTCCATGTTTCCCGGCAGACAGTTTGATTTGGTGTGGGAGACGCTGTGGTCCGTCCCCTCCAGGGTCTCTTCCACTCGTCAGCAGACACACGCCGTGGGCTGAGTTTCTAGGAAAGCAGCGCT
>NW_024424170.1:0-1757 GCF_017311325.1 Ursus maritimus
ATATCCATAAACAGGAATAATTGTATAAATCCAAATTTACAGTGTTTACTTCTTTATAATGCAAATCAACGTGACTACAAGAAAGAGCCTGCAAACTGGAATCAGAAGGATTGAGAACAATGATAACCAGCACTCCCTGAGTGTTTATGATGTGCTGGGTACCCCCACGTACTTTCTGTGTATTCAGTCTTTCAATGCTTTCAGCAAACCCATGATTAGTTATTAAACTTGCCTTACAATTGGAACTGGGAGTTTGAATAATATGCCTGTGGTTACACAGGAAGTGGCAGAATTGCAACATGAATTCTAGGTGGTTTGCTTCCACGGACGCCGTCCTGCTCTCTATATTATACTGGACTCCATGCTGGCACACAGACATACGTGGTAATGAACAGAACGAAAACCACACCACATCATCATACCACCTGACATCTACTTCACCTGACACTCAGTTCTCACTCCCTATGGGTGGGCTCTGTGCTTAGTGCTTTGAGTATCTTAGCTCACTGAATTCCCATGGTTTACTAGGAAGTAGGTCCTTATGCTGATTGTCCAGGCAAGAGAGTGTGGCATCTGTTAGCCCAAACTGAATGTGAACCCACCACCTCCTAGCTGAATACTGGTACAGACGTCACAGGACTGGTGTGGGGATTTGATGAGAAAGGTAAAGACCTAGCAGGCTACTGAGCACACAGGAGCATAGAGGAAGCACAGGGACATAGTTGCGAATTTTTCTTGGGCTAACTTTATAATCTTAGGACATTCCTCTATTCAGAGATGACAAGAGAAGTTTCAAATGACTATCAGTTCAAAGATGAATTAATCTTACTGTACGATGTAACACATTTGTCATTTCCAGAGTGTTTAAGACGTTGCTTGGTATGTTGCTTTGAGTGTTTTTAATTAAAGTTTTAAAAACAGTTGTTGATGTGTTTTTAAAAAGAGATCTGAATCAAATGATTTGCTGGAGCCCCATCTCATCTCCCAGGAACTTTAGGGTTCTTCAGAACCTAGTTTGGAAACTGCTGTGAATGTACTCTGAGCTTCTATGGGACCTCCCTATTCAGCCCCTCCTGACCTCGCTCACTAGCCTATCTCTTGAGTCACAGCCTTGCCCCCAATTCCCTTTTCTAGCAGTCGAGTCCCTTTTTTGGAACCGCTTGGCAAAGACCTCTGCGCCTCTTACCTGTGCTTCAGCCGAATCTTAGCCCCTCCCGACCATGCTGCTTTCCTGTGCTGGGGGTGGGAGGCGAGGTGCTCTGGGCTGGAGTCAGATGTGCCAGTGCCTGCAGGGCCCGGGTCTGCACACGCATCTCTGGCAAAAAGAGGAAAGTGAGAAGCTGAGCGTGATGGTGTTCAAGGGCAGGGGGCACAAATGAATCAACAAGAAAAATGTATGAAAATGAACCATGGAGTTAGAGCAAAGTGGCAGAGCTAAGCATGCAGTTCCAAGCCCACACCCACGGAAGTTCTCTGCCCAAAAGAAGGCGAATCTGCCACTGAGGGTCTTCATCCTATCTACGTTTCTGTGAATCAATAAAGTGTACTTCCCAGTCTCAGAATACCACCCAAGGGGGAAGCAAGAGACACTATAGCGAAGGTGAACTCCCCCCTATAATTCAGCCTCCATTGGTAAATAAGTGAGAAATTGGACTCACGGAAGCACGTGGTCAGACAAGGTGGTTCCCTGAAACCCAGTCCCTACTGCCTCCCTTCTCAGTCTCATTATAAGGAGAGTGACCCCCAACTGGAGCAGC
>NW_024424171.1:0-1754 GCF_017311325.1 Ursus maritimus
ATAAATAGTATACTATGGAAATGATCTAATATGTAATATCATGTTAAATCCAAACAATAGTTTTGGAAGAAAATATATATGCATATTATAAAATTACAATTTTATAGTGTTTAAGTGTACATTGCAATGACATTAACTGAATTCACATTATTGTGCAACCATTACCATCATCACCCCAGAACATTTTCATCTTACCCCACTGTAACTCCACACCCATTAAATATTAACTCTCCACTTCTCCTTCCCCCAGCCCCTGGAAGCCCCCATTCCACTTTCATCTCTAAGAATTTGATAACTCTGAGTAACTTGTGCATATGAAATCATACATATGGCTTTTTATAACTTACCATAATATCTGAAAACTTCATTTATGTTGTAGCATATAACAGAATTTTCGTCCTTTTCTAAACTGAATAATATCATATATATACCCTGTATTCTGTAGACACTTTTGTGGCTTCTACCTTTCAGTTACTGTGAATAAAGCTGCCATAAATGTGGATATACAAATATCTATTCTAAACTCTGATACTCAGAAGTGGAATTGCTGGATCCTAGGGTGATTTTAGGTTTATTATTATCTTGTTTTTACTTTTTTAAAAATTACGTTGAGTTAGCCAGCATATCGTACATCATTCATTTTTGATGTAGCATTCAATGAATCATTAGTTGTGTATAACACCCAATGCTCCTCACAACACATGCCCTCCTTAATACCCATCACCTGGTTATACCCCATCCCCCTCCATTCTGCAACCCTCGGTTTGTTTCCTGGAGTCCAGAGTTTCTCATGATTTGTCTCCCTTTCATATTTCTTCCCATTCGGTTTTCACTCCCTTCCCCTATCATCATCTGTGCTATTTCTTTATTCAACATATGAGTGCAACCATATGATAATTGTCTTTTTCTGCTTGACTTATTTCACTTAGCATAATATCACCCAGTTCCAACCATGTTGATGCAAATGTTGGGTAATCATCCTTTCTGATGGCTGAGTAATATTCCGTCGTATATATGGAGCACATCTACTTTACCCATTCATCTGCTGAAGGACATCTCAGCTCCTTCCACCATTTGGCTATTGTGGACATTGCTGCTATGAATATTGGGGTGCATGTGCTACTTTGTTTAACTACATCTGTATCTTTGGAGTAATACCTAATAGTGCAATTGATGGGTTGTAAGGAAGCTCTACTTTTAATGTCTTGAAGAATTTCCATACTGTTTTCCAGAGTGGCTGTACCAGCTTGCATTCCCACCAACAGTGTAAGAGGGTTCCCCTTTCTCCACTTCCTTGCCATTTACTGCCTTGTTAATGTTTGCCATTCTAACTGGTGTAAGGTGGTATATCATTGTGGGTTTGAGTTGTATTTCCCTGATGATTAGTGATACAGAGCATTTTTTCTTGTGTCTGTTAGTCATTTGTATGTCTTCTTTGGAGAAGTGTCTGTTCATGTCTTCTGCCCATTTCTTCACTGTTTTTTGGGTGTTGAGTTTGAGAAGCCCTTTATAGATCTTGTATATCAGCCCTTTCTCTGATATGTGATTTGCAAATATCTTCTCCCATTCCATGGGTGGCCTCTTAGTTTTGTTGACTGTTTCCCTTGCAGTGCAGAAGACTTTTATCTTGATGAAGTCCTAATAGTTCACTTATGATTTGTTTCCCTTGCCTTTAGAAATGTTTCTTGAAAGAAGTCACTGTGACCAGTGTTGAAGAGGTTACTGCCTGTGTTCTCCTCTAGGATTTGGATGGA
>NW_024424172.1:0-1753 GCF_017311325.1 Ursus maritimus
AGCGGGGAGTCTGCCTCTCCCTCTCCCTCTGTCCTTCCCCCTTACTCATGCGTGGGCTCTCTCTGTGAATAGTCACAATTATCCCCTCAATTCTTATACTTTTTGTTTCTTTTGCCTTCTAACACTGGTAGATTCTCCGATGCCACATTGAATAGAGCAGCATTGTTTAAGATTTTAATACACCTTTCTCAAAATCTGACAGAAAAAGCAGACAAAACATTGGTAAAAAATGTGACCTAATTGACATATAGGGAACATTCCATAATAAGTGCAGAATACATTTTCAAGTGGTCATAGACTCTTTACCCATATAGATGATAGGTGGGGCCACGAATCAAGTCTACAAATGTTAAACCCTGAAATTAACTAGACTCTATTCTTAGACCACAGGGGAATTGAGCCACAGTCATAGTAAAAAGAAAACCAGGAAGACCTTCAATGTTTAAAAATTAAATGGAACTTTGCTACATATCCTAAAGGTCAGAGAGGGAATCTCAATGGAAATTCTGAACCTTTTCTACATGAGGGCTCACACACAATGGCACTTTCTTTGTGAAGAGCATTATAGTAACCTAGACAGGAGTTGAGCCTTAAGTCAGAGTTCTGCCTGCCCCAGCCACACCTGGCAGCCTTGGCCTGTGGTCCCCCTCAGCTGTCCTTTCTGGTGGCCCTGAGCTAAGGGGGTCATCATGGCCATATGGAAATGGGAAGCTCCCCACTCATAGTGATGGCGGTGCCCCCTCCCCAGCTGCCCTTTTTGGTGGCTCTGAGCTAAGGGGGTCAACATGGCCGTGGAAATTAGAAGCTTCCCACTCTTAGTGATGACGTTGCTATCGTATCGTCCTCACCAGTCCAACAACATGATTTCTGAGTGAAATATGACACAAGAGCGACTTCTTGGCCTTCCTTCAGGTTTGAAAATCATCTGGTGAGTCATCTATTAGAAATACGGATTCAACATGTGTACTTTCTTCTGGAAAAGAAATAGACCCAATAGCAATTATGGCTTCCTGAGCACCTGTTCTTGAGAGACATCATACTGGCTCTTTGTAGCATTCTGCCTCTTAAACTTCTCAACTAGGGTGTAGATATTTTTAGGCACATTTTCAGGTGGTTAGACAGGGACTCAGATGATATGAGTCACAGAGGATTTTAGTGTCAGAAACCTAAGTGGGATCCCCAAATTGACTCCAAATCCCTTGTTGTTCCATACAGGGTACTATTTCCCTCTTATCTCTGGTCTTCTCGATCTGGAAACCTATCAAGTATCAGGATTTTCTTGTCATGTGGACAACTGGAATGAATTCAGCGGGCCTTTTCACCTCTGCCCATGGTGATCATTAAGATCATTATCTCAGTGGAGGACCTCTGGGTAAGATACTCAAAGATCCTTAGGAATAGAGACAGTATAATATTTTTCTGGTATGAAAGTTACTGAAACCAACCATCTTTTTTAGTCGATTCAGGCTCTGGTATGTTCAGAGGGTGCTGTAAAACAGGTCTGAAATAGTATTTAAAAACACTCAGCTCAGCCTCTTCTACAACGTGAGCCAATGCTTATAAACATGGCTAAAATATTCCCTTACCTACGATGACTTCCCAGCCATCGTAGTGTTTATATGGTATGACTGTGACTTACATTAGTCAACATTTGCAGAGAAAGAACTTAGTGCATCCAGGGGCCACTTCATGTTGAAATTAGTTTGTGACTAGAGCTACTGTGTTTTATTCTGCAGTCCAAGGGAATGGTGCC
>NW_024424173.1:0-1753 GCF_017311325.1 Ursus maritimus
AGGCAGCTTCTCAAGACAATGTCATGAAATGCATAAAATGCAGTATATAGGTTTCAGGAGAAATTGATCACATCAAAATATGGTTATGAAAATATTAAACTGAATCTGACATAGTAATATGCATAGTTTTTTTAACACATTAAATAAAAGATCTAGCATTGGGCGTGATAACTAGTTTAATTTCAAAGAGGTAATGAGCATAAATATTTTAGGATGACTGCAGCAACTGTAATAGGATATGAAAATATTTGTGATTTTTCTTGCTGACAATGTCTCATACAGTGCTAATGCTACTATGACCTGTGGCCTATACTTATAACTGAAAGAAACGCTATATTTCAATGAGAGGTTAATAAACATTTTATGTTTTTCCATTCAAGTTCATTGATGCCAGGTTCAGAATTGCTGGTTTAACACAACCTAATTTTCCAAATGAATTGATTGCATTATCGCATTATCATTTTTCTGACTGCTTAAAAGAAATATCTGTTACTGTGCCAGGAAGTTTAAGAACGAACTGTACATATTGGAAAAATTTTTCTAAGAAGCTGAAAATAGTAGCTCTCTAGAAATAGGTGAGGTACTTCTGTTGTCAGCCAGCAGATTGTCCTTGGGACTCAAATGCTACCTCATTGGTATAGTAGCTCCTTGTTTTTTTTGATCAGGCCCTGACAAGCAGCTGCTTTTGAAGGAATGATAATCATAGTGGCATTTAAGAAAGAGTTTTCCCAAAAAGCCATAGAAACAAAAAGAACTGTTACCTTTATTTATGAGAAAAGTTCTCCTTTAGCCAATTATTTAAATTCAGAAAAGGAAAATGAAGAAGAGATAAATATCTTTTTTTACTTAAATTATAACATAACGAAGGGGATTGAGGATAAGATAGATAAGAGTAAAAATACATGTAATCTTTGGTTTAGGAGCGTACATATAGAGTCACATGAAAAAAGATGCCCCTTTTTTGTCCCCAGATAGCACGTTAATTCCACATGTGGTCAGCTAGTAGTGTTCATCTTTATGATATGTGGCTAGTTGTGAAGACCAGTACCCCATGGGATAGGAACAAGCTGTATTCTGAGAGTATTCTTCCCACACAAGGAGCAACAGGCAATCAAATCAGAGAATAAATACTTTCTACCTGGGGACAGTCACTAATTTCCTAAAATGGGTTTGCATCAGTGAAATTGCATATTACTAGATTTTACGAGTCTTTAGTTTACGTGCTGCCAAAGTGAGCACAGATTTTATGAGTCTTTGAACCAGAAAACATTGGCTACTTTCAGGGACAAAGTGTTTGGCTAGCCACTCTACCCCAAAGTAAGCCAGTTCTGTGGGTGTTCCTGGAAATTCACACAAGACTCAGAATTATACGTCGTCTCTCTATGCTGAATCAAGATCAGACACCAGGCTGTCAAGGTAATATTTGACATTATTTCATTTTCAGGCTATTTACAAAGCTGATCTCGAGTGGCTGAGAGGCATTGGGTGGGTGCCCATTGGCTCTGTAGAGGTCGAGAAGGTGAAGAGAGCTGGAGAAATCCTCAGTGAAAGGAAGTACCGCCAGCCCGCAGACCAGCTCAAATTCACATGCATTACAGACACCCCAGAGATTGTCCTGGCCAAGAATAACGCCCTGACGATGAGCAAGGTGCGTATCCAATGGTTTCCAATTCCTGAGTCACCTCCCAAGTCCATGTGAGAGATGCCCTCTGAGGTTTCCAGAGAAAGGAGATGTAACGGGCCTGATTTTCAC
>NW_024424174.1:0-1752 GCF_017311325.1 Ursus maritimus
AGTCTCTGAAACAGTCCTTTCAGTTTCTTTCGATTTGGCCATGAGTGATGGAGAAAGCTTGGGCTCGTGAAAAGAGACAGTTCTGGATTCAGACCTCATTCAGCCTGATGCTGTGTGTCCTTTGGCAAGTTCCTTAACTACTCTGAGAAACTTGATTCTTTAAAAAATCCCATCTTTGTGTTAAACGTTGCCCTCGTTCTGCATCTCTAATAAACACAATGCCTCCCAGTGAATGACACGTGACTCCTGAAACCATGGTGTAAATGAGCTCATCAGGCCCTTTACTCTGAGCCCCTTTGAGTCAGGCCTCAGGAAACTAGTCCTTTCCTCCAGAGCAGGGAGAAAGGAGAGCATGAGCGGAAGTGACCAGAGGAGAAGGGGATGGTTGGCCCCTCTAAAATGACTGTCTAGCCTGGAAAGAACGGACGCCTCCCGGGGTACCCAGGACTTCGCAGCCCTGCAGCACCAGGGCATGCTGTCGAGCTGTGCTAGACCCCGCAGCCCCCAGGGAAACTCCCCAGAAGCCACTACGGGGTAGGGGAGCATGCAGGGAGTCGTGGGCCTGCCCCCCAAATTGCCAGAAACCAGAGGATGAGTGAACACATCAGGCATCTCTAAGGAATGGTTGGCTCTGCGCATAGGTCATACATGACACATACATGGTGAAGCAGCTGGCTTCCTTGAGTTTATCCCAGCTCCCCGTCCCATAGCCGGTGACTCCTTCTCTCTGAGCCTCCGATTCCTCATCAGCAAAGTAGGCTATCATGAGATGCTCCCCCTGGTGTGGTAGTGGTCCGGGACTGGGTGGGGACGGGGGCGGGAATCTTAGTGAATGGAGACCCTGGGACAGCCTCTGGGTCAAGCTATGGCTTCTCGCTGCATTTCGGTCACTGTCTTCTCAGAACTACAGAGGCGTGAGCCTGACTCAAGTACAGGGAGGGAGGGGTCCCTAAGCGGTATAGGAGCCAGTGATGCTCTGACTCCTGCCGGATCCCTGCTTCCCCTCGCCCCACCCCAGCCTGGTTCCTGGGCACCTTGCTGCCTGCCCATATGCCCCTCATCCTCTGCCCTCTGGCCCCGATTCCTCGGTCTGGTCGCGGGCACAGTGGAACCGGGCAGTGCACCTGCCTGACTAGTCGCTGGGCCTCAGTTTCCAGAGCAGACCTGCTGCTGAATAGAGCGACAAGGTTTTATGAGCTCAACACAACCCAGAATGAAACCCTCATGGCCCCTGATCCTACTGTTTATCCCCACACCATGTTCTTTCTCCTCAGGATATGCCCCCCCAACCACGTCCCACCCAGAAGTCCTACCATCCTATGGCCTCACCTTGTCCTGTCCCTTTCGCTGACTCGGCCCCTCTGAGAATTGTCCCTTTTCCATCCAGATCTGGCCTCGCCAATTCCACTCCACCTACCAACGCTCCAGTAACTGAGACCCAAACGGGCCTCCCTCCGGCCAGTCTCGCCGCTCTCAGGCCACAGTCACACTGGGGCCGGGTTCCCTCCCAAACTGATTGCAGCACTACTCACCTCCTGCCGTCCTCAGGAGACAGGCAAACCTGGGGCGGGGGGAGGAGGCAGGGCACCTCCACGGAGGTATCCAGATGCATCGCACCCCCCACTTTTATAGGGTGGGCCTGAGTGCTCCCCAGTCTCACCCAGACACCAAACACATCAGATAGGGACACGGAGCCACAGGGAAGAAAGGTCACAGAAGCATTCCCCAAGGTCACAGGGCATTCCTCACAGT
>NW_024424175.1:0-11830 GCF_017311325.1 Ursus maritimus
CTCTCTTCAGAATGAAGGCAAGAGATAGTAAAAGAGTTCCTGATGACACAGTTGGATCTGGGGACTGAGGCTGGAAAGGAGGATGGTCCTTTATGCGGCCCCAAATACAAGCGTAGGGGCTCAGTCCGAGCCTTGGTACCAATACCATGGGAACACGCAGTGTTTCTTCTCTCTTGGGCAAGTGATGGTGGCCCCAAATCTGGAGTCATCGAGAGCTTCACAGGGGCAGTGACACGTGCACATATGGGGAATTCATGCATTGGACGTTTACAGTCCGACCTCACAGAAGCTCTAATAAGATATGGGGGGTGAAGAGGACACAGACCGTGACTGTGGGCTCAGGAAAACCAATTTCAGGGAGTCCCGATGGGCCCGGAGTGCTGTCAGCTATAGCAGAGCCTCACTCATGGATGCTGACACCCCAAATTCTCTGGGACATGCTCTCCCTTTTCCAGCAACCATGCAGCATCTCCCATACTCGCCTGGCTCATAAGAGGGTTCCTGGCATCATGCGCCAAGTTTTCCTTCTCCATGACTTCACAACTCAGAGCTCAGAAGCCCAGCAAGTATTCCAAGCTAACTCCTCCCAGGCTCGTGTCCTCACACAGCATCTCACATCCTGGAGCCTCATCCATGGGGCAGAGGGAGCCTTGGCCAGTCCTGGACACAGGAGCCTGGGAGGGCAGAGAGTGTCTCTGCTCTGACACCTGGAAGGGCAGAGTCCATGCAGTGAAAGACTGTCCACCTGCTGGGACAGTTCGTGGGCTCTTGGAGGATAAAGACCAAAAAAGGCTAGTTTTCCTTATTTCAAGAGAAAAAAGGAAAGGACAGCTGCACAGAATCTGGTTTTATGCCAGTGAAATAATCAGGAAACACCAGTGTCATCATGACATTGAAATGTTTGCTGATATGTAATCACATCCCCAATGACCTTGTGACCTCTGTCCCAGGGTTCCTCCTTGGAAAGCCTGAGAGCTGAATGAGGAGATGGGTGTATGCTCCACCTTCTGGCCCTGCATCTAGGTTACCACAAATCTAACCATGGAACATTCTTTTCTCTTCCCAGGGCTACTCCTTCTTGTCTCCTGGGAGGATCTTAGCAGTCAGCCCTCCAGAAATGAGGACACAGGGAATCTCAAAGCCCATGGCTGAGGAGTGTAGGGATGGTGGTCTCCTCTGACTCAGTCATGGACCCTGTCTGCAGTTGCTTAGTGTGAGCCAACCAGGGATGGGGGCAGCACACTGACCAGCCCTGCCAGGCTGGGGCAAACACCCTCCTTTGTTCTAAGAAGCCATCAATTATAAGAAGTAGCTTCAATGTACCTGTAAGTTTTGTGGGTAAAAGACAGAGGGTCACAATGAATTCATGAGACAGTTTGCCCCATCAGGTATAACAACATATGGACATGTATGTCTTTATGAGAAATGAAAAAGACACTGGAAGAACAAGTGGGTGTGACCATCATGGAGGTTTTTTTTTGTTTTTTTTTTTAAGATTTTATTTATTTATTTATTTATTCTAAAGATTTTATTTATTTATTTGACAGAGATAGAGACAGCCAGCGAGAGAGGGAACACAAGCAGGGGGAGTGGGAGAGGAAGAAGCAGGCTCCCAGCAGAGGAGCCTGATGTGGGGCTCGATCCCATAACGCCGGGATCACGCCCTGAGCCGAAGGCAGACGCTTAACCGCTGTGCCACCCGGGCGCCCCCGTCATGGAGGTTTTTGAACTCCAGTTCTGTTTGTGCTCTGCTGAGGATCAGAGGGACTGGGATGGCTGGGGAAGGGACTGGGAGGAAGGAGGAGAGGCAGAGGAGTAAAGTGTCTCCAGAAATAGGGAAGATGAAGCTGAAGGCTGGTGTTCTTTCAAGATATAAAAATGATTGATATTCAGTTTAGAGTTACTAGTAAATTGCTGGTTTGATAAATCCTGCATGATTATTTTCCCTTTCTCTTTGTGTGTTTGAGAGCCCCAACTCAAGTCAGAGAAAAAAACTTGTACTAAATGATGTTCCTATTACACTAATGCACTCCTGACACTTTAGAATACAATAATTTCATATCTATCAAATTTTGAGGTGAGGAGCAGTATTCACACTCAAAAAATAATTGGAAAGTTGAAAATATGAACGGTATCAGTTTACATAAGTCACTATAAAGTATTGGAATAAACGGAAAAAATCAGAATGAAATAACAACTGAAATGATGGCAGATAAAGGGCTCAGGCACTAATCGCATATTTATTTCATCTCAACTGCATGGAGTCATAATGAGCAGCAAGGGTCCCTGAGGGTGCCCCCCTGGACACATTTTCCCAGGCATTCCCTAGACACCAGGTCCTATTCACTTTCCTATGGGGCAGGTCTGGGTGGGATCTGCAGCCAGAGCAAATGGTGGGGTTGATAGGCTGGACATGGGAGATGCACCAGGATCCCAGGAGCCCCTCACATGCAGGAAGTAGATAGAGCAGTGCCCTGTGTGGGTCCTGTGTGGTCCTGCATGAGTCAGGGAGGAGCTTCCTCTGGGCGGGGCTTATATCTCTGAGGGGATGCTGATGCTGTCTGACTAAGTCACTCTAGAGATGAGTGTGTCCCCTGCGATGTGTCTAGTGACTCCACTGCTTTCTTCCAGAGAGGGTCAGGGAACCAGCACTGGGAGGTCATTAGCTCTACCCTATTTGGGCATCTGATCCAGGGTCCATGCCGCATCATATCTGATCCCCCACATTCCATATTCCTCACACAGCCCAGTGTCAGCCCAAATTCTCCCTGACGGTCAAGGTCAATATTTCCAAATATAAAAGGGATTCTTTTTTTTTAAGATTTTATTTATTCAACAGAGATAGAGACAGCCAGCAAGAGAGGGAACTCAAGCAGGGGGAGTGGGAGAGGAAGAAGCAGGCTTCCAGTGGAGGAGCCTGATATGGGGCTCGATCCCATAAGGCCGGGATCACGCCCTGAGCTGAAGGCAGATGCTTAACGCTATGCCACCCAGGTGCCCCAAAAGGGATTCTTTTTTAAAGATTTTATGTATTTGACAGAGAGAGAGGGCAAGAGAGCACAAGTGGTGGGGGGAGGTGCAGAAAGAGAAGGAGAAGTTAGTTCCCCACTGAGCAGGGATCCCCATGTGGAGCTAGATCCCAGAACCCCAAGATCATGATTTGAGTCAAAGGCAGACACTTAACTGCCACCCAGGCTCCCCAATAACATGGATTCTAGTAGGTCATATTTTGAGTCATTTGTGCAACTATTAGCTATGTTCATAAATGAGATCTTCTTTCATTTTCACATCGGATACTCTTCTTTGGGTTGTGTTCCCTCCATTGATTTGCTAGAATGCAACACATCCTCTGTATATATATATATATATATATATATATATATATATATATATATATATTATAAACCATGTTTTTTCTACAAACACTTAAACATTGTGGAGGGCAGAATGAGCCCCATCTGACCTACGACCCTGGAAGGCAGGTCAGAAGATGGCAGAAAGAATCAATGACAACCACCTGTACCCAGATGACAGGAGAAAAAAGCAGAGCCAATGCCCTTCCTCACTGCCCTAACGGTTCACGTTCCTCTAAAGGAAAGTCTCTATTCCCTCAGTGAGGAGGCAAAGAGAAGAATCCAGGCCATGGTGGAGAAGCCCCAGAGCTCTGCTTGCTGAGGCCTATTTGCTGACATGGAGACAGTCCCTCCCCCTGTGTGTCCTATCCTTTGCCCAGGGACCATTACAGCTGGAGTTCATAAAGCAAATGTATTTTTGTTATGTGATAGTCCTGTCCATCTATCTTTCCAAGAAAATCAGGTCTAGACAATTTACTCTGTGATGCAGTGAAGGATGAAATATGAGGCAGGTGTGAATCTGAGCTGAGGGCTCTTGTGGCCCCTGGGGGCCCAGGTGCAGGAAAGTCACACACAGTGAGGACCCTGCTTTTCCAAGTGTGCAAAGGTCAGTGATAGATTTTGCTGGTCTTCCTGGCCAGGACCCTGAGCCCTCAGCAGAAGCCCACCTGTGCCCCCTGCTGGTGTGGGGTTGAGCTATACCTTTTTCCAGGTCACCAGTCCCCTCAGCTAGACAACTAACTGAAACATTTATGTTAGGAGATATTTCAGGATCACCTGATATTTGAATTTGCTTCTTTCTGCCTCGCCCAGGTTTCACAACTGGGACATAATACATTTGAATCAAGCTCAAGGCTTAAAGCCCCCCAGAGAAGCCCACTGGTTCAACCCTGGTAATAATTCTACTTGTGTTACCCTTACAAGCAGGCTTATTTGGTTATTGTTGTTGTCAGCGTCTCCTGTTAGGTTCACCAGCTCCCGTGGTATGTATCTTGTCTATCTCTGTCTAGGCCTTTTTCTTTGGTATGCTGAGTTACTCTTGAAGCACTGTTAAACAAATGATAAGCCTTAGGTTACATTTGGGTAAATGCTGTAACTCTTCTAGAGATAATATGCAATTCCTAAAGTTTTAGTGTTTTAATATAAGCTCGTCATCACTCTTTTCTGGCTATCGAAGTGTTACATGTCACAGAAGTAACCTGACTTCCTTGCCAGCCATACTGTAAACTCATCAGTTACTAACTATGTCCATTCTGTGTTTTGTTATTTATAATTGTTCTTATTGTCTTGTAAAATGAGTTTCATCTTCAAAGAGATTCATATGAAGGACTTTTTAGGACAGGTACAGGTATTTGATATCTTTATGGAATCCTAAAACTGAAATGGGTAAAAATTTCCAGAACTAACTAAAGCTGCATTCAAACTAAACAAGAATTAGCAACATAGGACTAAATGAACTAAAGGATTACAGTGTTGTGACTCTTGTTTAAAACATTACTGGTTCTCTAATGTTTACTCTTCCAGATTGAGGAAACTTTCTCTTAAGACATCAGTGATATACAGAAATAATAATAAAGTAAATTAAAGCATTTAACTTTTCTCTCTACATGAACCCTCTGAAATTAAAAAGGTCTCAGTAAGTATTCTTTCTTCCATGGCAATCATAATCATTTGCATAAGTTCAATAAGTATTGTTCCCCTTGTAACAGGCACCATTGGAAACATTGGTTATTTTACCATAAGGCTTTGGCTGGAATGTCATATTTGAGAGACATACGTAGACTCAGATATGACCAAGCAGCTTTCAGGAACTAAGGTTGACTTTATGAAACCTGGAGCCATAAAGCCCCCTGGAAATGGCCTGATAACTTGCTTACAGATTTCCCAGCAGCCTCACCAGGTAGGTAAAGAATGTCACTTCCTGGCAGGTGCAGGAACCTCAGGATACTTTGGGGACCTCATGGAGAGGAACCTGCCCAAATCTACAGGTATTACAGGCATGACTGATGACAAGTACTTGGCTTGGCTTCTGGCCTGGAGAGGCTACTAGAAGTTCAACCTGGAGATTCCTTATAAAAGTTCCAGCAAAGCAGATTCTAAAAGATCTATATGATCAATCAATATTCTTGCTGAGCTTATGTAAATAATTATGCCACGTTTGTTAAAATTGGACTTTTTTGCAAACAAATTAGTCCTGATTTGGCTATCTCTGGAAATGAGGGTTATTTTAGAGAGAAAAACTATGTTTAACTAACACACATTCGTGGATGTTAAATTCTAGATCTGATTGTCCTTAAATGTTTACTTAAGCTAGACAACTTGAGGTAAACTTAAGAGAAATAGCTTTTTTCTATTCCTATACAATAGCTCTGTATAGATAATCTTCATGCTTTTATTCTATGGGGCTAATAACAGGACCCCATGGACATATATTTAATTCTCTGAATAACCGGAAATGGGATAGATTCCAATGATTATATAACTCGGCTATCACCTAGACCAATGTGGCTGGGATGATGAAGCCATTCCCTAAAAGCCAGAGCGCACCACTCCATAGGGTTAACTATGGGCTTGTGGAGATAACGGATGACCCCACTTTCCTTGTGCCTGGACTGGATGATGACTTGGGGATGCCTTTATCTCTTGACAAGTCTGCCCCACTTTGCCAGTGATTCCTTGTTAAGATATTAAGAGCTAACCTACAAAGAAGGCTTATTTGCTTTCATCCTGCATAGTTACATTGAATCCTAGAAGCCACCTCTATGGATGATATTACAAGGAGAAGCAGCCTGAGCATACAGCAGCCCTCCTGGTAAAAAGGAGCCTCAAAGCTCACTATGGGACAGTCTGACTGTAATGACTTCACATCAGGTCCAAGACCAAAAGCCACCAATGGATAATGGGAAGCCGACATATTAAATACCAGGCTATGCTTATAGATATGCCTGAAATAATACTTGAAACTTATCAGACTTTAAACCCAGTTACCCTTAAGCCTGGACCTGACCATTGTACTTCTACAGAGCATAACTGTTCAGAGGTTATTGATCTTGTCTATTGTAGTTGACCAGATTTAAGATGTCCCTATTGAAAATACAGAGGCAATTGGTTCATCAATGGTAATAGTTTCATGGAAAGGAGGGGTAAGAAAAACTGGGTATGCTATAGTCAAGTCTAACTCAAGACTGCTGAGGGCAAAGCCCTGTCAGCAAACATGTCTGCCCCAAAGCAGAATAAATAGCACCCACCCGTGCTTTGCAATTGGCAAAAGCCTTAAAAATATTTATACTGACTTCAAATATATTTCCTTGGTCCTCCATGCTCATGGTGCATTTGGGGGGGGAATAAGGGGGATTATTATCGAGTCATAACTCCCCAATCAAATATGGGCCTGAAATCATTGCATGTATGGCCCTCCAAAACCAAGTAGCCCTTGAAATCCTGACTGCAGTTCCAAGGAGGCCCAGTATTTTATGACTGGCTCCTGGCTGGGATCCAATGGCTCTGCAACTTAACCTGTGTCCATAGCTTCCTCCTTGCTGGATAAGCCACTGTACTCTGGGTTTTGCTTGGATGCATGGATGCATTATTAAAACCATTACCAACTCAGCCAACCTTCCAAATTTAAAACTATGGTGGACATGTTTTGTGTTACATTGGTATGACCACCTAGCATCTATCTATCTTACCTCTTTGAGACTGGAGAATGTCGTTTGACACATGGAAACACTTGAATACATGGTCAAAGCCCTAAGTGATACTCTACAGAACAGAGTGATGTTAGATGTTTTTAACTGCTATACAAGGTGAAATATGTGATAGCATAAGAACAATGCTGTGTATACAGTCCAGATTACCACAAAATACTTCTGGGTTTCTACCTGACATGAATGCTCAAATTGGTGCTTTAAATTATCTCTTTCCTTTAGTGATTGTTTTAAACTCTTGGACTGGAGGAAAATTATCAAAGGTCAACTATCAAAGATCTTTTATTCAGATCTCTCCTTATAATATTAACCTTGTTTTGCCATATCTGATGTCTCCCTGCCTAGTGCCAAGACACCACCTTCACCACCGTAACTTCCGGCTAGCAGATGACACCTTCTACTCGAGGAGGTTCATCCATGTTGTCCACGTTGGTTCAGCTGCCTCCCCTTTCATAACTCATTTTGGAGGCTCCATGGGTACTGTGTGTAAGGAAAGGACAGAGTTCCAGCAGGGCCCCATTTCCTGCCAGAATGCCCGGGGGGAATAGGTTCTATTGCTGTCACCAGTGAAGGGATTAACCACATCAATACATGTGTCACAGCTTAGAACCTCTGGCCCCAGAACTTTGTCCCACCCCGCCCGTCATCTGTCTCTTTCACTGTGCTTAGCACCATGGGCATTCGCCTTACAAGAAGCCCCACAGCAGTTTCTCAGTAAAAGAGTCTCAGAGACAAGACCTGTTGTTGGACGGGTTTTTGTCTCACTTCCTCGTTGTCTGAGACACTGTGGGTAAGTGTAGCTGCTCCCACTGCCATGATATACAGCACAGTAATAGTCAGCCTCGTCCTCAGCCTGCAGCCTGGAGATGAGCAGAATTGCTGTATTAGTGGAGGCATCTTTGGATCCAGAGACTCGACTGGGGACACCAGGTCCCAGCTCCTTGTCTGAGTCTGAGTAGTAGTACAGGAAATATCGGGGAGGGCTCCCTGGCTGCTGCTGGTACCAGTATATGTTATAGCTGCCAACACTGATGTCCCTGCTCAGGCCGCAGGTGAGTCTGGCCGTTGTTCCCAGAGATGCAGAGAGGGAGGGCGGCTGGGTCAGCACAGGCTGTGACAGGGAACCTGCAAACAGACACATCAGAATGAAGAGAAGGGATAGGGTGCATGTGGTTGATGAGCTGAACCAGAGGGATCTGACTCAGCTGGGGGGGGCCACCCTCTTGCCCTGGGGCCTGTCCCTACCTGTGCAGTGACACAGGAGCACGAGGAGGACAGGGCTCCAGGCCATGGTGACACAGCCCCTTCTTAGCCCACAGAGCTGAGGCTGGGCTGCCCCTGGCCTGTCTTATCCCCTGTCCAAGGGCCTCACAGAGGAGGGGCTGCTTATGCAAATGGGACCCACACCTGCTTCTCCCTCCTGTGCTCATACAAGTCTGTGGACCTTGGACAGGGAGACTTCCTGATGGATGGACTAGTTTCCCCCTGGTGGGCCTGGAGGAAGCAACTGTTGGGACCACACACAGGCCCAGGTCCAGGGACTTGTTCAGCCCCAGAAAGGACATGACTGCTCAGTTCCCACTGAAAGCAAGAAGCCCAGCCCCAGGACCTCCTGGCAGTGAAGGACTGCCCAGCTGGGAGCCCCTAGCCTGCATAAACCCTCAGACAGCATCTCGCAGCACCCACTGCTGGTCTCTGGAAGAATCTCCCTTCTCCAAGCCTCTTCTTCACCTGCTTCTCAGATTCCTGTTCCCACCATGTGAGAGTGACCCTTCATGAAGGACAGAGGTCCTGTGTGCTGTCCTTGGTCAGGCTTCCTCCGTGGGCTGGGGTCTAGTGGGAGGTACATGTGCAGTCCTGACCTATGAGAGCCTGTGAACAGCTGTGGAGCTGAGGACAAGACCAGGGAACAGAGAGCCGAGGGAATCTGTCCCTGCAGGAGAGCCTCACAGGAGGCGGGCTGACTCTGGGTGCTGAGTGTGACAGGAGCTTCCAGAGGGGACACACACCTTCACAGAGGAGGACACAGAGCTTGGGATTGCTGGGTCCTTCCTGAGCAGGACTGAGAGGGCAGAGCAAACTCTGATGAGGCTGCTGGTGTTTTGGGGACAGAGCAGGGCCTGGGCATCTAGCAGGGAGCAGTGCAGTGCCATCCCGTGACCTCCCCTCCATCTACTGTGAGATTTGTAATCCCAACTGTGCCTGTTCTCACTCCTGCTCATTAGAGAATTAGCTTCATGGGAAGTCTTAGGATAGAATTTGGGACAGGGAGACTTGAAGGGGCCATGGGAGGGGGGTGGCCAGAGGAAGATGACAGCCAAGGAAACAGGGAAGGGTGAAATGGCTTGTGTCCCCAGGTGGGACACAGGGAGATGACTGGAGCCTGGACTGTGAGAGAGGGAAGGATGGTCCAGAGTGTCAGGTGGATGGAGGGAGATGCTCACAGAGACGGGGATGCCTAGAGTGACACAGGTGAGGTCAGGTGGGAGAGCGGGTGGAGGGCTGGTGATGGGTCTGTTGTCCCCGTGTCACATAGAGTCCATGTATGAGCTGTGCAGAGGTGTGGAAACACTCACAGACAACCAGGGCTGATAGATGCCTTCCCTCCCCCAAAGCAAGGATGTGGATGTTACAGCATCCTCCTACCTGAGGGCTTAGTCTGCAACATCATTCATTCATTCATTCATTCATTCATTCATTCATTCATTCTCTCATTCATTTTTAAACACACATTTAAGGAAGATCCACATGTGTCAGTTCAGTGTTCATCACAGGATTAAATAAAATATGATTTTTCTTCATTTCAGAACGGCCTCTACGTTGTCTATTTCATATAATGGGCACAATTGCTGTCTGCCTTTCTCAAATTCTGTGTTTGAAAGCCCAACTTACGTCACAGAAAGGTTCCTACTCAGTCAATTTGTGTCTATTTATCAAAAGATTCCTTGATACACTGCAGAAAAGTATGCAATTTTGTATACATCAAATTTGAAGATAAGGAGGACCTAAAACTTAAGGAAAAAGGAAGAATTAGAAAGAATATTTGACATATCTGAAAAATGCAATGTCAGCTTCCATAAGTCACCATAAAATATAGAAATTCGTGGCCGATATCATGTTACTTAGAAATAGCAACTAAAATCATGACAGTTTCAGAACTAATGAATTTCTTGTATATTTCATCATGAATAAACTGGGGGGTCACAGTAATCAGCCAGGCTCTCTGACCTTAAATGGAGCCCTGAGCCAACCCTGGAACCTATCTCAGGCCTTCTCAAGGCATCTGGGTCAGAACAATCCTGTCCTGCTGGCAAAGTCTGGAGCCAGTGGTGAGCACAAGGATTGGAAAACTGGATGCGGGAGAAGAACCCAGGGCCTAGGAGCCCCTCACAAAGTTGGAGGGAACGGAGAGTCCCCCCGCCCCTGCACCCAACTCCTGGGGGCTCTATGGAGATGCTGGTTGTCCCAGGGGAGAGCTGTCCTTGGATTGTGCTTTTCATGTCTGAAGGACCATGCTGAGGGGCTACAGTACCAAGGAGTCCCATCAATGGGTCCATGTGTGAGCAGAAAAAGCGAGGGGTCCCCAGGACAGGGAGGGGATGAGATGCAGCTTTCCTGACACATTTTAGGTCCCCAACTATTTTCTGCGATCTCTGCCCTAGTGGCTCTACTTTCTTAGCACACATCATACAGATCTTCCTCAGAAGTGTCAGAATTAAGACAAAATGAAAAAAAAATTTAAAAAAGACCAAAAACCAAAAACAAACAAACAAAAAACAAGTCCAGTAGTTAAAGATTTTAAAGGGACAAAGGGAATGCAAAAATTGACAGTCTCTACCAGGCCAGGAAATAGTCTAACCACATCAAAGACAACAAATCCCTGGTGAAACCCCCCATGCTGTTTCAAAGGAAACCAGGTCCTGCATCCCTTCCCCCAGATAGGGAGCTCAAACCCTTTCCAGTTTATCCATTCTCTGGGAGCAGGTCCCTAGCCTTATAGGACTTAAATATATAACTTATAATATATGATATGTATATGCAACATGCAACATGTAAGATTTATAAATAATATATAGTATTTTATATCATACCTGATATTTATATTTCTCAGAGTATGCATAAAATAATGATATATGTAATATAAACATAATATATTGTACACAATTTATGTTTATAGAATGCTTATATATTATATACAAATTTATTATGTGTAATATTTATTTATAGTAATTTATAATAAATATCACAAGTATTATTTTTCCCTTCTCCCCCTAACAAGGACCTGGACGCCCTGGAAGGCAGAGCAGCG
This sequence comes from Ursus maritimus, assembly GCF_017311325.1. Lineage (NCBI taxonomy): Eukaryota > Metazoa > Chordata > Mammalia > Carnivora > Ursidae > Ursus > Ursus maritimus. Next base: position 11,370 of record NW_024424175.1, read on the forward strand.
CAGTCTGACAGGACCCTCGAGGACGAGCTGGAAGCCATAAGGTGACAGAAAGAATAGGGCTTTGCTTGGGAACAGAGCAGTGCAGATGCCTCCCTACCCCCAGCGTCTTCTGTCTTCAGCCCTAAAGGGAACTCCTGGTCTCTGAGGGAGGAGCTGATAGAGGAATGAGGACAGGACAGAGAGGCCACAGAGCTCTGCTGCCTGAGGCCACGGTGTGGGCCTTCCCCTCCACCCCTCCCCAGGGGTCTCTGGCCCTAGACCCAGGTCCCATGACAGGTGATTTTTGTTTCATGATGCGATCTTCTCCAGGCATGGCCCTGTCTGCCCCTGTCTGAACCCCAGCCTGGGCAAGACCTCCACGGGGTGGAGGATGAAACGGGAAGGAGGAAGGGAGTCAGAGCTGAGCCCCCATGCAGCTGCGGGGACACAGGCGCTGCAGTCACACATCAGTGAAGACCAGG
>NW_024424175.1:28552-40788 GCF_017311325.1 Ursus maritimus
AAAAAAGGCTAGTTTTCCTTATTTCAAGAGAAAAAAGGAAAGGACAGCTGCACAGAATCTGGTTTTATGCCAGTGAAATAATCAGGAAACACCAGTGTCATCATGACATTGAAATGTTTGCTGATATGTTTGTTCTGTTTTTCTTGAAGCCATAGCGTCACTGAATGGATAATTGAGAGTAGACCCATCACAAACCAGGTGGTAAATACAAGTACAGTCTGTGAATATACATTTTTCACAAGCTTTAAATTGTCATAGAACAAGATTCTGTGCAGGTGGAGGGTTCGTCCCACATCTGCATCTGCTTGTGTCCCTGTGAGAAACACTGCTGTGCAATCACACAGTAACAGTCATCCTCGTGCTCAGCCTGCAGCCCAGAGATGAGCAGAAGCCCTGCATTGGCCGAGGCATCTTTGGACCCCGAGATGCAGCTGGAAACCTGGAGCCAATCTCCATTCCTGAGTCTGAGTAGCACTACCAGAGATACTGGGGAGGGCTCTCTGGCATCTGCTGGAACCAATATATGTAGTAGCTGCCAACACGGAAGCCACGGCTCAGGGTGCAGGTGAGTCCGGCTGCTGTTCCTTGAGATGCAGAGAGGGACGGCGACTGGATCAGCACAGGTCGGAACAGGGAAACCACAAACACAGACATTCATGGGCGGTAGGGCACGGAGTTGGGAGTTTCTTGGTCTTGGGGCTGATAATGTCTGGCAGCTCACCCAAAAGTCGGACATGTCCCTTCCTAAGCACAAAGGGAGGAAGAAAAGGAGGAGAAAGGCCCAGGCCTGGGCCATGCTGACACAGCCCCTAGTCTCCACAGTTGGGTTGGGTTGTCGCAGCCCCATCTTTTCCTCATACATTCCCCAGGGAAAGTAATTTGTTTATACAAATTTGCACCCCCTTCCAAACTCTCCCAGACACTGCGTGATCACTGAATCAAGACCTGAGCACAGAAGAAGCTGAGGGCTTTTACTGCTGTGAGTGGGGCCCTGAAGTGGGTGGAGGGAGGAGCCTTGGGGGCACCCACAGGACCCTGCCCAGGAGTCTCTGCCAGGCCCTGAGGGACCAGGCTGCTCGGTCTCATCAGGGAGCACTGGGGGCAGCTCAGCCTTGGTCCAGGCGGAGCCCAGGGGTCTCCCCCAGCTGTGAGGGTCCCCCTGCATGGCCCAGGGAGATGCATGGTGCCCCCTGCTGGTTACATGCCCACCTGCAGTGTCCTCAGGGTCCCAAGGTTAATGTCCACACCTGTGTCACCAGCATTCAGCAGTGACCTGAATGACTGTGTGAAGCACCATGTTGGATCTGATTTATAGCACATGGATACATGTCTGTGATTTGAGAGGCTTACGACATGGAGGGAATGCTCATCTAGAAATAAACACTCCTGTGAGTCCAAGAATCTGTATAAACCATGAATCATATAAAATAATGAGATTATCCCACCCCTGGGACATGTAGGGATCTCCTCACAGGAGGGCCTCACAGTATGTCTCCAGAGAGGAAAGACTGTGTTCTCCACATGGTCTCATAGAAGAAAAAATCAAACAGGGTGTGGAGATGCTCAAACCATGAAGGGACATGGCCATTTCTCAGAGTGGGGGAAACCACCTGGTGACAGCATGCACAGGGGAACAGAAAGGTGGACACAACAGGACAAGACTGAAGAACCTATGTGGTTGGGGAGGAACAACTGAGGCAGGAAAACAGGAGGCAGGGATGCAGGTGGCTGTACTCACAGCAGATGCTCCAGACTGTGGAGCAGGAGGAGCTCGGGGAGTGAACGATGAAGAGGATACTGAAAACTGGGGGATTCTGCTTTGACTGACCCATCAGATGGTGCTCTGTTTACTGCTGTGGAGCATTACATAATGAGATGCTTCTCTGTTCATAAAAGAGTTGAAGATCAGAGAAACAAGTAGAAAATACTGAATTCCAAGACCAGAAATCATGGACCCTGTCTTTGAGTGGCAACAAGCAGTGACCACGGCCCTGCGGCTGGTGTCCAGCGTGGTGAGCAGTCCCTGGTGCATGTGTGGACATGAGGAGGGACAGGATCCTGGGATGCAACCCTGGTCACCATCCCCGTGTCCAGAATGGGTGAGAGGAATCCTGGAAGCAGACGCCCTCAGTCCAGGCCGGCTCCTGTGTCAGTCCCTTCATCATTCCTGCCGCATGTGTGTTAGTGACGCTCTACCTGCTGCTCAGGACACTGAGTGGTGAGCTGGGTGTCAGGTTAGGTGAGAACAGCCCCTCTGTGTCTTTCCCGTGTAAATGTTCCAGGGAGGGCTGAGCACAGTGAATATGTGTTTGGCGGTGATGTTTGCAGACCTCCACACCCAGGGGAGCTCAAGAGGGGTCACGAGGATGCGTGAGTGTGGAGCATCCGAGGTCAGGCTGAAGGGCCTGGGACAGTGCACATCAGGAAGAAGAGGGACGGAGAGGACCCCAAACTTCTCTCCCTACGACACATGCCTAGCACCTCCAGCACAGGGAGGTGGGGCCGCAGGTCTGTCTCATCCCCTCAGCCTCTGGGGAAGGAGCACTGCGTTCTGTCCCTGCTCCCCACCTCCATTTCCTCTACTTGGTATCTGTCATGGGGAGGGGGCGAGGAGGGACCACCTGAGCACTGAGGTCCTGGAAACAAAGTCAGATACTGGGCCCAGCTTCAGGCGGGGGCTGCTTTCCCAGCTGCCCTCACCCCATGGACCCCAGAGATGGGCTTACATTGCCCCTCCACTCCAGTCCTGTTCCCCCCTGATGGAGACAAGGGCGCTGGAGCCCAGAGCAGAGCACCCCCAGCTGCATGGCTGTGGATCCCCTGGCCACAATCCATGGAGGACAGTCCATGCCCAGGCCTTTCTTAGGCCTCAGATTCCTGGTCACATTCAGCTCAGACCCCCTGCTGTGGTTCTTCACTGAGGTCTGTGTCCAACGTCTCCACTGCTCCAGTGCTGTCTCCACTCCTGGGGTGAGGAAGGGTGTCTGCAGCATCCCCAGTGCAGGAAGCAAAAATACCATTCCACACTGCACCTGCCCAACACGGGACCTGATCTCATGACCCTGAAATCATGACCCGAGCCGAGATTGAGTTGGACCCTCAACCAACCGAGCCCCCCAGGCTTCCCTAGATTGTTTTGTTTTGTTTTTAGAGTGTTATATCCTTGGAGCCTTACAGAGGGCAGCAATGTCAGGTTGGCTTCCTTCACCAAGCAATATGCATCTAAATGTCCTCCGTGTCTTTTCATAGCTTGATGGCTCAGATCTTAGCGCTGATCAATTGTTTGGAGGCACCTCCATTTATTCATCAGTCACCTCCGGAAAGTCATCTCAGTGGGCTCCTGCCAGGTTGGCGCAGTTATGAATACAGCTGCTGTCAACATCCTTGTGCAGGCTTTTTTGTTCATGTTGTTTTGAACTCCTTTAGGTAAATACCAAGGAGTATGGTCGGTGGATCCTTCAGGTGAGACAACTTTTACTTTTAAAGAAATGGCCAAGCCCTTTTCCAAAGTGACTACCAACCTGCATTCCCAGCAGCAATGAAAGAATTCCTGTCGCTCCACGTCCTGGCCAACCTTTGGAGTCATCTCTGTTTTGGATGTTGGCCATTCTCATGGTTATGGAAAACTATCTCATTGCTATGTTATTTTACAATTCAGTACTGAAGTATGATGTTGAACATCTTTTCTCAAGTGTGTTTGCCATCTGTATAACATCTTTGACTGTTCAGATCATTTAAATTTTTAATTCGATTTTTCTTTATTTTTGAGAAGATTTACTTATTTATTTTTATTTTTTTATAATAATATTTTTTATTATACTATGTTAGTCAATATACAGTACATCCCTAGTTTTTGATGTAAAGTTCCATGATTCATTACTTGTGTATAAAACCTAGCGCACCATGCAATACGTGCCCTCCTTAATAGCCATCACCAGTGTATCCCATCCCCCCCCCAAAGGCCTCAGTTTGTTTCCCAGAGTCCATAGTCTCTAGTGGATCATTCCCTTCACTTACCTTTCTTCTTCTTCCCTTTCTTCTCCTACCAATCTTCCCAGTTCTTACGTTCCATAAATGAGTGAAACCATATGAGAATTGTCTTTTTCTGCTTGACTTATTTCACTTAGCATTATCTCCTCCTGTCCCATCCACGTTGCAGCAAATGTTGAGAAATCATTTTTTTGATGGCTGAGTATTATTCCATTGTATATATGGACCACATCTTCTTAATCAGTCATCTCTTGAAGGGCATCTTGGCTCCTTCCACGATTTAGCTACTGTGGACAATGCTGCTATGAACATTGGGGTGCATATGGCCCTTCTCTTCACTACGTCTGTATCTCTGGGGTAAATACCCAGTAGTGCAATGGCTGGATCATAGGTAGCACAATTTTTAACTTTTTAAGGGACCTCCACACTGTGTTCCAGAGTGGCTGTACCAACTTGCATTCCCACCAACAATGTAAGAAGGATCCCCTTTCTCCACATCCACTCCAACAACTGTTGTTTCCTGCCTTGTCCATTTTTGCCATTCTAACTTGCATAAGGTGGTATCTCAATGTGGTTTTGATTTGAATTTCCCTGATGGCTAATGATTTTGAACATTTCTTTTCTTGTGTCTGTTAGCCATTTGTATGTCTTCATTGCAAAAGTGTCTGTTCATATCTTCTGCCCATTTTATGATTTGTTTATTTGTTTCTCGCATATTGAGTTTGAGTAGTTCTTTGTAGATCTTGGATACCAGTCTTTTATCTGTAGTGTCATTTGCAAATATCTTCTCCCATTCCGTGGGCTGCCTCTTCATTTTTTTGACTGTTTCCTTGGCTGCGTAGAAGCTTTTTATCTTGATGAAGTCCCACAAGTTCATTTTCTCTTTTGTTTCTCTTGCTTTTGGAGATGTGTCATGAAAAAGTTTGCTGTTGCCGATGTCGTAGTGGTTGCTGCCTATGCTCTCCTCTAGGATTTTGATGGATTCCTGTCTCACATCGAGGTCTTTCATCCATTTAGATTTGATCGCTGTGTATGGTGTGAGAGAATGGTCAAGTTTCATTCTTTTGCATGTAGCTGTCCAATTTTCCCAGCACCATTTATTGAAGAGACTGTCTTTTTTCCACTGGATGTTTTTTCCTGCTTTGTCAAAGATTAGTTGCCCAAAGAGCCAAGGGTCCATTTCTGGTTTTCTATTCTGTTCCATTGGTCTATGTGTCTGTTTTTGTGCCAGTACCATGCTGTCTTTTTGATCACAGCTTTGTAGTATAGCTTGAAATCCGGCAACGTGATGCCCCCAGCTTTGTTTTTCCTTTTCAACAGTTCCTTGAGATTCGAACCTTTTCTGGTTCCATACAAATTTAAGGGCTGTTGTTCCAGTCTTTGAAAAACATCATTGGTATTTTGATCGGGTGGCATTGAAAGTGTAGATTGCTCTGGGTAGCATAGATATTTTAACTATGTTAATTCTTTTGATCCATGAGCATGAAATGTTTTTCAATCTTTTTGTGTCTTCTTCAATGTCTTTCAAGAGTTATTTGTAGTTTCTAGAATATAGGTCCTTTACGCTCTGGTTAAGTTAATTCCGAGATAGCGTATGATTTTTGGTGCTCTTGTAAATGGAATAGATTCTAATTTCTTTTTCAGTCTCATTGTTCGTAATAGAAATGCAACTGATTTCTGAGCATTGATTTTGTATCCTGCCACATTACTGAATTGCTCTATACTTCTAGTAGTTTGGGGTGGATTCTTTTGGGTTTCCATATAGAGTATCATGTCATCTGTGAAGAGACAGTTTGATGAGAAGATTTATTTTTAATTAAAAAAGGTATTTCCTTAAATCATGTTCAATTTGCAGTACAAACAAATAGGCATAAAGAAGCCCTTGTCTCACATTTCCTCATTATTGTGATCCTTTATTATATGCTGATATGTGTCACAGGTATGTTGTGATTTTCCTGAAACAAGGAGGGACGTATCCAAACTGAACGTTTAGTCATCACAGCTACAGGGATGGCAACCATCCCTCCCCGCCCCTAAGTTCTCTTGTAACAACGAACCAGAGCTTCATGGTTCATGGAGGAGCCATTTCCAGCCCACATTCCTGTAAGTGTCAGACGTTCTTTGTCCCCATCATTTTCCCAGCAACAGACACTGAAATAGAGATTTTCCATAGATATCTTCAAGGTCACCCGCCGTTCAGGGGTGAGGAATGTATTTGCACCAAGCCAGCCCCTTCTGTGTTGAGTCTGAGCTGCGATGGCCTTTTAGAGTCCTGAGGGGAAATTCGAGGACTAAGTCATGGAAGCAGGCAGCAGTCAGTCATTGCATGCAGGCTGCCTTTGGGAGAGTTAGTGACCTTGAGCGATCCCTTACCCAGGGACAAGACCCATAAAGGGGCTCAGCTGAGACACGTTGGTGAATGACACAGCACTAGGAGGGCAGCACTGTATGATGACAGCACAGCCCTTGCACTGCTCAGGTCTCCAAGCTTCATAGCGTGAGTCCTGAGAACAGCTTCTCCTGGATGCTATTTAATCACTTTCACTGTAGGAAACTTGCAAGGCATCACTCAGTGGTGTGAATGACAGGCCCTGCTGCTGACGTCAATCTGAAGGATACAGACAATGCAAATAGGCCTTCTCCTTCACTACCCATTCGAGATTCACGTCCACTTCAGTGAAGAGCTGGGCTGGTCCAGGTGGCACATCTGTAGGCTTCTTCAACCCCATTCCTGACAAGACTGAGCCCACTCACCATGTCTTCTTAGAGCTGTGTTGTTGGATCTCAAGAGGTCAACCACAACATTTCATTGACCTCAAAGCGTGACCTACATAACAGCAGCAGGCCTCCTGGTGTTAGCAGCACAAGTGAAAGTGGAAGCTAAGCACAAGCAGGTGTGGGTCACAGACAGCAACAGGCAAGAGATGGATCTTAGGGGAGTGGAGGACAGATTAGTTTAGCATGTCTTAATTAAAAAGAAGCAAAAAAGCTCATTAGGTTTTATTCAGCTGTGGAGATTTTTGTGAGAATAACTTTTACATATAGTTTGGATTTTGAACTAGTAAATTTCAAATTATGGCAAAATATGCATAATGTGAAATTCAAAACTAGTTCAGTGGCACTATGCACACCCACGATGCTGTGTACCACCAGCATCTCCATTTCCAGACCCTTCTCATAATTCCAAATGGGAACTGTGTACCCATTAAACAATCCCCCATTCCCTTTACGCAGAAGTGAATAGTAGAATCTTCAATCCAGGTATTACAGAAAAATCCAAGGATCCAGGAGCCCATGACAATGCAGAAGGAGCAGAGAGCAGCTCTCCTGGTGGCCCTTGCAAGATGTGGCTTGGCCCAAGTAAGAGGTCTGTTTGATCTGTGCTTTGTATCAAAGAATGACCACAGTATATGCTGCCCACCACAGGCTGGAACAGCATTGTGTCTTTGTCAGTGTGTCCAATATCCCCATCGACCTCTCCCAAAGTGTTTAAAGAATCACACTGAGAGCCTGAGACTCTTACTGGGACACTGGGCACATGCCTCATTACCTCTTGCTGTCTGCAGCCCCTCCATATCCTGAAGCTCACCTCCAGAGACCACAGAAAGGCCTGCTTTCAGCCCGTTCTTCCCTGGAGGTCAAGGGGAATTGTCCCAATCGATGTTGGATTCTTCTAGCTAATACGCTCAACGACGCGTGTCTATATTAACACATGGAACTGTCCTAGAATTGTATCTACAACTGTTCATGTTGGTTGGGTGCCATGGATTTTCTGGGATTAGAAATGAGTTTGGGGCACATGCTGTCTATTTAAACGTTCTTGGAAATTGTCTTGCATATTTGTTAGCATTCTCTCATGATGCCTTCTGCTTTGCTTTTTGTTTCAGTGAAGATATTTTATTACTGATTATATACTACACATTAGATGTGATATATACATATTATATAAACATGTAAGTATTTTAACATATAATATTATAAATATTCTATATGTTCCTTTATATGTATATGCATGCATTCATAGTTATGTTTTTATTTTTTACACAGATACCCAAACTCTGTAAATGGTGAGACCAGCATAGTCTGACCTGGACCTGGAAGTAGGGAGAGAAGGTGGTAGAAAGAATGGGATGCTTGAACATTTGTGCTGGATTCCAGGAGAAAAGGTGGCAAAAATGTGTCCCTCACATCCTGTCATTTGCCCAAAGGACCTCCCCAGGCCAGTGATTGAAGAAGGAGGTGAAGGGGAGAGATGTCCAAGGCAGGGGAGATGCCTCCAGAACTCAGCTGCTGAGGCCTCACTTTGAGCCTTGAAACCCCTCTTCCCCTGTTTTCTACTGTTCTCTTCCCTGAGGGTCTCGCTGTTCCAGACTCTTCATGCAAATGTGTTTGTTCTGTGTGATGGTCCCTCTGTCTGTGCTTGGCCTAGGTGTGGAGAAGGAGGAAAGATCATGACCTGAGCCGAAGGCAAACACTTAAGCTATTCAGCCACCCAGGTGACCCTGGGAATGAAATGTTTCCCCAAAGAAGCCTGCATCCCTTCCCAGGAGAATGGTATTAAAAAGCAAAATGTGGGGCAATGTATCTCATGGCTATGAGGTGTCACTGCTTCCAGTCCCGCTCAGCAGACAGACAAAGGGCATATAGATGAGTCAGCTAACCCAGGAACGTGCACCCAGTGGTGACTGTTTCCACATGCAGTTATCGGACCCAATCAAACGAAACATGATTCCAAACTGCCAGCTCCAGCTCTAATCCATGACCAGCTACAGGCTTCACTCAAGCCTCCTCCCTTGGTCATGTCTGAATTCCCTTTCCCAAAGTGAGAAATCAGGATCCACCTCCATCCATCCTTTTACTTATCTATTCAATTCCTGTACACATCACAGCCCCATCAACATAATCCGCCTGTTCCCCACGGGACGCGAGCTTACCTACTAGAGCACAGAGCTCACGTGAAGTCTCTTATGACTTTACACGGACGGGCTCTGCTCCTTTTCACCGTCACTCAGCTCAGCAGCGTCCCCCGAGCCCTGCGCTGAGCGGGGATCACAGGTCTGTGCTGCAGGTACGTGGAGTTGTCACATTCTGTGCCCCATTCTGGGCTCCAAACCTCCCAAATGAGTTGTACCTGCACACTTTGCGTTCTGTCGTGTGGCTGTACAGTGTTCAGTGACTCTGACAGTGTCATCGTGTCATTTCAGTGCCGTGACAGCGTCATATAGAATTATTCTGTCGCTCAGAAACATTTTCCTTTGTTCACAACTCTGTTGTCTCTTTTATCCTCCCAGAAACTGCAGATGTTAGCACTCTCTCCAGAGTGTTCGCTGCTCCCATATGTGATGTAACTTTAACCATACTATGTATTCTGTCCCTTTTCATAAATGTGCTGCCTATTTGCTGGCATCTCCGATCAGTTCCATGTTTGGGTGATTAGATATAAACCTGGGGTAAATCTCTGTGGACAGATTTCTGGTTGCTTTCACTTTTTAGTGATTAAAATGAAACAGGTATAATCATTCATATGCAGGCTTTTTCCACGGACAAAAGGTGGGAATTTTTTTTAATACTTTTACAATTCTAAGTGGGCATCTATTTCTCCAAGAATTGGGAAATAAGACAAAACTAGGTAGCAGCACCGTTTATAACCAAGTAGATAATAATTTCTGATGCCACAAGACTGAGTTATTCTTCAAGTGCCACATGGGGAGTGCTGAGGTCCCATGATATCTTCAGAGTCAAAATAAAATGTTTGCTTTATTCAAAAATCAGAAGGAAAAAAAATTAATATGGTCCAGCCTAGAAGAAAAATACCCCAGCAGATGAAACAAAAATTTCTGTTCACATGGAGACTCTTTGTTGAGGAATGGGCTGCTCTGAGTGACTCTGAGGACAGGAGTGACAGGAGAGCCTCGCTCCCTGTCGATGCCCTGATGGACCCAGCCCAGGGCATCAGCAAAGGAATAAGGAGCATCACAGGCTAAGCTGAGCAGGAACTGCTGGCGTGTGTCCCCCTATACAGATGGCGCAAGTGGGTTTTTGTCTCACTTCCCCTCAGGCCTGGAGCACTGTGTGACACTGAGACTGCTGTCCCACGATGCACAGTAATAATCCGCCTCATCCTCAGCCTGGAGCCCAGTGATGGTCAGGGTGGCTGAGCTGCCAGACTTGGAGCCAGAGAAGCGATCCGGGATCCCCGACGGTCGCTTGTTACTACTATAGATGACAGTTCTGGGGGCGGTTCCTGGGAGCTGTTGGTGCCAGCTCACATAACTACCACGCCCGATGTTGGAGCTGCTTCCAGTGCAGGAGATGGTGACCGTCTGGCCAAGGGCCCCCGACACAGAGGATGGCTGAGTCAGCACAGACTGGGCCCAGGACCCTGCAAGGGGGAGAAACACAGAGAGAGTGATGCTGGGGTGTGCAGAGAAGAGGAGGACGCAGAACCCACATGTCCTCCCAGGATTCCTTTACTTGTTCCTGCCTCCAGTCACCTGTGCAGTGTGCGAGGAGGGTGAGGAGAAGAGTGGACCAGGCCATGGTGCAGGTCATCCCTGGTCCTGACTTCTGTGCCCCACTGCTGAGCAGAGCCTCCCCTAATCTCCCCTTCCCCTCTTCATCCCCTGAGAGAGGGAGGGCCTGTCCATGCAAATGAGACCCCAGCTCTCTGACCCCTCCCTGGCCCGGGGTCAGGTCCCTCTGCCTGAGGATGTCAGGGGGATGGGAAGGGGAGGGGCTCTGTGGGGCAGGGGGTGGGGATGTCACAGCTGTGAGCCCTAAACAGAGGGCACAGGTGGCAGGTCCCAGCTCTGATCAGCACTGACTCCTCAGAAATGGCCCACAGCACCCCCTGGTGGCAAGTACGAGACACACCTTTGTGTGACAAGGTGACCAGAGCCCATCAGAGACAGTGGCTATATCCTTGCAGCTCTGTCCACTGTTTCCTGCATGAGGAACGGGCAGCTGTCCCCTTACGTGTCCTCCCATCACCTCAGTGCAGACTTTATGCTCTACTCAGACTCCTCAGGCGAGTCTGTCCATGGCGATCTTGGCTGTTCAGGGGTCACGACTGAGGTGGCGTCTCTACACAAACACCTTTTAGATAAGAACCCAGTATATTTCTCAGAGTATGCATAAAATAATGATATATGTAATATAAACATAATATATTGTACACAATTTATGTTTATAGAATGCTTATATATTATATACAAATTTATTATGTGTAATATTTATTTATAGTAATTTATAATAAATATCACAAGTATTATTTTTCCCTTCTCCCCCTAACAAGGACCTGGACGCCCTGGAAGGCAGAGCAGCGCAGTCTGACAGGACCCTCGAGGACGAGCTGGAAGCCATAAGGTGACAGAAAGAATAGGGCTTTGCTTGGGAACAGAGCAGTGCAGATGCCTCCCTACCCCCAGCGTCTTCTGTCTTCAGCCCTAAAGGGAACTCCTGGTCTCTGAGGGAGGAGCTGATAGAGGAATGAGGACAGGACAGAGAGGCCACAGAGCTCTGCTGCCTGAGGCCACGGTGTGGGCCTTCCCCTCCACCCCTCCCCAGGGGTCTCTGGCCCTAGACCCAGGTCCCATGACAGGTGATTTTTGTTTCATGATGCGATCTTCTCCAGGCATGGCCCTGTCTGCCCCTGTCTGAACCCCAGCCTGGGCAAGACCTCCACGGGGTGGAGGATGAAACGGGAAGGAGGAAGGGAGTCAGAGCTGAGCCCCCATGCAGCTGCGGGGACACAGGCGCTGCAGTCACACATCAGTGAAGACCAGGCCCGCCAAGTGTGCAAGAATTATTGGAGTATTTCTCTCCTTGGTCTGGACCAGAAGCCTGTCCTCACAGGCCCAGTGCCACAGCGCCACCTGCTGGGCTGAGACGCCAAGTTCTCCAGACCCTCCAACACCTCCCTGTGCTCCTGGAATGATGTCCAGACTTTTGCTATTGGATCTAGAATGATGTCACTGCCCAGGGTAGTAGAATGAAGAGGTGCCCTCTGTAGTGTTCGGGCAGAGAGACCCCACCTCCCCACATCACTAAGGACCTCCGGATGGTTAAATACACGGTGTATTGCACATGCTTATGTTACCAGGTATTTCAGGATTACCTGACACTGGGGTTTGCCTCTTCCAGAAGCTTGGGGTCATAACCGTCCACCATCATCATGAACCAAATAAAAGGCTTACAGTTCTCAGAGTACCCAGGTGGTTCACATCTCTTAGTAATTCTGCTTGGTC
>NW_024424176.1:0-1750 GCF_017311325.1 Ursus maritimus
TGAAACAAGAAAGGAATTTATTTCAGTGAGGCCAACACCAGAAAGACAGCTGAATAATGTCGTAAAGACTGTCTCCGAAGTGCTAAAAATACATCCAGGTTTATGTAAGGAAAACGTGGGACTAAGGTTGGTGGGTACATGCAGGTGGGAAGTGAAGGTCAGTTTGATCACTGTTGTGGAGGACCTTGCTGGCTCAAGGCAGTCCTTACTGCCTGAGGGGGTAGTTTCAGTTCCCAACATGGATGTTTTGCTGGCAGGATCTTTTGCCTAAGTTAAGAGAAGCTGGGTAGAAGAACTTAATCAATTGGGAAGTACAGACTGAGATCAAAATGAAGGTGGCTGGAGTCTTCTTTCAGAATCAAAGGTAAAAGGGTCTGGGGCAGAGCTGTTGACAAGTGCAGAAGGGAAGCTGTGGGCAGAGGAGAGCAACCAGACAAAAAAAAGAGTCCCAACAAAGGCTCCTGTCAATGCCACGGAGAGCTGTCTGTTAAGCATCAGGTCATTTGTAATAGGGAAGGACTTACACAATCCTTAACTTCAAAGTGCTTAAACAAAAGCAATGTCTTCTTTCCAAAGCTTTAATCATCTGTTCTCCTTTGAAAATTCTTTCCCTGATTTTGTCTGGCTTTCTATGTCCCCTAGAGAAATTTCATCCACTTAAAAATGGAAACTCAACTCTACAAAACTCATCTATTTTGTACACTTAGGAATAAGATACTCAAAGCCTTGGAAAATATCCAGACCTAATCAAAAGCAAGATTCATGTAACAGCAGACTTCCAGTCTAACTCCTTAACACACATAAATTGCACTCCCACTCCCAAAGGGATTTCCACTTTATTTGAATTCAGGCATCTTTAAACCAGGAGCATGGATAGTGAATAAAAGCTGTAAAGCATAAGGGAAAGGCCAAATGTGAGTTTAAACCCAGATAAGCCATTTAGTAGGTGGGAGAAAGGTCTTTCATGTCACTGAGCATCTCAAAAAACTCCAAGACCTTTACCACTGCTACTAGCTCTGAGCGGTTCTCTCCCCATCAGTTCCTTCAGACCTCTACCCAAATGTCCTGGAAGTAAAGACTTCTCCAACCACCCTACTTAAATGTGCAATCCCCACCTCTCCCTTACACCTTTCTCTAGTTTATTTCTCTCTACATCATTTATCACCATCTAATAGGTTTCATTTATTTGTTTATGATGTCTCTCCCCCACAAAGATGTGAATCCCATGAGGACAGACAGTATTATCTGCCCTACTTCCTGTTGCCTCCCCAGAGCCTAGGACACACCTGACCCGTAGCAAGGATTCAGAAACATTTAACTGAATGTGTAAATATAAATGAGTTAATTCAACTCTCCACTGGGCTAATATCACCTACACTTCAGGGTTATTTTTAGAAATAAAAAATAAAAATGTTTTGCCAAGACTGAATTATGAAGAAATAGACAGTCTGAACAGACCAATTACTAATAAGGAGACGGAATCAGTCATCAAAAACCTCCCAACAAACAAAAGTACAGGACAGATGGCTTCACTGGTGAATTCTACGTTTAAAGAAGAATTAATATCAACTCTTCTCAAACTCTTCCAAAAAATAGAAGAGGAAGGAACACTTCCAAAATGTAAGAGGCCAGCACTACAGAGACGCCAAAACCAGACAATGCCACCACAAGAAAAGAAAACTATGGGTAATATCCCTGATGAGCACAGATGCAAAAATCCTCAACTAAATATTAGCAAACTGAATTCAAC
>NW_024424177.1:0-1749 GCF_017311325.1 Ursus maritimus
GAGATCATGACCTGAGCCGAAATCAAGAGTCAGACTCTTAATCAACTGAGCCATCGAGTCACCCCCAGAGCAACAGTTTTCAAAATGCATATTTGGTAATGCCTTTATCCCTGCTTAAACTCATATTTTCTTTTCATTATATTTAGGATAATGACCAAATTCATTACCATTGTTAGTTAATAAAATAGTATGGGCTTCCATGCCTGGGCTACTTATCATATACCTCAGTTTCTTTGTCCTTTGTGTTCTCTGGCACTCTCCTTCCATTCTTTTAACTTCCTCATCTTCCTTAGACCTTTATATATGTAGTACCCTTTACCTCGACCCCTTGCATGCACACTCTTCCCTCTGTCTGTTTAACATTTCCTTCTGATCTGAACTCAAACTCACCTCTTCATGGAATCTTTATCTCATTTTCCTAACCAGGTCAAGTCTTCTGACTCTGTGCTCTCCTGTACCTTGCACCTTTCAGTTATAGCACTTACCACATACTAATTTCAATTTATTATTATATATGCGATTGTTTCTTTGGTGTTTATCTCATCTAGATAGCGATAACATCCCTGAGCCAGGTACCATATATGGTTTTTTTGGTCCAGTGTGTGTTCCTGTTGCTACCTCATTAACCGGCGCACAGTAGATTCTCAGTAGATACTATTGAATGGATGGAAAAAACAAACAAACAAACAAAAACAAACAAACAGCATTTCACCACTGGTGGTTGGTCAATTATGTTAATATTTTTATGAGTTGTCATTAACAAGTTTATAGCTACTCTAGTTTATGGTAATGAAAGTTTCTACTCTCTAGATCTATTATAATACATATATGCCATTCTCAAAGTCAGTTTAGGTCCAGAGATAAAGATCCAGGATATCTTGGAGCTTCTTAGAATTGTCTATAAGTCCCTTCAGCGTTAATTTTTAAATATTTCATTTCTTTCTTTAGGCAAATAAGATATTTCCTACATGTATTACCAAATAAAATTTTATTTAATATAAGAATGATAATGGTGGTATTTGGCTTTTATTACCAAATTGGTTTATATATTTATAAATTGACAGTAGCTCTCAACAGGGTCACCACTTACCTTCCAAGTCCTCATTTGCCTGCCAAATTCTATCTTAATGCTATCTTTCTTACTGTTTTTCTGAAGTTATTGGTGTAACTGTTCTTCAAATGCTATATTCCTTTGATTTTCATGAACCTATACTTTATCAGTCTTTCCTATATCCTACCCTTGACACATTAGGGTTTCCTTGGGATTGACTTTTTAGCATTCATTTTAACTCTAGATTTTAACCTATGCAAGTTCATCCATAACTATGATTTGTAACACCAGAAATGCTCTGTTTATCTCTAGGTATTATATTTCTCCTGAGTGCTAAATCAATATATTTAATTTATTTAATAACTGTTTTGAGGATGTCCTATTTGCCAGACTTTATTAAGGTTTTGGACATACAGTGCCTATACCTCATTCTTAAATGCCTAGATACCATTGATATCTGAAACTCAATGTGCCCCAAATTGAATTTATCAGATTACCTTCCCTGCACTACTACCAAGCCCCAGAACCTCCTCTTCCTCCTTTTTTTTTCAGTTTTGGTGAGATATAATTGATATGTAGCACTGTATAAATTTAAGATGTACGGTATAATGATCTGACTTACATATATTACAAAATGATTACCACAGTGTGTTTAGTTAACATCCATCATCTCATATAGATGAAAAAAGAAAAAAAAA
>NW_024424178.1:0-1749 GCF_017311325.1 Ursus maritimus
AAAAAAAAATACAAAATATTATGGGGACACATTAGAGAAAGGTTTTTTATTATTATTATTAAAAGGAAAGACAGACCATATCAATGAATCAAACATTCAATATTGAAAAGAAGGCAAATGTAAAAGTTCAACACAATCTTTATTAGATATCCCAAAGAGTTTTGGTTTAAATTTTTCTGATGAATTGATCACTTAAATGGAGTCAAAACGGGCCAAATAGAACCAAGACACTTTGAAGAACAAGGAAGAATTGACAGGCCTTATTCAAATATCAAGATTGGCTTTAGACCTGTGGTAATTAACACTGGTATACGGTGTTTCAAATACACAGATTAATAGGGCCATGGTACTTACTAGAGGGTATAGAAACTAGTCTATACATAGGTAGATACTTGACACATGTGGCACTGGAAATCAGTTGGAAAAGAGCAGACTTTTCAATGAGTGGTTTACTGAGACAATTGGATACCCAAATTAGAAACAAACAAATAAACAGAACCCTACTCAGCACCATACACAAACATCACTTACAGGTGGACTAAGACCTGAATGTGAAAGGCAAAACCAAAATATTTTAGAAGACAATATAAAACATAGAAAATATTTTCATGACCTTAATGCAGGGACAGATTTCTTAAAACAGGAAATCACTAACTATAAGGAAGAGAATGGTAAATTTGACTGCATTATAATTAAGATCTGTTCACAGAGCACAGCATAAAGCAAGTGAAAATACAAGCAAAGAGCAAGGGAATTTTTTTGGCCACACATATAACCACCAATGCACTGGTATTTAAAGCATATAAAGAACTCATTAAATCAGTAAGTACAAGACTGAAAATAGAATAGAAAAATGGGCAAAATATTTGAATTTGGACAGTCTATTTCTTGAACTTGGTCCTACTTACATGAGTGTTTGTTTTTATAAATTATCTAAACCTGCGGATATGGTTTATGCACTCCTCTATATCTCAGATTTTTAAAATGGCTTCCTTCAAAAAAAGTAATAGAAGGAAAATATGTGAAGTAAGAATTTTGATGAGGTTTCGATTGTTAGGGATGAAAAACTTGTTCTTCCTATCAAGAGATCATCAAGTGTCCATTTCATTAAATCAAGGGAAAGTGGGGATTGTTTAAACTATATGCACCCCATAATCTAGTCATCACTCTAAACCTTTCTCTTGCTAGATATTTCACCCTATATTCATATCATTTCCCAAATCACAGATGATAGGCAAGTCGTAAGATCATCATCATCATTAAAAAAAATCATTAGGCATCACAGGCCAAATCCATTACAGTGAGATTGGGTCACCACACTGAAAGGCAAGCAGGCACACCAGCACTATTGAACATATGTGTATTGAACATATGTGTATTTTTCTCAGCAGAGTCCATAATAGTGACTTAGAATATAACCTTATCACATTTAATTGGTACACCTGTCCAGAGACCTCCATGTGCTAGAGAATCTAGAGTTAGCTGAGGAATGTTTTGAGGAATGCTCTGGGAATTGGACATGACATTTACCACAGTGTAATGGCAAAGAGTTGGTTTAGGTTGTGCACCGTCTTGGAAGAGCCCAGGGGTGGGGTGGGTTTTCCAGGATTCAGTACAAACTGTTTCATCTTCCAGGCTTTGCACTTCTAGGCTGAACAGTGGTAATCTGTTTTGGCCCCACCTCTTACTCATTCTAATTTCTGTATCAGCAGGCAAAAATAAATAAATAAATAAATAAATAAATAAATA
>NW_024424179.1:0-1749 GCF_017311325.1 Ursus maritimus
CCTGGCTGGCTCAGTCAGTACAGCATGTGACTCTTGATTTGGGGGTGTTGAGTTTCAGCCCCACGTTGGGCAGAGAGATTACTTAAAAAAAAATTAAATACCAAGCAGTAGGAGAGAAATTTTTAGTGATGAACATAGATCTCAATTCGCCCGTCAGAAATGCAGCACCAAGAGAGAACATGTGATTCGGCAAACAGGCACCAGAGCATATCCACAGCTGGATGTGTGCACACGCCTGCTCCCCAGCCTTCAAGACAAACAGTTACTACAAACCCACACACAGACTCACTCGAAATTGCTGGGTCCACAATATATATGAGGAGTCACGAATGCTTTTCTGGATTGAAGTAGAAATGAAGGGAGGGAAAGGATGAAAAGCATAAAAGCATCTCTGAGCCAAGCTACCAGCTTACCTCAACCTCTTTGCTCTCGCACAAAGATATATTTCATTTGGCAGTGTGAATATATGTGTGACCAACATGAATGCTGAGGATTTAAAAATCAGCCAGCAATCCCTGGGCCATTTCAGCTGTGTTTCTACTTCATAGGGCCTTTGGGGACTGCTGGGAGCAGGTGTGAAGTTCTAGTTTATTAACAAGTTAAGTCAGTGTTGCTGTGCATTTTGAGGGGCCTAATAGACTGGCCAATCTCACGGAATATAGAGTAGCACTGCACTGGAAAGACACAAAAAAATTAAAATACTATCATTGTTACTAGTACAAAACACACCTGTTAGATGTGTACTATGTTTCAGGCTTTGTGCTAAGTAATTTAGAAGCATCATCAAGTTTATTAAATTATTTAGATAAATTAGTAAAGATTTTTTTTTCTGGATAAAGAACATTGAAATTATAGTTGACTGTGAGTATCCAGCCTGTGTCAAAGAGAACCTCTAGGTCGTCTTCTCTACATATTGGTCTACCTAATTCCTTGCTTTGCTTTGCCAACAGAGCTTAAAATTTGGGCCATGCCTACATGCTGAGTGGGAGACTTGATATCCGTGAAAAGTTTTCAGAAGGCCGTAATCTGCACCATGGCCGATAGAATGTTAACATTTATTTCACTGTATTTGAGAGGGCACCAGAAGGAAGAAGGCAGAACATAAAGTATTAGCGTTAGACACAGCTTTAAGAGCTATTTAATCCAGCCCCTTAATTTTTAATTAAAAAAGAAAGAATGAGACCAAAGACATAGTCTGATTCTGTATGGTCTTCCCTGTTTTCTTAAGTGTTCAGGCTTTTGCTCCAGCTGTCTGGCTTTCAACACATGGTTCTCAGCCAAATAGAACTCATCTGCTGTTTTTGTCCTTTCTAAAACGTTTTGCCTATGTAGCCAGTTCCCAGGGCTGAGAGGCTAGAAAAGCCACCAGTCTCTTCATGACTGACAGCCATGGAGGATCACTCTGGCATACTCAGAACCAGAAGTAATTGCAATTGTTGCTGGCTGGAATGGATTTTATAACTTGGAAGTGTTAAAGTTTAGTTGGACTAAAATGGAGGCATTATGGCACTAGCCACATTAAAAATAATCATAAAAAGAAACAGGTGGAATTAATTTTAACATTTAGTTAATCCGATATATAAAAAACATTATCATTTCAACATATAATCAATATAAAAACTATCAATGAGATATTTTACATTCTTTTTTTCATACCGTTTTCAATATCTGGGTCTATGTTTTTTACACATACAGATTTTAAACTTACAAACTTAATCTCAGTTAAGACCAGCCACATTTCAGGTGCTC
>NW_024424180.1:0-1748 GCF_017311325.1 Ursus maritimus
TGCAGCCTGCGCTTATAAAGCCGGGATTCTCAGAGGCTCTGGACACCGGCGCCTCTGCCCTGCTTCCACCGATCCTTGGAGCTGCGAGCAAACGCGGAGATGGGTCGATGCCTCCTGCTGCTGCTGCTCGTCCTGTCCTCACAGCTGGACTTCCTACAAGGTGGGCCGCTGGGGAGCGAGGGGAGGGCCGTGCGGACCGCCGGGATCCGGGCGAGTGGGGGTGCCAGCCCCGGTGAGACTTCCCCGTCGGACTCTAGATCTCGCTGTCTGTCCTGACTTACACCCAACAGGTAGCGTTACCACGGGGCTACTATTCAACCGGGGAGGCCTTATTTGTGGGGACACATGTCAATGCCTTTCTGCTTGTCACTTGGTTTTTCATAACTTCACCTCCTCCTTAAACACGCTTCGGGCTGATAGGTGTTGGTCCTCCCTTGGTGGCACCTCAGATTTCAACTCTTGGGTTATCCCATGGCATCAGGATGGCTTCTCACCCCAGATCTGGCTCCGATGTCTGGACCCATGAAGTCACGTTGTACCCAGAGGGAATGAGAAGGTTTTCCACTCACCTGCTGGGACTTGCGGGAAAGCAGGACTTGTGTCTGACTGCTCTTTGAATGGCCTGAGGAGCAAGGAAGGGCGACTGGCTTGGGATTGACCAGGTGGTTGGGAGAGGGCCAGGGGGTGTTCCTGCCGCAGCAAGGGCCTGTGTGTTTTGAACCTCCCCCGCATGCCTCTGGCCAGAGCCCCAGGGCCCAGATGTGGGGCAGAAGGGAGCAGACTGGAGAGCTGTCCCGGCGCACATGAAGAAATGGAGTCAGACACTCTATCAGTGGGAACGAAGGTGGGTCCCGTCCCATTGTGGGCACTTAGATGGGATCACGAATTATTCTTCAGCGGCTTCACCGAGTTCCCACGCGCTTGCTGACGGGCAGTCGGGCCACGGTTTGCCGAGAGCCCCGTGGGTTCCTCATCACCTTCCATGCAAACTTCTAGAATGCAGTTCCTCTACCTGCGTGTGCACGTGTGTGCATGCGTGTGTGTGCGTGTGCGTGCGTGTGTAGTTACCTAGTAAGGAACCATTTATAGTTGATCTACACGCATAGACACGCACACACTATACAAGTGTGCTCACACGGGGTACAGTTAGTCTTGTCGTGACACTGTCACCACGAACCACGTGCTTGCACGTCCGTGTGAACTCTAGCACTGAACCGATAACAGCATTCGGAAGGGTCACATGCTCGACCCTCTACAGAATGTGCGTCCACAGCTTTGATTGTATCCCTGGCTTGAGTGCAAAGTGGGCAGATCGCTGGCGTCACCGGCACCCCTGCTTCCACGGCCTCCCTCCGCCCGCGCCCTCAGCCTAGTGACAGTCGAGGTGTGACAGCCGAGGTGTGTTGGTGGTGTGCGTGCACTGGAAGACTCACAAGACGAACGAGGCCAAATGAATCGAGAAAACACTCGTTTGATCTAAATGAGAATCCATCCTCCCGACCCGTGTTCCCCAGAAGCCGGATCAGAGGGCATTAGTCTGGACGGTGGTCCCAGGAGAGGCCGGCAGGGGCGTGAGGAAGGGGGACGCAGCAGGGAGCGAGCTGGTAAAGGAGGCGCCTCGAGCCAATGCGCTCTGGGCACGGGGAGCCCTGTCCTGGCAGGACGTTCTGGAGGCCAGGGTAGAGCAGGCCCCACGCTGTCCCACCCCAAGGAGAGAGAGCTGGGGAATTCACCTGCCGATTCCCCCC
>NW_024424181.1:0-1748 GCF_017311325.1 Ursus maritimus
TCCTGGGATCAAGTCCCACATCAGGCTCCTTGCTTAGTGGGACTCTGCTTCTCCTTCTCTCTCTCTCTGTTGGATAAATAAATAAAATCTTTTTTTAAAAAGCTGTATTATCCATATTTTGTGAGACTAAAGGTCAGATATAAACATTAGCCCAAACCAACGTGATAATGGGCTCTACCAAACACTGAGGAACAACCGTCAGTGTGGTGGTCTCACGTCAGGTGAATGGTCTTTGGAGATGGACTCCCAGCTGTGCTACTAGCTCTGAAGGACATAGTACCTTTCCTAAATCCCAGTTTTCTCAGTACTTGTCGCATGAGGTGGTTCATGAAGATGAACTAAGAGAAGAAATGTAAAGCACACCATGTGGCACATGGTAAGTGGCCAATAAAATAAGCTATTAATATTATACATCGTAGGCTTTAGCATAAGATCCATGAAACCTTTACTATTCTAACATACAAAAATCATCTTTAAAAATTGGCCTTCCCTGACATGACCATACTCTCTGCCCTCGTCCCATTCCAGTAAAGCTTAATGCATGACACTCCATCAGATTCTTTTCCTGGAAAACTGAATACTTATCAATTCACTCAGTCATCAGCTATTGACTGAGCATTTTGACAAATATCCTTCCTTCAAGGCTCAGCATGAACCTATGCCCCTCATGCCTGACCCCAAAGCCCCAAAGGACTTCTCCAACCTCAAAAACTTTATAGCATTCTTTTATAGCTGAGTTTCCCAACCTCATCATTAATGTCGCTTCAGGCTGCATACTTGTTTTCGTGAGGGACTATCTTGTACATCATAGGATTTTTAGCGGCATCCCTGGTCTCTACTCACTAGATGCCAGTAGCAAATTGCTCCCCCTCTTCCCTGCCAACCAACTGGGAGAGCCGGTAATATCCTTTTATCCCACAGACATTTCTAAATGTTCCCTGTTGGGGCAAAATCATCCCTGATTTAGAATCACTGCTCTTAGCATTCTTATTTTAGCAGTTAATCCATGTAGGATTATGCTTTTTGATATTATATATGTTTTTAATTAAATTATTATTGGTTTGCCATTTTAACTATTTTTGTGTATCTCTCTTCTTTGAGTAAATAACTGATAAATTCCCTACAGAGAGGCACACTGTATTATACTTTTTGTATCTGCCAATGATTGATTGATTGGTCAATGTCATCTGCCATTGGATGACTAATTCATTTTTACATGGTACATAAGAGTGAGGTGCCGTGTCTAGATTCTGGTCCCACCACTCACCGACTGTCACTTTGGGCAAATTAGCTCGTATCTCTATAGATCAGTTTTATCATGTACAGTACCTACTTCATAAATCCATTGTGAGGATTAAATAGATTAATATATGTAAAACACTAAAGTAATGCCTTCCCACAGTAAATACTACCCAAATATTACATATTATAATGTACATATAACATCAAAGGATACCAAACGACTGACAAAATATTCAGAATCAGAGAAGGGAAAATCACAGTGGCATGGAATGGGGGGGTGGGAGTCACAAAAGAGGTAAAATTTGACTGGAACTTTGAAAAACAAGCTGTGAAGAGGTAAGAAAAGAGTTTAGAAGAGGTTCAATCAAAATCTCAAGAAGAGAAAAACCAAGGCATATTCTGGACAGAATGAGTAAACAAGTCTGGCTGGAGGAGAAGGTTGAAAACGACCATGTATTGAAAAAATGCTCCACATCACTCAGCATCAGAGAAATACAAATCAAAAC
>NW_024424182.1:0-1747 GCF_017311325.1 Ursus maritimus
TATCCCATTCCCCCACCCCCCCCCTGAAGCCCTCAGTTTGTAAACAAGTTGTTCCAGCCTTTAAGCAGGGGCATGATGCTTGGAGCTGCAAGAGCTATTTTGTGACAATGAGGCAAAGAGCACAAAGATGAGAAGCCAGTAACTAAAAATAGAGCTATGGGGTCTGGTCCCTAAGGACATTGTTGAGCAGCTAAACTAACATCAGCATTCACCTGCCTCCAGACTGCTTATTATAAAAGATAAATAAATAAATAAAACTCATTTACTTAATCCACGTTTAGCTAATTTTTCTGTTACTTGCAGCTTGAAAGAATTTCTAACTCTGTCACCTTCCTTCCTGGACTGTGAGCTATTCGATGGCAGGGCCCTATCTTTTACATCTTTGCTTCTTCTAGCATCTACTATAAGGCCTAGTCCATAAACAACCTTGATAACCACCTGCTAGCAGATGGGAAAGGTCAGGAGGGAGTTTTCTACCCCTCAAAGTATCTTTTGAAGCAGGCAAGACCTGGGTTGTACATGAAATAGTGGTAAACAAATGAGACAGCCTAGAACTAATTGAAAAATTAGATGTAAATAAATCTTGCTGACCAGATGACATCCACCCAAGAGCTCTGAAGGGTGAAATCGTAGAAATGTTGGCCAAAACGTATGACTTATTATAAAAGCCTGCAGAGGAGCCTAAGAACCGTAGAGCAATGGGCCTGGCTTTTATTCCAAACATGTTGATAGAATCTGTAAGAGAGATCACAGGACACCTGAAAAGCGTGAACTTGGTGGAAAGCTGGCATTGGCTCTTCCTAAAGGAGACTCAGAAAAGGCTAACCTGAAAATTCTCTTTTAAAGGGGAGCAAATAGAGAAACACTATGGAAGGAGAGGGAGAAGACCAGTAGACAGCACATCTTCAGAATTTCAAAAACTCTGTGGTGTGGTTTTAAAGCACAGACTCCTAAACATTCATCTGCTCTGGGATTGGTGAGGCCGCGACTTCAAATCCAGAAATAGAGAAATAGAATTAAATGAGCATATGTTTTAATAGAGATTTCTAATGGCAGGCTCCCCCAGGAATCGTAATAAAACAAATAGGAGGTGAACATTTTGGGAACTATCTGGAAGGGGGAGTGTTCACAACAGCAACTCTTCATCTACGTGTGACCCCAACACAAAACTCAAAAAACAGGGATAAGTTTGTCAGATAAAACACAGAACTGCTAGTTATACTTTAATTTGAGAGAGACAACAAAAAATTGTGTGACACAAGTATATCCCAAACATAAGTGTATCCCTAGACATACTTATACTACAAAATCACTCACTGGTTCTCTAAAATGCAACCGTAACTGGGCATTCCAGGTTTGGGGTTTTGTGATTTTTCTTTACTTGCTTTTTTTGGTTTTGTGCTTGTGTTTTTTTGTTTTTTGCTAAATCTGGTAAGCTTAGACAAGGAGAAATGGAGGGAAGCTGGAAGAGCTAGATGAGGAGATCCAGAATCTGTAGAATTATGGCAGAGAGGGATGTGGGCCAAGGCACTAGAGGAGGAGAAATCTCAGCCACACCTAGGAGACAGTGGGCCCTAGGTTCTCAGGACCTTGGAGGGGGCAGGGGAAAGGGACAACAAACGAAGGTTAAAAGCAAGCAGCATAGCCTAGTGGTTAAAAATACACAGCCCAGGGGCACCTAGTGGTGCCACTGGGTGGCTCAGTCCGTTAAGTGTCTGAGTCTTGATTTCAGCTCAGGTCATGATCT
>NW_024424183.1:0-1745 GCF_017311325.1 Ursus maritimus
TATCAGCAGTTACTTTTTATCCTAATAGGGCACTAAAGAAACCATCCTAATGGTACCAAATCACACGGGTGTTTGTTGGCATTTGCTTGCCAGTCGGAACAAGTCCTTGAAAGGCTGCTGCCAGGCTAGATGAGCACTGCCAGTGTTTGGGGGGTGGGGGGGGGCTGTGAAGAGCTGAGTAGCGGTGAGCTGTATGTGCCCAGGCTGGAAGGACACGTCCTGTAAAGCACGACCTTAGGAAGTCCAGGACTGTCAGGTATCACCAGGTATCTGGTGTGGGGCAAGGATGAGGTGAAAAAGATGAAAAGAGCGTTAAACAGCTCCAAAATCCCTGGGTCACTATATGTTGAGTGACAGGACTTGGTCAGGCACTGCTTCCCCCCCCCCACCCCTCCTTCAAGGACATGGGAACCAGTTATCTCATGCTGAGCCATTTTTCTCAGTATTGGTCAGTTTTCAAACAGAAATTCTTTGGCTTACGGTAAGCTCACAAATCAAGATCTCCTTGCTCTGAATAGGGCCATGCACTAGTTAATTTTAAAGTAAAATAATATTTTCCTCCAGCATCTTTTGATGGGCGTAACGCAATTTTTCTCACATGAACATTTTTCTTATAACCTTTGCCTTCCTTAGTCATTTAAATTATGATGTGAATGTCATCATATAGTTCTTTTTAGTCTTAAGGGCAGCCTTACAATGGAATATTCTTATTCTTCATTACAATTCATTAACTTGGCAGTTTATAAAGTTAATATTGTAAATATCATTAATTTGGAATGCAAGGAAGAAAAAATAGCAAACTCCAATAAAAAATAATTCAACGCACCTGATAACTCTTTTTAACCACCAAATAATGTCACTGGGCCAGCCTCCTTTCTCCAAAAGAACAACTTCGGAAAGAATCAAATAACTTGTCAATGTGTATGTGGAGGTTTGGGTCATTAAGTTTTGTTTTAAATCTCCCTCTAATTTTGGCACATTTACACTGTGAACACGCGAACACTGGCTGCCACTAAGTAAGTTTAACACTAACCTGTGACGACAGGATAATGGGATCATGGAGGACCATTACACAGCTATGCTTGAGCCTCAAAACGACTCTGGAAATGGGCAGCTGAGTAGACTTCAGGCACACACGAAGATCCCGGAACACTGAACTACACACCACCTGTAGCTATGGTGTTCTACAACAGCTCTCCTGATTCTGGAACAATACTGCTGCGTAAAGTAGATGTGACAGAGATTGCCAACCATTCTCCAAAAAGCTTTGTCCTTCTTCTTCCTGGGAACACAGTACACCATCTATCTATTCCAGGCTTCTTCCTTGTAGTTAGGTATGGTTAATTATGTACTGGTTTGTTTTTAATTAGGTACTTTTAATCAACAGAATGTACACAGAAGTAATAGGGACCATATCTAGGCTTGGGTCATAAAAACTTCCCATAGTTACTCTTCCGTGTTCTTCTCTACTTTCTGTTGTATGGAATGGACTTGGCCCCAAAGCAACATCTGAAGACATGTTGACGATGGAAACATGTCCATCAGGTGGGTTGCTGAATGACAGCTTGGAGAAGACCATCCTGCAACCTCGACACCTACTTCGTTTCCTGTTCTGTCAGCATGAGTAAGGCAAAGACATCTATAGTGTTTGAATTATTGTAAATTAAGGAAGAATTTCTTTTTTTATAAATGATTTTTTAAAGATTTTATTTATTTATGTGAGAGAGAGAGAGCACAAGCAGGGT
>NW_024424184.1:0-1745 GCF_017311325.1 Ursus maritimus
CCATGCTGAGTGTGGAGCCTGCTTAAGATTCTCTTTCTCCCCCTCCCTTGCCTCTCCACCCCTCACTGTTCTCTGTCTCTCAAAAAAAAAAAAAAAAAAGAGAGAAAATAATAATTAAAAAAAACCACTCTAAGTATGTTAGGTATGTAGGTAGAAAGGCTGACAGAGAAGTGGACGGCTGGCTGGCTAGCTGTGACTGTGCAGGGAGATGTACTGGTAGTTAAAAGAAGACTTTCTAAGGATCACAATGATGGAAGTATGTTTTTCCATGACACTTATTTGCAATTTATTGAAAGTCAACATAGGAAATCTAAATAAATATGAAGTCCTACCAAAGATTTAGTTAACTTAACCTTTAAAACATCTTTAATTGATTTGTACAATCAAAACATGATTAATACATTATTTAGAAGGAGGCATCACAAAGGGGAAGTTGATAAACGTAAAACCCGTTTGTCCAAGCATAAGAGAATTTCCTGAGAAATAAGAGAGCTCATTTCTCCTCTGATAACACAGTTTCTCTCCACTTATAAAAAGACATAAGCAGCATAATGAACAGATTAGGTACAAAATCACCAACAAGGTAATAAAGCTCTAAAGCAATTAGCCCCCTGTGCTTTCCTCCTGGGGGAGGCAGACCCAGGCTACACCCAGAATACAGGGGCTACACCCAGAATACAGGGGCAACACCCGAGTTAAGCAGGATGCTTTGTTCATAGCACATCTATCATTGGGCTGATTTCAAAGAGTATGGGGGAGGGGGTGGATTGGATATGGTTCTTTCCCCCAAACCAGCAGTCTTCGCTTTCCATCTGCAGCAGATGTTCATGTATGTCAGCCCCACACACCCTCCCTTTCTTTAAAACACAGCTCCCCTTTGTCTGGAGGGAGCCATTTCAACCGTTAGAACTTCCTATGTGGTTCTAATAGGGCTACGGTACCCAGACTCGAGAGTAGGCCCAAGATGCAGGTGAGCCAATCATGGTAGACGCAGGCCATAAGTCAAACCGATCAGAATTCTCCACTGGGATTTTCTTTTTAAGGGAGGGGTCCCCTTTCTTTTCTAGTAGTAAAGCTAAGAGGATTGGGAATTCGGGAGAGCAAAACCAACATACAGAAAGGAAAAGAAGAAAGAAACAACCAGAAAAGGAGGGGGCCAGGATCCGGATGATATTTCAGTCCTTGAACCACCACCCCCTGAAAACACAATTTCTCTGATTCTTGCCTTCCTGAGACCTGGCTGTTCAGCATGACCAGAGCTGTGAGCTTCCTCCAGTGTCTCTTCAAAAAATACCCATTTTCTTAAGCTAGATTGATCTAGGTTTGTGTTGTTTGTGGTGAAATGAGTCCTGAATATCTTTTCTTTCACACCTGGTTGCTGAATACCTATATTATGCCCGAATAATGCCCCAAATTTGCTCTAAAGGAAGAGCAACAAAGAGGCAAGGGTGACCCAGTTTGTTTAGGAATGTGATCGGTGTTCCTTACAATATAAAGACATTTGCCAAAACGCAAAAACCCAGTTCAGTTTGTAATAGGACATATTTTTCTGAAATGATTCTTAGGTTAAGTACTGTCCTTGTGTTGTGCAGTGTGAATTGGTGTTTCAATTAAAAAAAAAATTTAAAAATGACTTTAAAGTTCTCTTAGTCAAACCAAGTGTTGGGGACACCAAGTTAAATAAAAGTGTGCTGCGGGACTTCTCAGAGTCTGTATAAGGCTAGAATGCTTTGGAATATAAAAGG
>NW_024424185.1:0-1741 GCF_017311325.1 Ursus maritimus
TCCAGAAATTAAACAACTCTTTTAAAAATAAAAATTGTAAAACCAAACAAACAAACCAAGAAAAAAAGAGACACACACACACACACACACACACCCACACACACACACACACAAACAAAAAGCCCAGACTCTTAAATACAGAAAACAAACTGCTGGTTATCCGAGGGTCGGAGGGGAGAGGGGTGGGGAATTGGGTACAATAGATCAAGGGGATCAAGAGTACATTTATCCTAATGAGCACTGAGAAAGGTATAAAATTGTTGAATCATTATATTGTACATCTGAAACTAATATAACACTGTATGTTAATTATACTTGAATAAAATTTTAAAAATAAAAAATGTTTAACATAAAATGAGTCATGAAATAAAAAAATAAAAATCATATATATTTAAAGTGTACATGTTTGGATATACATACATATGACAAAATGATTACACAATCTAATTAACATATCCATCACCTCACATAGTTACCACTCTTTCTTTGTCATGAGAGCACATGAAATCTATTCTTCTTTGCAAATTTCCAGTAAAATACGTTATAATATTAGCTATAGTCATCATGCTGTGCATTACCTAGAATTAGTCATCTTCTGTAATTGTAATTTTGTACTCTTTGACCAACATCTGCCCATTTCCCCCACTTTTCTTCCCTTGGTACCACTGTTCTGTTCTATACTTCTAAAACAACACAACTTATTAAAAAATAATTATGTATTCATTTGAGAGAGAGACAGAGAGCATGAGCAGGGGAGAGAAGCAGAGGCAGAGAGAGGAGCTGGGAGCCTGATGTGGGGCTCAATCCCAGGACCCTGGAATCACAACCTGAGCTGAAGACAGACACTTAATAATCCGAGCCACCCAGAAATAACACACTTTTTAACAAACAACAAATCTAAGAAGAAATCACAAGGGTAATTAGAAAATAGCGAGAGACAAATGAAAATTAAAACAATAAAATCTTGTGGGATATAGTACAAGCAGTGTTAAGAAGGAAATTTACAGCTGTGAAGACATACACTTAAAAAAGGGGAAAGATCATAATCGCCTTCATCTAGAGTACACTTATTGAGATGGACACTGTGTAATGCATAAAATTTTTGAATCACTATATTGTATACCTGAAACCAATCAATATAGCACTGTATATTAATTATACTTTAATAACAGCACAAAAATAAACTAAATAAAATAAAGAAAGAAAGATGTTAAGTCAATGACCTAACTTTACATTTTAGGGAACTAGAAAAAGAAGAGCAAGCTAGACCACAAAACAAACAGAAGGAAGGAAATAATAGAGATTAGGGCAGAGATAAATAAAATAGAAATAGAAAAACAATAGAGAAAATCAATAAAATTAATAATTGGTGATTAGAGAAGCACAAGGTTGACAGACATTATACTGACTAAGGTAAAAAGAGAGCACTCAAATTACGAAAATCAGAAATGAAAGTGGGGTTGTTGCTAACAATATTACAGAATCAAAGATGATTATAAGAAAGTACTATAAACAGTGTACAACAAAACATTGGCTATCCTCAGCATTGTCCACAATAGCTAAATCGTGGAAGGAACCGAGATGCCCTTCAACAGTTGACTGGATTAAGAAGTTGTGGTCCATATATACAATGGAATATTAGTCAGCTATCAGAAAGAACAAGTTCTCAACATTTGCTGCAACATGGATGGGACTGGAGGAGATAATGCTAAGTGAAATAAGTCAAGCAGAGAAAGACAAT
>NW_024424186.1:0-1267 GCF_017311325.1 Ursus maritimus
GGAAATCTTCAGATGGCAAAATTATGAATCAGTTAAGCACAAAGCAGTTTTCCAACAGACCCAAATATCTTTAGTTTGTCTGCAATAAAAAGTCAAAGGCGCAAACCTATAATCAGTAGCACTTTATCCTATTTTGAAAAGACCTAGATGCCCAATGAATTTGATCTGGTTTATATCCAAGCAAAGCTTTAAAGTTGCAAGCTACCAAAGACTTTGAAAGCTATTGTAACAATTACCCATGAAAACACTGGGACTGGCAAAATTAAACATCATTTTAAGTCATCTTTTTGCAAACAAATTCCAACAGAGATAACACGAGTGTATTTGACCTTCAGTAATCCTTGGTAGAATACAAGTTTCATATTTGATGCTGATAACTCTAAAAACATGTCTATCTTAATTAAACTACCAAACTTAAATTAGTTTAAATGCTGAAATATGTTCTACCTGGTCCACTTAAAAGTCAATCAATTTGTTCCCCATTATCATTGCTTACCTGGGGCACTGGTGGAGAAATCTGAAGTGGGCAGTGTGAACTCCAAGAGAGTGTCTTTGCTCTTTGACAGGGGAGGAGGAAAAGCCATGGTAGGAGGAGGAGCCTGAGGCACTGAGGATGGTATAGGATGGTATAGGATCCAGTTATATAGGCAGCACGCAAGGTGGTGCAGAGGCAGGAGGACGGGGAGGCAGAAGAGGTGAGGTGCCTCCAGAAGGCAGAGAAAGAGGGTTCCCAGTTCTAATTATGCACTTCACCAGATCGAATTAATTAGATCTCTGCTGCAGGAAACAGGGCACATGGACAGAGAGGTACCCTAGATCCAGGCCTTCGGGGCTCTAAAGCAGGACCCTGACCTAAGAGCCTCTTGCAGAATGTGTTTGGCCACTTCACCAGGCCAGTAAACTCCCTCCTGACATGTTGGATGATAATTCTCTGAATTGGCCTTCTCCTGATAGAACTCAGGTTGCTGGAGGAAGCACAGGCCATCTCTAATGAAGTGGACACTGACAACCCCCCATCTCTCACACGGTTCCTCCTCCTAGAATGTGGGACTTCTCCCTCATATCCCACATTAATGTCTATAATTGGAGCCAACTGTGTTTAGTCTACTTCGGGGCGGGGACTTGAAGGAATATTCCCAAGCAGCTGCCGAAATTCCTTTTGTTTCAAGGAAGTTCCCTGTCTTCTCTGGCCCATCATGGACTGCTTATTTCTACTTTGGTGGAAAAAAACCCATGGTGTCTGCTCACCTGCCCAAGCTGACAAGGG
>NW_024424186.1:40175-40778 GCF_017311325.1 Ursus maritimus
GCCCAACTCTGGTCTTGCACCTTGGCCCTGTAATTCTCCCACTCCCCTCCTTCTTTCTTCTGTGGGAACCATGGAAGTCAACAAAGGAGAAGAAAGGCAGAAGAGATCATGAGAGAGCCTGCAGCGAGTAAGAAGGAACATAATGGAAACTTTAGTCTTAGTCTAAGTGTACAGGAAACAGACAATTGGGAGGGTAGCCTCGCTGACGGGGGTCACAGGCAACAATGTACAACCCGTGCTGGGGAGTAGTCCTGTAGCTGCAGTTGGGGAATCTCCCTCCAGTGAGATTGCAGTGAGTCTTGCCAACAGCGTATGTACTCTGGTGGCAGTTATTCTGGCCATTCCTGCAATTCCTATTGGGCCAACCACAGGTAACAGTCACATTTGGGAAGTTGTCGTGCAGAAATGTGTTTTGATCCTTACAGGTCTGGTTAAGATTATTGACAGCACGCATTGCAATGTTGCATTGGACAGGACCTGCACTTAAATGCTGAATTATAAACTTTTGAACCCTGGTGGGGGGTTGAGTCCAAGCACCAGGGGGAAGCAGTGCCGCCCATGATCCCAGCAGCAACAGGAGGACAGGAAAGGGTCCCAGAAGAT
>NW_024424187.1:0-136 GCF_017311325.1 Ursus maritimus
AGACAGTGTGCTCAGACTCCAAAATTCCTTCTCTTTGGCTTCTCTTAGGCCTCAGCACACAAGTTTCTGAGGGCTGCCCAGCATAAATGAAGATAAAGCACAGCAGAGGCTCACAGACACAATTCAAAGTGCAGGT
>NW_024424187.1:152-1237 GCF_017311325.1 Ursus maritimus
TTCCCAGCGGAAGGAGCTGGTTGGGGTGCACGCCGCCTCTGTCATGCTTCTCCCCAAAACAGATGCTGAACGCGATTCTCACTGTTCACCTTTTTTCATAAGAGGGAAATCCTCTTCAGGTCTCTTCCTCTTACTGAAGCTGGGTAATAACGTAGTTCTTTCAAGAAAGCCCAGTGTCTTACTGTGAACGTTTAAAAAGTGGGGGATACTTGTACATGAACATTGCTGAGGGAGGAGATGTGAAAGGTTCTCCCAGACACAAACCTCAGCAGATCCACCGGGAAAGGCACCTTCCTCAGCATGCGGAACACGGACTACCTCCTACCCCCAGAAACCCTCTCCTTCCCCTCGATCAGGACAACCCACAACAGCTGGGAGTTACCCCAATTCCTCCGTTCTCCTGCTCCTAATAGCTAACCCATCAGCAAATCCTGTGAGCTCCATCTTCAAAATGGACCCAGAATAGGTCTAACCACTCCATCCAAGGCCACCTGTCTGGTCCACAGTGCCTGAGTTCCTGGAAAAGCTTCGTCATTGACCTGCCTTGCCATCTTCAACCCTCTGTCATCTGTTCTCAACACTGTAGCCAGGATGGCCCAGTGAAACAGGGTCTCATGGGGTTATAGCTCTGGAATGGCTTTCTGTCACCCTCTGTCACCTCTTTGAGCTCATATCCTAAGCTGTCTCATGTGGCCACAGGGCCTTCTTGCTTCCCCTGGACATACCTGGAATTCTCCTGCCCCAGAGCCTTTGCACATGCTTTTCCTTCTGTTTCGAATACTCTTGATGTGTTCTCACTCACCTTCTGAGAAGACTGAATTGGAGTGACAGGAACAGAAGATGAGGCTGTGTGGGTTGGGGGAGGCTGGTGGGCCAAAGAAGGTTCTCTGCCAGCTCTCCGCCTGTGCCTCACTTGTCCTCAGCCAGGAACTTGCACACAGCCCTCACCTGTCACAACTCTCACCCAGGAGACCCACAGCCACCCCTGGAGCCCACCCTGAACACACCCTGCTGCAGAATGCATTCAGCTCTCCTCTGGGACCCCTGTCAGCTTTACCCAGACCTGGAACTCCCCCGTCTACTGC
>NW_024424187.1:1280-1739 GCF_017311325.1 Ursus maritimus
TCCAAAATCACACTGGCGCAAGGCTTTCATGAGAAAGCTATAACGCTAACTAATGAAAGGTTCACACCTACTTTCCCCTTCTGTTGCCTTTCTCTCCACCTTCTTTCCTACCTGTGCAAACTGTAACATATCAGTGGAACACGAACATGCTCTGAGATCCGAATTTTTCATTGCAGCTTTCTGAGGACTCCTTATGTGATAAGAAACTAGTGTATCTTACAACAGGGTGTTTTACAACTATCATCTATAGAACAGTACAGCCCAAATCACTACAATTTTACCTCACTCTTCATGAAGCAGAACACTTTTTCCTTTCTTCTTTTACTTATATTCCAGTTAGTTCACCTGCCATGGAATATTCGCTTCAGGGGTAGGATTTAGTGATTCCTCACCTGCATCGAGTTCCCAGTGCTCATCTCAAGTGCCCTCCTTAATACCCCTCACCCATTTAACCCTCCC
>NW_024424188.1:0-1739 GCF_017311325.1 Ursus maritimus
CGGCACCCCTAGAGGGGCAGGTGGCGACAGGGGTGCAGGGTATGTCCAGCTTTGGGGCTCGGGGGTCCCCAATTCCTGGCATTGCGGCGGCAGGTCCCTTGGGAGGCGCCCCTCTGGGGCCGACCTCGGGTTACGGTTAGGCCCTAGGAGTCTGGCAGGCCCGATCCGCTGGCTGTGCCTTGAGTGGAGGGGCGCGCGGAGGTGAGAGCGCTGTTGAGTAGGAGCGTGGGTCCAAGCTCTTTGGAGCTGGTGGCCTTCGAAGGTCGCCGGGGCCTCGGAGGGCCCTGCCCTTCTCCCTCCCTGGATGACCGGCGGCGCCCCTTGAGGCCCGGTTGGCAGTGTGGCGGCAGGGTGAATCCAGCGCTGGGGCTTGGGGGTCCCCCATCCCCGGCGTTGCGGCACCAGGCCCCTTGGGAGGGGCCCCTAGGGGGCCACCTAGGGTTAGGGTTAGCCCCCTGGAGACCGGCAGGCCCGATCCGTCGGCTGTTCGGAGAGCGGAGGGGCTGGCTAGGGTGAGGGCCCTGGCAGACGGGAGCGTGGGCTCAAGCGTTTTTGTGCTGGGGCCTTCGAAATTCGCCGGGGCTCAGAGACCCTGACCCTTCTCCCGCCCTGAATGACCGGCGGCGCCCGTACCAGCCCGCGTGGCGGTGGGGCGGCAGGGTGAGTCCGGCGCTGGGGCTCGGGGGTCCCCAATCCCCGGCGTTGCGGCACCAGGCCCCTTGGGAGGGGCCCTTCGGGGGACGACCGATGGATAGGGTTAACCCCCAGGAGGCCGGCAGGCCCAATCCGCCACCTGTGCAGCGAGCGGAGCGGCGGAACTAGGTGAGGGCATTGGCCAGCAGGCGCGTGGGCCCATGAGTTTTGATGCGGGGGCCCTTCGAATGTGGCCGTTGCTCAGGAAGCCCTGCCCAGTCTCCCACCCTGAATGACCGGCGGCGCCCCTAACGGCCCAGTTGCGGGCGGGGGAGCATGGTGAGTCGGAAGCTGGGGCTCGGGGGTTCCCAATCCCCGGCGTTGCGGCGCCAGGTCCCTTGGAAGGGACCCCTCGGGGGCCGACCTTGGGTGAGGTTTATCCCCAAGGAGGCCGGGAGGCCCAATCCACTGGCTCTGCGGCGAGCAGAGGGGCGGGCTGAGGTGAGGGCGCTGGCGAGCGGGAGCGTGGGCTGAGGCTTTTTCGTGCGAAGGCCTCAAAGGTCGCCGTGGACTCGGAGGGCCCTGCCCTTTCTCCCGCCCTGAATGACCGGCGGAGTCCTTAGCAGCCCCGGGTGATGGCAGGGCGGCAGGGTAAGTCCGGCGCTGGGGCTTGGGGGACCCCAATCCCCAGCATTGCGGCACCAAGCGCCTTGGGTGGGGCCCCTCGTGGGCGGACCTAGGGTAGGGTTAGCCCCTAGGAGCCCCACAGGCTCTATCCGCCGGCTGTGCGGTGAGTGGCAGGGCGGGCCGAGGTGAGGGCGATGGCGAGCGGTAGCGTGGACCCCAGCGTTTTGGCGCGGGTGGCCTTAGAAGGTCAATGGGGGCTCGGCGGGCTCTGTTCCTCCTCCCACCTGAATGAACGGCGGCACCCTTAGTGGCCCAGGTGGCGGTGGGAGGGCAGGGTGAGTCCGGCGCTTGGGCTCAGGGGTCCCCAATCCCCGGCGTTGCGGTGCCAGGCCCCTTGGGAGAGGCTCTTCGGGGGCCGACCTAGCGTTAGGGTTACCTCCTGGAGGCCTGCAGGCCCTTTCCGCTGGATGTGCGGCAAG
>NW_024424189.1:0-1233 GCF_017311325.1 Ursus maritimus
AGTGGATCTGAGGGAGACAAACAGTGGGTGTGTGACAGTTTACTGACCAGGATGTCTTTTGTCTGCAGGTGTCCAATGTGAGGTGCAGCTGGTGGAGTCTGGGGGAGACCTGGTGAAGCCTGGGGGGTCCCTGAGACTCTCCTGTGCAGCCTCTGGATTCAGCTTCAGTAGCTATGGCATGAGCTGGGTCCGCCAGGCTCCAGGAAAGGGGCTGCAGTGGGTCGCAGTTATTAGCTATGATGGAAGTAGCACAAGCTATGCAGACTCCGTGAAGGGCCGATTCACCATCTCCAGAGACAACGGCAAGAACATGCTGTATCTGCAGATGAACAGCCTGAGAGCCG
The DNA here is from genome assembly GCF_017311325.1 of Ursus maritimus. Classification (NCBI taxonomy): domain Eukaryota; kingdom Metazoa; phylum Chordata; class Mammalia; order Carnivora; family Ursidae; genus Ursus; species Ursus maritimus. The sequence continues at coordinate 345 of NW_024424189.1, forward strand.
ACGACACGGCCGTGTATTACTGTGCAAGTGACACAGTGAGGGGACATCAGTGTGAGCCCAGACACAAACCTCACTGTAGAAGGGATCTGGACCAGCAGGGGGTGCACACTAGTCACCAGTTCTGTCCTTAAGCCCCAGGAGCAGCTGCAGATGGAGGTTATGGGCAGGTTTCCTGTCAGGGTCTGGGGCTTCCTCTCCACAGAGCAGTTGCCCATAGGGACCCTCTCTGGACACATGATTCTGTGCTCACCTCTTCACTCTCTGACTTGGAAAATTTTTCTAATGAGAAAGCAGATATAATAAAAACCACAAAAAAACAGAGTCACTCACAATGGTTATTCCTGTTCCTAAATACCAATGAATTACAAATATCCTGGTGCTCACATCTGAACCTTCACAGGAATCCCAGGTATACTCACTGTGCATCACAGGGCCACCCAGCTCAACATGCAAACATCCTAGAAGCAGCATTAAGTGCATGCTGGACATGAGGCTCCAGAGGCATCGACAATGCAAAGCAAGTGCAGAATGTGTCTTGGTGGGGGTCACTGTCATAAACCAAATCACAGCATCAATGTTAGTGACAACGTGGGAAAGCAGTGGACACCTTCCTGGTGTTGTGTGGATGTGCAATCTGAAGATCTCTCTCTCGCTCTCTCTCTCACAAACACACACACACGCACGCACACACACTGACTACACAAGGGTATAAAACCTTTAACACGTTCACCTGATTTCTCTAGGAAATGTGGTCCTACAACAGAAATACACAGATACAGGAAGAACTCAAGAAGCAAGAATAATCTGAGATAAGCAACTGAAATTTACACCTAAAGGACCTAGAGAAAGTACAACTGAAGCCTAATACAGCTGAAGGAAGGAAATAAAG
>NW_024424189.1:1539-1739 GCF_017311325.1 Ursus maritimus
AATCCTGAAATTTGTATGGAACCAGAAAAGACCCGAAAATGACTAGGGAATGATGGAAAAGAAAGCCAAAGCTGGCAGCATCACGTTGCCTGACTGCGAGCTATATTCCAAAGCTGTGATCACCAAGACAGCACGGTACTGGCACAAACACACACATGGATCAGTGCATCAGAAAAGAGACTCCAGAAACAGACCCTCAA
>NW_024424190.1:0-1738 GCF_017311325.1 Ursus maritimus
AAATTTATAAGGATGGTGATTTTTTAGTTTTTAAGAATATCCACACCTAATAACCAGGTTGATCTATTCTCCGTGTCATAGTTAACCCTCGTTAAGTACTAATGCTTGATTATAACTGTTCTTTGGGGAAATTAGCACAGGCCGAGTCTATCCTTGGGCCAGAGTGCTGAGGAGCAATGCCAGGGGCAGCAATGATTAGTGGCATTCCCAAGGGATGGAAATACAGCAAAGAAGTCATCAACTCCTTACCCAGGTGGTATTCCCTTATGTCTGCCCATCTCGAAGGATCCAGATTTTATGTTATTAACGGAGATGGCAAGTGGCCTTAGAAGGCATTTGGAAGCTCAAATATCTATGTGTAAATTACAGAACCCCAATATGCATCATGGAAGCCTCTGGGAAGGACATCAGGACATCCCACTTGTCAATATTCTGGGAAGGCTTCGGATGGGTGGGATGCGAGACAATAGATGGATGTTGAAACAGGAATTCAGGAAGGAAACAAAAACAGAGGCTGGTCAAACTGATACAAGGGAGGGACAGAGACTAGAATATTTCAGCCAATTATAAAAGAACAGCAAAGAAGAAATTCTAGAGGAATATGGGACTCAAGAAATTTCATGGTAACTCTGTAATACTGCTCCCAGTTCACCCACACAGTAGTGGCTTTTCCAGGATGTTGGGGAGATTAAGAAATTATTTGAAGGGAGCAAGTGTTACAAAGCATGCAAAATAATACAACTAAGCCACCGGTGGTATTATATTATGATAGGGTATGAGAATGATTTGCTGATATGCTGTCCTGACAGGTGGGGAAATAAAAATTGTATACATATTTTCTTTTCTTTATTAACATTTATGGATCTCCTTCTCTACACTGAGGACCAGAGATACCATGATGACTGCCCTAATCTCAGGGGACTGTGAAATCCCTGTGACATTTTTCTATCTACTTTAAAACTGGTCCTGTAACTGGAGTGGAAATGAAACTTCAGAGGGATATTTTCTATAAACCACACTCTGAAGACCAAGGTAAAGCAGAGTCCAGAGAAATGAAGCACGATGCAATCACTTCCACATCAGATTATTGACAATCAAACGAAAGTTTAAAAATGTGCTTCTGCTAGCTTTCTGGACTACTTTTCTTTACATAGCTTATTGAACTATTATTTTTATGTTCTGTTCCTCAGATTCAAGGTTTGTAGTTTATTAATACAGACTCATATATCTGAAGACGGTGATGAAAAATCATTCTGCAATAACATTCATCCTCCTAGGATTAACAGATGACCCACAGCTACAGGTTTTTCTCTCAGTATTTCTGTTTTTCACCTACATTTTCACTGTCGCTGGAAATCTAATCATTATCCTCCTCACTCTATTAGACTCTCACCTCAAAACACCCATGTACTTTTTCCTTCGGAATTTTTCCATCTTAGAAATAATATTTACAACTGTCTGTGTTCCTCGATTCCTGTACAGTCTGACAACTGGGGACAAAAGTGTTACCTATAATGCATGTGCCATCCAATTATTTTTTATCATCCTCATTGGAGCAACAGAATTTTTTCTTCTAACCGCCATGTGCTATGACCGCTATGTAGCTATCTGCAAGCCCTTGCACTACACTACCATCATGAATGAAAGGGTATGCACCATTCTCGTCCTTTGCTGTTGGCTGATTGGGTTAATTGTCGTACTCCTACCACTTAGCCTGGTAGTTCAGCTAAATTTCTGT
>NW_024424191.1:0-324 GCF_017311325.1 Ursus maritimus
TCGTGAACACTCTTGGAGCTATGTTGAGCCCGAAGGGCATAACTCTGAATGAGAACGCCTGGTTTCCCAACCTGAAGCCAAGGTAAGGGGTAAGGCGTCTTGTGATCGGAATATGCCAGTACGCGTCTGTAAGATCTATGGAGATGGTAACGGCCCCACGGGGTAGTAGGGTCCGTACCTGAGAAATAGTCAGCATTCGGAACTTGTCGCATCTGATGAACTGGTTCAGATATGACAGGTCGAGTATGACTCTCTTCTTGTCTGAGTCCTTTTTGGGGACACAGAACAGACGACCTTGGAATCTTACGGACTTGACCTTCATGA
>NW_024424191.1:416-814 GCF_017311325.1 Ursus maritimus
AAAAGGAGTTGCTGGTTGATGGAAACGACGGAGACGTGGAGGAGTCTCCAGCCATTTCCATCCCAGTCCCTTTGAGACCACACTGTGGGCCCAGGGACTGAATGTCCATTTGTCCCTGAAAAGGGATAGTCTGCCTCCCACCGGAAACCCTTCATTGGCCTGAAGGATTTCCTCTGCCACGTCGTCCACCGCGGTACTGACCCCCGCTGTTTCGGAACTGTGACCGACCTTTGGCTCCTCCTCTCGACTGCCTCCCCCCACGACCACGGCCATAGCCTCCTCGAAAGGAAGCTGCCTCGTAGGAGGGGTTAGTCGCCGGAGACTGCTGCGGGATCATGACGATCTGAGCAGTCTGACCGGGAATGAGGTGTCCGGAAGAGGACACAGGAGCCATCAAG
>NW_024424191.1:871-1101 GCF_017311325.1 Ursus maritimus
CTCTGGGTCGATGAAGTGCCAGCTTTAGGAAACTGGCGCTTGGCGGGCTTGTTCTTTGGCTGTGGGCCCTGAGACTCTGAGGATTTCCTCTTAAAGGAAACCCCCCACTTTGACTTAAGGTTGACGTTGGCCTTGGCAGCTTGGTCCAGCGTCTCCTTTACGAGCGCATCTGGGAAGAGAGAAGCTCCCCAGATAGGCCCGTAAATAAGCCTAGTAGGCTCATGACGGAC
>NW_024424191.1:1141-1398 GCF_017311325.1 Ursus maritimus
TAAGCACTCTGTAGAATGTGCGTTCTACATTGGCGTCTAGCCGTCATGAACTCGCATAAGTCTGTCTGCACCATAGGGAACAACATCTTCCCTACTACCTTCCACTGCTCCTGGTCTGGATGTTGCATTCCTAGGAATTCAACGTAGGTAGCAGTCGAAAGAGATTTTGCTAGCCTACATCTAGCAGCATACTCTTTCTCGATCATGTTGTCCGGCAAACGCGGAAAGTCCTCGTCCAACTGAACAGAGGCCGCGTC
>NW_024424191.1:1523-1737 GCF_017311325.1 Ursus maritimus
TAGGGGTCTCTGCCGATTTGTTTGCTGCCTCCATCAGCTTGGTCATCAAGGGAGTAGGCATGGAGGAAGGGGTAGTATACATCGTAAACTTCCCCTTATGAGCAATTGCCTTGGTGTTGACACAGCCTGCGTCAGAAACTGCAGTCCTGAAGCAGGTCTGTGCCTTCTCCCTGGGGTATAAGATCACTTCAGAAATGATCTTATCTTCCCTTAC
>NW_024424192.1:0-1737 GCF_017311325.1 Ursus maritimus
ACCTTTTTTCAGCTGGTCCCCTGAATCAAGCTGGATATCTAAGAGATCATCCTGAACATCCATGAAATCAGCCTGAGACTTAGGAAGATACATCTGGATCTCTACAAATGAACATCTCCAGCACTGAGTATTCAGGTACGAAGCGGAGGGCCGTGAATCCGTGCACATATATCGGAAGATAAATGGAAGGGGGAGGGAGCCGCCCCGCTCGGGCGCCAGGGAGCAGTAGCCTCCTGCAATGGGGAGCAGGCCGGACTTGTGGACAGGCACCCATGACAAAGCAGACTGAGACCGTGAGCTTGGGAGTTGCCGCACGACCTGACTGAAAACCAGAGCTCCAGAGCGCTCACTGGAACCGGACTGAAACTGGGAGCTCAGGAGTGCACGTGGGAACTGGGGCGGCTGGCAGTGTTAGAAGCACAAAGGACAGAGACGTGCCAGCCCCAGGAGTGAGGACTGGGAGAGTGGCTGTGGGGCACACAACCCAGGATGCTGTGGGATTTTTACCAGCACCAACAGAAACAGAGTTAAAGCGGCCAGGAGAGCTCAGTGGAGAGCAGACTGCGATCTCTCTGTTCTGAGACAGAGGCTTGGATATGGCCACTGCTGCTCTGACTCTCAGAAGAGTTACAGAAAACTGCCAGGGAAAGCCACCAGAGAACAAAAGCCCGGAAATACCAGTTCACATTGTGCCTAACTCCACCCTCGCTCACAGGGGATGGGGCAACTCTACCCAAACAGGGTTGCCTGAGTATCAGCACGACAAGGCCCCTCCCTCAGAACGCAGGCTGAAAAAACAAGAAGCCCACATCCCTAAGGTCCCTATAAAACAGTGCATGCTGCGTGGGTCCTGGTCAGTATTTTGGGCTCTGTACATCCCCACAACCTCTCCTCATCAGAATGACCAGGGAGAGGAACCCCCAACAATGGAAAAAAACAGAGACTGTGGCCTCTGCCACAGAACTAATGGCTATGGATATAACCAAATTGTCAGAAATGGAGTTGAGACTAGCCATGGTCAAGATGATGTGTAGGCTTGAAAAAAATATTAACGAGAATATAAAATCTGTAAGGGAAGAAATGAGAGTGAATCTGGCAGAAATTAAAAATGCAATGAATCAAATGAAGTCTAAACTGGATGCTCTGATGGCCAGGGAAAATGAGGCAGAAGAACAAATTAGTGAGTTGGAAGATGGGATGATAGAAAAGAAGGAAAAATTGGGAAATTGGCTAAAAAAAAAAATCCAATCCTAGGAATGTAGATTACGGGAGATTACTGAATTAATGAAATGTTCCAATGTCAGAATCATTAGCGTCCTGGAGGGGGTGGAGAAAGAGAGTAGTCTAGAAGAGATATTTGAACAAATTGTAACTGAGAACATCCCTAATCTGGTGAAGGAAACAACCATTCATGTCCAAGAAGCAGAGAGGACCTCTCCCAACATCAATGAGAACAGACCAACACCACATCACATAATACTACAATTCGCAAATCTCAGATCCAAGGATACAATCTTGGAAGTGGCCAGCGGGAAGAGAATCCTCACCTACAGAAGGAGGAATATCAGAATAATGTCAGACCCGTCTACAGAGACCTGGCAGGCCAGGAAGGGTTGGCAAGGTATTTTCAAAGCTCTAACTGAGAAGAACATGCAGCCAACAATCCTTTATCCAGCAAGGCTATCATTCAGAATAGACAGACAAGGACCTTCCAAGACTGGCAGAAACTGAAAGAAT
>NW_024424193.1:0-1736 GCF_017311325.1 Ursus maritimus
TCCCACTGAACTCATGGTCTGCCCTCAGAAAAACCCCCAGGAAACAGTTCTTTAATCTGAATGCTCTCTTCACCTTCTGGTTCAAATCTTGTCCAACCACAATGATAAGAAACTAGAAATCAGTCTCAAGAAAAAAATGGGACAGTCAAAAATAGGTGGAGATTGGGGGGCCTGGGTGGCTCAGTCATTAAAGATCTGCCTTCAGCTCAGGTCGTGATCCCAGGATCCTGGGATCTAGCCCCAAATCAGGCTCCTTGCTCAGCGGGAAGCCCGCTTCTCCCTCTCCCACGCCCCTGCTTGCATTCCCTCTCTCGCTTTCTCACTCTCTGTCAAATACATAAATAAAAAATCTTAACAAAGCATGTGGACATTTAACAACATGCTACTGAACAACCAACAGTCAAAGAAGAAATCAAAAGAAATTTTGGAAGTACCTTGACACTAATGAAAAAGAGAACCTACAAAAACTTATGGGATGCAGCAAAAGTAGCTCTAAGGGGGACGTTCATAGAAATTCAGGTCTTCGTCAATCCATAAGAATGCTCTCCAATAAACAACCTAATTTTACCTAAAGAAGTAGAAAACAACAACAAGCAAAGCCCCAAATTAGTAGAAATAAGGAAATAACAAAAAGGGATGCGTAAATAAATCCAATGGAGACTAAAAACAAAAAAAATCAATGAAAATGAGAGCTGCCTTTTTTGGAAAGAAAAACAAAACTGACAAACTTAGCTAGACTCGCCAAAAAAGACAGAGGACTCGAATACAATCAGGAAAGAAAGATAATGGATTCCCGTCTCACATCAAAATCAAAAGAACACAAGCAGCAAACTCTTCGACCTTGGACACAACAAATTCTTGCAAGACACGTCTCTAAAGGCAAAGGAAATAAAAGCAAAAATGAACTATGGGGACTTCATCAAGACGAAAATCTTCTCAACAGCAAAGCAAACAATCAACAAAACTAAAAGGCAACCTACAGAATCGCAGAAGATATTGGCAAATGATATCACAGATAAAGGGCTGGTATCCAAGATCTATACAGAACTTCTCAAACTCGACACCCAAGAAATGGGCAGAAGACACAAAGAGATACTTCACATGAAAAATTGCTCCACATCACTTGCCATCAGGGAAATACAAATCAAAATTACAATGAGATACCACCTTACACCACTTAGAATGGTTAAAATTAACAAGGCAGGAAATAAAAAATATTGGAGAGGATGTGGAGAAAGGGGAACCCTCTTACACTATTGGTGAGAATGCAAGCTGGTACAGCCACTTTTGAAAACGGTATGGAGGTTCCTCAAGACGTTAAACACAGAGATATCCTACGACCCACCAATTGCACTACTGGGTATTTACCCCATAGACACAGAGTAATGAAAAGAAGGGGCACCTGTATCCCAATGTTCACAGCAGCAATGTCCACAACAGCCAAACTGTGGAAGGAGCCAAAATGTCCTTCAACAGATGAATGGACAAAGAAGATGTGGTTCATCTATACAATGGAATATTACTCAGCCATCAAAAAGGATGAATACCCACCATCTGCATCAACATGGATGGACCAGGAGGGGATTATGCTAAGTGAAATAAGTCAAACAGAAACACAATGATCATATGGTTTCACTCCTATGTGGAACGGAAGGAATAACATGGATGACATTAGGAGAAGGAAGGGAAAAGTGAAAGGGGGGAATCGGAGGGGGAGATGAACCATGAGAGACTAT
>NW_024424194.1:0-1735 GCF_017311325.1 Ursus maritimus
AAATAAAATCTTTAAAAAAAATAAAAATAAAGTAAAAAAAAAAAAGAGGATCGAGCCCTGCATCAGTCTCTCTGCTCATCAGGGAGTCTGCTTCACCCTCTCCCACTCCCGCTGCTCATGTTCTCTCTTTCTCTCTCTCTCACTCTCTCTCAAATAAATAAAATCTTTTAAAAAAATAAAAATAAAGTAAAAAAAATAGTTAAAACCCATGTTAAGAAATCCCCTTTCTTTTAATATGAAAGTGACTTTTTATTTTATTCTATTTTAATTCAATATAGTTAACATACAGTGTTATATTAGTTTCAGGTGTACAATATAGTGATTCAACAATTCCATACATTACTCAGTGCTCATTGTGATAAATGTACTCTTAATCCTTGTCACCTATTTCACCCATCCCCCCACCCAACTCCCTTCTGATAACCATCAGTTTGTTCCCTGTAGTTAAGAGTCTGTTTTTGGTTAGTTACTTTTTTCCTTTGTTTTGTTTCTTAAATTCCACATATGGGTGAAATCATATGGTATTTGTCTTTCTCTGTCTGACTTATTGCACTTAGCATTATACTCTCTAGATCCATTCATGTTGCAAATGGCAAGATTTCATTCTTTTCTATGGCTGAGTAATATTCCATTGTATATATATCCCACTTCTTTATCTATTCATCTAGTGTTGGACACTTTACGATATTTGGCTATTGTAAATAATGCTGCAATAAACATAGGGGTACATATATCTAGCTGAATTGGTGGTTTTGTATTACTGCATCATATGGTAGTTCTATTTTTAATTTTTTGAGTAACCTCCCATGTCTTCTGCCCATTTTTAATTGGATTATTTGTTTTTTTGGTGTTGAGTTGTATCAGTTCTTTATATATTTTGGATACTAGCCCTTTGTTGATTATGTCATTTGTAAATACCTTCTCCCAGTCATTAGATTGTCTTTTAGTTTTGTTGGTCATTTCCTTTGCATTTCATTTTGATGTAGTTCCAATAGTTTATTTTTGCTTTTATTTCCCTTGCCTTAGGAGAAATATCTAGAAAATGTTGCTATGGCCAGTGTTAGAGAAATCACTGCTTGTGCTTTCTTCTAGAATTTTTATGTTTCAGGTTTCACATTTAGGTCTTTAACCCATTTTGAGTTTATTTTTGTGTACCAAGTAAAAAAGTGGTCCAGTTTCATTCTTTTGCATAGAGATTTCCCAACATCATTTGTTGAAGAGACTCTCTTTTACCCTTTGCATATTCTTGCCTCCTTTGTCAAAGATTAATTGACCATATAATTACAGGTTTATTTCTGGGCTCTCTATTCTGTTCCATTGATCTATGTGTTTATTTTTATGCTGATACCATACTGTTTTGACTACTACAATTTCGTACCATAACTTGAAATCTGGGATTGTGATACTTCCTCTTTGTTTTTCTTTTTCATGATTGCTTTGGCTATTCAGGGTCTTTTGTGGTTCCATACAAATTTTAGGTTGGTTTGTTCTACTTCTGTAAAAAATGCTGTTGGTATGTTGATAGGGTTTGCACTTAATGTGTAGATTTCTTTGGGTAGTATGGACATTTAAACAATATTTGTCCTTCCAATTCATGAGCATGGAATATCTTTCCGTTTGTGTTGTCTTTGATATCTTTTATCAATGTTTTCTAGTTTTCAGAGTATAGACTTTCATCACTTTGGTTAAGTTTTTTCCTAGATATATTTTTTAAAGATTTACTTATTTATTTGCC
>NW_024424195.1:0-1735 GCF_017311325.1 Ursus maritimus
TTAAGAGAAATGGGAGTAGTGTCCAGCCTGGTTCTAAAGGGAGAATTTATTCCACTGCCCCTGGTAATTGGCTTTTCTTCCCAGAGGTGTTGAATAAGAGAGGGCAGGAGAAATAAAGAGACAGACAATTCTTTAAAAAAAGAAAAGAGCAAGAGAAAGGAAGCTGAAAAAGGGGAAAGCAACCAGTTGGCAGATTGATGCACTGAAAAAAAAGTGAAATCATGCAAAAGTCGCCAGAATAAATATGCAGGATAGATTTTTTTTTTCCATCCAAAATGATCGATTTCAACAAAGTGCAGTGAATCAATCTTAGTCAAGATGGTAGACAAGAGGCTTTTAAAGACAAAACAGCTGATAATAGCACTATGCTACAGACCGCTGCAGGATGGGCATGAATTAGCCAGCAATCAAGAAAAAAAGAAGGCATAACAGGATTATAATTATGAGTGATTCTAGCTTCCATGGGATTAATTGGGAAACCTTTGAAACATGATCATGTGCAGACAGAAGTGATGGATGTGGCAAGCAGTTGTTTCCTGACAGCGTGGATGGAGACTCAATCAGGAAGAAGTTATTTCTATAAATGAGAAACGATTAAGACGATACCCCAATACGTAACACCGAATTTCTAAAGTGTTTCTGACAGTGATGATTTTGTGGCGCCTGATTTGAAAATGTTTTTAAATGTAAGGAAATGGCCAAAAAAATCCATCTCCCACCATTCACTGGGGAAAAAAGGCCCAAATAAATGCTTCCAACAGAATAAAACATATTCTCTGGTAGAATTCGTAACAATTAATTATTTCATGTCGGTGCACACTCTCTCAAATAAATACACAGTCTTTGGTGCCAACAGTACCACAATGAGAAATCAATTAATCAAGAAGGGCTTTTAAACAATTAAAGATCAAATAAGATTATGTTGAAGGACGTATACTGAGCACAGAGAAGTTGCTGAGCAAAGTACTACTAGTCTTGATACAGGCTTTTCTCCTCAATGATCAAGAATGAAAGACTAACATATAAAAATGGTTATGTATTCTTTTATTTAGCATTTGCTATATTTGACCTTGAGCATCAGAAAGAATGCTCATCCACACACTTGAAATGTAATGATCAGAAAGGTGAACAGACAAACGTGAAGACATGAAAGATCAGCGAATTTGAGCAGGAAGGCAATGTATCGCATGAAGTGGTTGCTGGTCATCTGGCCAAGGATGGGAACAGGAACCCACCCACCTGAGCTAGAACAGGAAGTTTCTGCTCAAGGCAGAACAAGAATCCGTTTGCCCGGGAGAGGAAGAACTAGAGTCCAAGCCGCAGGAGTCAGAGGCAGGAATCGAGATGGAAGATTAAGATTGGAGGGATATGGGGGCGCCTGGGTGGCACAACAGTTAGGCATCTGCCTTCGGCTCAGGGCGTGATCCCGGCGTTATGGGATGGAGCCCCACATCAGGCTCCTCCACTGGGAGCCTGCTTCCTCTCCCACTCCCCCTGCTTGTGTTCCCTCTCTCGCTGGCTGTCTCTATCTCTGTCGAATAAATAAATAAAATCTTTAAAAAAAAAAAAAAAAGATTGGAGGGGTATGATTAAAACAACAGTGGGTTCAGAATTAATGCGGGGCCGAGCACAGGTGTCTTGAGGGAGTGATTCAGACGTCAGTGGCTGTCTACTCCTGCTAAATGGCACATGCATGACTCTTTATTTGCCTCACCCTGGGGGTGTCGCAGCAAAG
>NW_024424196.1:0-1734 GCF_017311325.1 Ursus maritimus
GAGAGAGAGAGAGAGTGTGTGTGTGTTGGAAGGGGAATGTGAGTGGAGAGAGAGACTGTGCACGCTCACCTCCTTCTTGTCCAAAGCCCCAGGGCACCGTGGTGTTGACCTCCTGGATCTCCTTGTCCCCCCCCCAGCCCTTGCCCGAGAGCCCGGGGGCGTCCGCACGCCCTGTGGGCCCGGGCGCCAACATCGGCCCCCGGCAGAGCTTGGGTTCCCCGGAACCGTGGGCCGCCCTGCCTGCTGTCTCGGGTGCCTACCCAGCGGGGAGCGACTGCGTCACCCTGGTCCCGAGGCCGAGGAGCAAGGCTTCGCTTGGCGTACCCTTGATTCCAGGTGGGGAAAGTTGGGGGTCGACCCCGTGACTCCAGAGGATGAGGCCCTTGAGGGCTGGAGCGGTCCTTTGGCAGGGTATCCGTAGCCTCTGTCACAGGTCCCGACGTGGGCGCCGTGGGGTACCGTGGGGCCCCTGCCCGGACTCTGCTTGGCGAGTCGATCGCGAACCCAAGGCCGACCCACCTGAGCAAGGGGGCACCTGCGTCACCTCCCTTGGCGCGGCCCCGACCCCGACCCCCACCCCGACCATCCAGGTGGTTGACTGCTCTTGGAGCCAGGCCCTTCCTTCCCGAGGCGGCGCATCCCCCGCCTTGGCGGTCTTCCGTGGCTCCTGCCTGCGCTCGGGGGTGCTCAGGCCTTTACTTTGTGGGCAGGAGGGAATCCCTAGAGTGGGTGGCAGGCCTGGGAGAATGGAGACTGGGGCCTTGAGGCCCGCCGGGGCGGGGGTGGCGGGCGTGGGGTATTGTCTGTTCAGCCTGCTTGGTAGGCCGGGCAGGTGAGAGTGTCCGGGATGACCCTTTGGACTTGAGGCCGACCCGGGCCTAGCACGTATGAGAGGAGAGGACACGTGGGCTCAGGCAACCCCGAGAGGGGCGGCGGAGGCTCGTCGCCTTCACGCGACCGCTGGCCGCTCTAGCTGCCTTCACGTGGGCCCAGGAGGCGGGCGGGCGTGCTTGCTTGGACCCGTGCCCTGGGACCACGTCCGACGTGGCCCGTGCCGGGCTGTCTTGCGGAGGACGTGTCTCTTCTGCGGGGCCGCTTGGCACCAAGTGGAAAGAACAGAGTCCCTCCCGTGCATCTTCTTTCTCCAGCTACCACCAACCCCAGCCCCCGGCCCTCGGTAGTGAGTCTCCCACGCGAGCGGGTTTTATGTCCAACAAGGTGTCGTTCGTCCAGGGTTCCAGGGGGCTTGCAAGTGGGGCCGTTGCCTGCCACGGGACGGTCCGAAAGAGTATCTGCTCCCTGCCCTGGGAAGAGGGAGGTGCTGGGCCTCTCGGGCCAGAGTCTTGGGAGAAGCAGCCTCTCCTGTTTGCAGGGCAGGGAGCCAAGATGTTCCCCAGGGGTTGAGGTTGGGCGAGTCCCGTGTGCCGTGCTAGAGCAGGGAGAGGGCTCCGAGTGCATGAAAGGCGCAGCACCGTTACGCCCTGGGGCCCGGGGCCTGGGGTAGAATGGGGCATCTATCGTTCAGCTTTGCAGGCACTTGCTGTGGGGTGTGTGGGCAACCTGCTGAGGTTTGGAGGAGGGTGACATCCAACTGTGGTAGAAAAATCTACCATTTTTGTTTGCTGGGGGACGGTGCCCCTGTGACCGTGTGCACGCACGCATGCCTTTGTTCACATGAATTAGCGTGAGCGTGTGTACCTGTGAGTAGAAGTGTGTTTTTGCGTTTGTTTGTAG
>NW_024424197.1:0-40746 GCF_017311325.1 Ursus maritimus
GAACAAATATATATTATTCAAAGCTTCATAAAACTTTCATTTTGCCTAGTAAATATGAATGAATAATGAACCAGCATTACTTTTGTTTATGCTTATGTTCTCTTTCTGTCTCTGGCTTTAGAAGGTAGGTTGTAATTTGTATGGTTCATTCTGAAAATTAAGTAACTTCATTGCTACTTTCTACAAGTTAGTGCCATATAAAGAGATGGTTTATGAGGATTCAGGGGTAAATACTTATCAAGGTGTAAATAATTGGGGAAGGCTTTCCTTACAAGAGGTAGAATTATTAAGACATGTTCAATCACAGAAGGGATCTCATGTGAAGGTAGCTTATAAATAAAACATGGATTGGAAGAGGGGCGCCTGGGTGGCATAGCAGTTAAGCGTCTGCCTTCGGCTCAGGGCGTGATCCCGGTGATATGGGATCAAGTCCCTCATCAGGCTCATCTGCTATGAGCCTGCTTCTTCCTCTCCCACTCCCCCTGCTTGTGTTCCCTCTCTCGCTGGCTGTCTCTATCTCTGTCGAATAAATAAATAAAATCTTAAAAAAAAACCCATGGATTGGAAGAAAGCAGAGAGACGAGAGAGTTTGGAAGGCTTGGAAGGAAAGTGTGTAGGGAGACCTGCTGCCTGTCTCTGTAAGTCAGGGATGATCTGGAAGGGAACCTTTGCAAAGGGAGGCAGTAGTGTTTAGATGTCATGAGCTACCAGAGACCTTACAGTGCTCTGATGAAGCAAGTGGTGTGCAATCAAGGCTGCCAGCTCAGCTGAAGTTGAGGTTTCAGGCAGCGAGCAGGCCTTTCTGTCGGTCTCTGTAGCCAGCCGAAGCACTTGTACTCCTTGCAGTTGACCTCCAGACACCTTTGCCTGCAGCTTCAAATCTGTGCATCACTTGGAGTTTCTGTGGTTGCTGCTTCATGGGGATGTTTGTCACTTTTCTTTCTTTTTTTTTTTTTATGGAGGTTGACTTGTTAATTTTACTCTTCGTTTAAAAATATATTTCATTTATCATTGCCATGTGTTTCAAATGGCAGTGGGGGATGACGGGACCCCATAAAATGTATTTACATTGTCATCTTACCACAATATAAGTGTTGTACATGGCCATCCTGTGTCATCCTTTCCTTCTGAAGTGGATTCTGTCTTCCCAGTTTTCATCAATGGAAGACTGGGGTCTTTGTTTTTATAGGTGACGTGTCCAAGATTGCACAGCTATCAAATAGTAGATAGAGATTTAACCTCTGGTCTGATTGTAGATCCCATTTTCTTAACTCAGTTCCATACCGCCTACCATGTAGGAGTCTCAGTACTCTCCTGCTTTTGAAGCTGTATTGCATAGGCCATATCTACCAATATGTATCTGTTTTTGTATAGTTCATTAATTTATTACACACATTTATTGGATGCCAGGTATGTGTTTCAGGCACATTTCTAGGTGCTGGAGATATGGCGGTGGGCAAGTCAGACAGAAGCCCCTGCCCTCATTGGGCATACATTACATTTCATACTAGCGGAAGTGTCCACTGGTAACAATGAACTTATGCCAGAGCTCCAGTAATGACCTTCTGAGTCACAGAAAATTGTAAATGGCCTTTTGTAGAAGTGATACTTTTGGTGGCAGCCCTTGAGGTCGGTACCTGCACAGAAAAAGGGGGGCTGGTGTACAAATGTAAGGCACCTGGTGAATGGGTTTCAAGGTCAAATGACTGAGAACTTTCTGTATTTGGTAGTTGAGAGGTGGTTTTAATGGTACGTGGGATTTGTTTTAATCAGGTGTGGTAAGATAGGCACACAGACATGAAAATGATTGCCATGAAGGAAGCAATGTTTACTGTACTGCACAGGAGTACAATAGAAACAGGAGGCATGGCCTGCCGGCAGGGCTATGAAGAGGGAACCAGAGAGCACACAGAGAGTAGGCAAAGAGGGAGGAGCTGAGGGTGGGAGTCTTCATTGTGGTTTTTGAGGGAAGGAATGGGCAAGGCAAGGTAAGCAAGCTAAAGCAGGTTTAGGATTGGATAGTTGGAATAATTTTAGCAGGCTCTGGGCTGTAGAGGGGTCCCTAGTGGTCTAGTTCCCAGTCCTCAGGTGATTTGAGCAGGAGGAGAGTGTCCCAAGTCTGAGAGCCAATAAAAGGAGGTGGTTGTGGGAATGGATTTTGGATTGGTTGGTTTGCCTGTCAAAAGCATGTGTGTACAACTTGGCTAACCCTGGGAGGGGCGGTCCCTGTGAGGTCATCAAGGTCCCAGATGTCAGAGCATCAAGAATACAGAAAATGAGAGCATATACTTCATACGGAGATAGTGTTTCAAGATGTCTGCCATGTCATATGCCTTTGGTACAGAAATGCATTCGTTTGGAGTTTTCCGTTCAAGGTTAAGAAAATTCTAGAATTTGATAGCAAGGCGTTTCCTTTCCTCCACCCCCTCACCCCAATTAAAAAATACATTGACAGGAGAGGTTTAATGTCAAGGCTTACACGTGTTCTGACCTCTGAATGCTACTCATTTATCTGTTTTCAAAGATCACAGAGTTAGGCATCACAGATATACAGGACATTTGACTTCTAGACTGCTTAGTTTTAGATTTATCCAAATTACCCCACCAGATTCAATAAGCTGTTTTTCGTTCCTAGAGACCTGCACAGGTTCTTTATAACTTGCTATAGTGTGGCCTGAACCGGGCTAACACTGAACCCCTGCAGGTTCCCTGCCTATTTTTCTTGTACATGTTGTTGGGGGTGTTGTTCTGTGGAAGTGCTCTCTCACACACATTCTGCTTTGCTTACTGCCCCTTTACCTCTTTTTGCATAGTTTTACTTCTGCCTCCTGGCTTATGCAATTCTCTTTTTGGGGACTGCCCTTTGCTCTCCTGGTCTTCTGGCTCCTACTTTCCGGCTCTGTTCAGACCCACTGATTTCTTCTGGCAACTCCAGCTAGAGGTGCCCATTTTTTTCTGTGAACTTGTACAATACACTTTTTATAATAAACTCCTGTGTTACCATTTCATTCTAGCTGGATGTTCTTAGTTTCCCCTGAAGGTGGCTCTGCCTTAGCTTCCTGATGAGACTGTAAAGGCTCAGGCAGCAACCATTTCCTGTAATCCTTTGTAGCCCCCACCCCGGCTCCTGCTCCCACAGTGACTTGCACCTGTTTATATTTATTGTTGGATTAAAGCCTCTTAAATTCTCATCTTATCTCCCATGGGGCTATTTGTTATTTTTATGTTAAAAACATTTTCCTTCCTCACCTAAAACTCTCTGGACAAAAGAAATGGGAAGAAGGTAGCTTTAGATCAGGCATTGATGCTGCTGAGCTGTGTGGACTTGAGGTGGGTACTCGCCCTTTCTTTACCTTGGCTTCCATGTGTATAACGGGAAGGACTGGTCCTGGATAGCCCTGAGGTCTCTTGCAGCTCTACCAACCTAGGAAAGTACAAATCGGAAGTTCACAGGCAAGTCTTTTAGCATGAAATTTAATTGCATGCTTCCATTTAGTTTTAAATATTAAATCAACTTGACTCTGACTAGCTTTTGCAGATCTAAACATGGCAGTTGCTTTTTCTGTAGGGCAGCTCTGTTCAGTAGAACTCTCTGCAATGATGGGAATGTTCTGTATCGGTGCTATCCAATTAGGTAACCACTAGCTATATGGGCTGCTCAGTGCTTGAAATATGGCTATTGTGACTGACTGACCGAAGTTTTAATTTTAAGTAATCTCATTTGATTTTCACTTTAAAATTAAATAGCTTCATGTGCCTAGTGGCTGCTGATTGGACAGAGAGCTCGATAGTCTATCAACAGAGCCTTGTTACTTTATTTCTCTTTGTTAAACACTTGGTTAAATCCTTAGCACATTTGTGTCCTCATAGAGCAGGGGACTTAAGGTTTAGGGTTTTACTGAAATGGTTTCCCTTGCTTTCTCAGGCTTTGTTACCAAAGTGCCATTGGCTGGGGGGAAGCATGGTTCCAAAATGGCCTTATGCAAACATGAAATTGAAAAGCCACGCACAAATTCACTCTACTCTTCTCATGCTTGTTTTAGGATGAAAATAATACTTTAAATAATGGCCAAATTAAGGAGTACTTCATCTCCCCATCACAGCTCCCATCTTCCCTGCACTCGCTCCCCTCACCGCCAGATAAAGAAAATACTTACTGTGTCATTTCAGGAAGATGTATTCTGTTTCTTCTTCTCCGTTGCTTCGGTGGGGGAGATAGTGTTCAGAGAGGCGTGGGTACTAGGAGCAAACTGCAGCAGGTGAGCTACCCAGAGAGTGCCGATGATCTGTGGGGAGCTTCGGGGGCACACAGAGGCTGGGGAGTAGACTATGGTCACTAGTGTTTGTTTTTCCTTTACTATCAAAGATGAAGTTTGGTTGTTTGAAATTTACTCTAGGCCTCCTACCTACCATCTCCCTTCCTTCTCCGTGGTGTGGAGGTGATGCTGGATTAGAGGCAGGACTCGTGCATGTGGAGTCTCGGTGTGTCTAGTTAGTTTGGTAGTCACAGTTGACCGGCCGTGAATCCGGGGCTATGGTGGAAGCTGTCTTACTTTAATGGAATTCAACACTGGTTCTCTTGTTCTTTATTGCTCCAAGTGGGCTTATATAGATAGTGGGTTTAGCCTCTGATTCTTTTCCTCAAAATAGGGGGAAAGGATTTTTACTAGCTTTTCTGATAATAACACAACTGGACCCAGTGCAGTGCCCAGAGTTGTGCACAAGAAGGAGAAATGAACGGCTGGTTTTCACTCTCTGTACAGTTGGTTTGTATTTGCAATCAGTAATTTGAATTTTGATATTTTTGCCAATATAGATGGAAATTATTTCTAACTTTTCACACTTAATAGCATTATCCTACCTCAGATGTTAATAACAGAGAAGAATTTCCTGAAGAAAAACTAGAATTACGAATATACTAGGATTACAAATAATTCTGAGATGTTTGTTTCCATTTCTCCACCCCATTCTCCCCCCACCTCCTTTTTCTTCCCCCACCTTCTTTCTTCTTCCTTTGGTGGAACTGCACATCTTTGATAACTCTTTGCAGATGAACATGAATCCGAAGCTCCTGCAGAGGTTTGGTGGAAAAGCTTGGGCTGAATCATAGACAGACCAGCACATTCAGGGGAGGTATCCGGCAGGATTAAGTCAATCCTTTTGCTTTCTTTATATAACAGCTAAGGCCTTTTCTTATGAGCAAATACCACATAGCAAGACAGCAGAATTGTAGTTTTGCAATTAACTGGTTTCCACAGCCCCTGCTTTCTTTTGCTTTATTTGTCATGACTTATTTCAGACGGTCCAGTGTGCAAACATACTTGCACACTACTCCCTCCTTCTCATGCTGAGTGAAGGACTTCCTTCCACAAACCTCTCATGTTGTTATTGCTTTTTATTCTTTTTTCCACAAGGACCACTTTACTCTTATTGAGTGGAGGAGGGACAAGAACAAATAAAATGAGCAAGAAAAACAGATTCTTTTTAAATCCTTGAGATTTAAAGGCCCCTCCTGATCTGGCCTCTGCCTGCCTCTCCACCCCTTGTCACCCACCTTACTTTTGCTTCTACTGGCAGAAAAGCAGCAAGGTTGTTTTTGTTTTTCTCCTGCTACTGCTTAGTCTGCCTAAAATGTCCTCCGCTGCCTAGCTTACTGCTATGTATTCGTCAGGATTCAGTTCAAAGGTGATCTCCCTCTGGAAGTGTGCCTTGTGGTACTCAGTTCCTTGTGCATGTACTGACATCCCTGATGCTCTTGCCTTTTCCCCCTTAGAGCTATCATTTTTAGAGCAGGAGGAATGTCCTGTGTCGCTTTATCTCTGATCCCTCACACGGTACCCGGCACAAAAAGGGCACTTAAGAATACTTATTAATGAGTCAAATAAACGGTAGATTTAGAGAAAACTTGTTTTAATTACCTACACTACTACCAATTCAAATCCTCATCATTGGCTTAGTGATTTGCAGTACTTGGAGATGCTTTTGTTGTTATGAAATTTGCTTTTCTTTTCTTTTCCTTAAAATCACCTTTTCTAAGCTTATTTCTAAACTTATTTTTATTTCATTCTGATATTATAGATAATTAAACTCGACAGATTTGCCTCTTTTTCAGCTTTTACCAGTTTTTGTTCTACAGCATTCAGATTGTTGATAATCTTCAGTCTGTAATTATAGTTTTTTTTTTAAACTTGATTGGTGCTCACAAGAATGTTTTAAAATCCCTCAAGTACTTGCACATTTTTTTAGTTTAAACTCTCCAAGGTGGACATGCAGTGCATTGAGTTTACTTGTGACTTGTACAACTCCTACGTTGAGGGTTTATTCACATGGCTTAGAAAAATAACTTGGTAAATTTTCATAAATGTTAGAATCTGTGAAGTGAAATTTTGTCTCTCTGTATGTATATTAAACCACTCAACTGTATTCAGAGATGTTGTATTTCAGTGTACGACCTCTTTTATCTGTCAAAGATAGAGAGCATGAAAATCTCCTGTGATAAATATATTTCCCCTAAGGTACTGCATTTCATTTCTTTTCTTTTTTTTTTTTTTTCCTGGAAATCTTTGACACTTCTTAGTTTAGATTTCTGTAAGTCCTTGGTAGTGTCTAAAAATCAATCAGAATGGAAGAGCCATTGAATTTGGGACTTTGGAATTTTGTCAATTTTCTATGGAGGTGGACCATCCTCTCTCTCTCTTTTTTTTAAAGATTTTATTTATTTATTTGACAGAGACAGCCAGCGAGAGAGGGAACACAAGCAGGGGGAGTGGGAGAGGGAGAAGCAGGCTCCCAGCAGAGGAGCCTGATGTGGGGCTCGATCCCAGGACACTTTGTGGCAGACTAGAGATTCATGCTTTCTGTGGGGTTTTTAATAATTTTTTTATTGTATTATGTTAGTCACCATACAGTACATCCCTAGTTTTTGATGTAAAGTTCCATGACTCATTACTTGCGTGTAACACCCAGTGCACCATGCAATACGTGCCCTTCTTAATACCCATCACCAGCCAATCCCATTCTCCCACGAAGCCCTCAGTTTGTTTCCCAGAGTCCATAGTCTCTCATAGTTTATTCCCCCTTCCGTGTTTTTATCTCCATGTAATATTTTCTGATTTCAGCATGTAACTTATTTGTGCATCACCTTTTTCTTTATTTTTCTAGATCTTAAAAAGATTCAGTGTCCTCTTGGATCTTTGAAGAACATGACTCAGAAATTCTAAAAAAAAAAAAAATTATCCTATTTCAGCAAACCTCTTTCAGAAGGAGGAATCTCCATTTCTCTCCAGGACGGTCTCCTCCTTTGCTGCATATTCTGGATATGTTCTGCTTTCATGGGAGAGGCACCATCCATCCCCCTCCTGACTCCTTGCAATTTCGTCTGTGCTTTAAGCAGTGATTTCCCTAAGTGTTTTGGTTGTAGATGGGATCCTTTACCCTTTCTGGGTTTTAATTGCTTAATGTGGTTTTCAACATTTTAATATTGGTTGGTTTCTAAAATATAGGAGGGAGAAATTAGAGGTCCCTCCATTTTTATTATATTCCATATTTCCTTTAGGCGTCTTTGTCCTGTATTTTAGTCTCTCTTTTGAAGTGTTTTCATTCATTTATTTTTACCTTAAACGAGGAAAGTATTGCCTCTTAAGTGATGATCTAAATCAAGCATTACGGTTTACTGTAATGTTTGGAAGCACAATTCCACGCTCAGTTCTTTATCAAGTACCTACTTGTCAGGTTCTGTGTTTCCACCATTGTAGAGTGTGAGCACCTTCCCTAAACTGGGGCATTTCCTTATGTCTGCCTATACACGTGAACTAAAATTAGAATTCCTGTTGTCTTCCTCTTTTTCATTTCCCACTCATTCCTCTCATTGTGCATGAAGTTCTTATTAGGAAACATGAGGTGCCAGGTACTGTTCTTGGAGTTGGGGATACAAGATGGCTAATAGAGGGTCCCTTCTCTTAAGAAATGTAGCACCTAGCAGTGGGGTGGGCCCTGTGTCCATCTAGCTAGCAAGCATGCTGGTGAGGGGTGTGGTGAGAGGTTTGGTTGAAGTGGACCCTTCTGAAGAGGTAATGGTTCAGTTTGGTCTTAAAGACTGAAGAGGATGTAACAAGGTGGAGCTGTGCTTTCCTCGCTCAGTAACAGCATGGCTAGTCATGAGATGGGTACTGTACTGTTCTGGAAGGGATTGCCATATATGAAGAAAAGCACTACCTTTTTTGCTAAAAATATAGTCATCCTATATTGCACATTATGCAGTTCCTTATTTTAGCTCCTTTCTCTTAAATTTAAGTTCTCAAATAAGTGTTGACTCCCAGAGTTCAATGCAGATATTTTGTCCACACTGGAGGGTCGAGTCGTTGTTAGTAAGAGATGCGTGGCTAGGCCCATGACAGCTGAAGAACAAGTTGCCCTCTCTGTAGGTCTACCTGGAAGCATCCATGCTTCCAGCCTCCTTCTGCTGTGAGTCTGTCTGAAACCACACTGTCCTTGTGGCTCGGGTACTCATCGTGTTTCCTTTAAACCCAACTGCCCAGTTGCCAGAAGTTTTCTGACCTTTTATTACTCCAAAGGTCAAGTAACTAAGACTTAATGTTCTTGTAAACCAAACTCCCTATTTTTTCCCTTGTCAGCACTTCCTTTACCTCGCACCCTATGTCATTTGGCTAGTTTCAGGGAGAGTTGTACCCCATGCTCCCTACTTCTGGACATAACAAGTTTAGCTGACCATTGTTTTGGTAGATGACCTCACATGAGTTAGGATGTAATCTTGTCCTCATTCTTCATCGTCCTACCTTTCTAAGTGGAATTGAAATCA
Source organism: Ursus maritimus (assembly GCF_017311325.1). Classification (NCBI taxonomy): domain Eukaryota; kingdom Metazoa; phylum Chordata; class Mammalia; order Carnivora; family Ursidae; genus Ursus; species Ursus maritimus. Next base: position 8,819 of record NW_024424197.1, read on the forward strand.
AGTGTGAATCGACTGCGATATGTTGCACTCATCTGGTAATAATTTGGGAAAAAAATGTTTCCCACACGAATTCAACGAAGATCAGCAGTTTTAAAGTACACGATAGCATCTTGTATAAACTCCAGCTTACATTTCACATTATTTCTGGTCATGCAGTAGGTTCTGAAGAGAAAAGAACTATGGATAATCAGTTAAAAGAATGACAGATTCCCTCATGCGCTGATCAGTAGTAATACCTAATTTCGATTTCAGGTGTTAGCTACAATGGATTACCATATAGATGTAGCTGAGCACTGAGCATTCAACAGAGCCATGTGTTTTTTGGAAAAGTAATATTTATTCACACTGTGTGGCTTTCTTGAAAATTTTTTTTATTTTACTCTCCAGAGAAACTACAAACAAGATGTCAATAGCTTTATGTGGCATTCCCAGTAGTGTAGCTTAGAATATCGGCTGCAGTAGAAATGGCACGATGTATTTGCTTCAGCAAAGGTAGGCTTCGTCTGGGACTTTCTGAGGGACAGGCTTAGCAGTTAGACACAGGTGGTCATGTGCGGCTTTATTTTTATTGCCTTCAGAGACTTTAATGCATAAAACATGGTCCTTGCAATATTTGGGTACACAAAGAAGCATGAGTGTGGGTGACGTTTCAACCTTTGAGTTGTCGTATCCGTTTGTTCTGTCCATTTGGGAATGTTTTTAGTAGCTCAGACTATGAACGTGGTGTTTCATATTCAAACCTTATTGAGTTTATTTTTGAGTGTCTTTAAAGTCCATCCATTTTATAAATAAGAAAACTTTTATCTAGAAGCGGTGATGATGATAGGCCTGACCTCAGAGCAAGTTGCAGACTACTAGTGGCAACTGACAGTATGCGGGTGTATAGATACACGTCATCTTGCTAAGTTCTTTAATTTTCTTTATATTAAAAAGACATTTTTGTCTATTGCACATTAAGAAAATAAACCCAAATCAAGGAGACAGATAAGTATTTTGGAAAGCTGAAAAGCATGATTCAGTGCCAAATTGGTTTCCTGACTAAAGTAAAGGTCTGAAGAACAGTGGGCATGCTGCCAAGCATTCATCTAGTCCAATATCAAATCTATCCTGAATCCGTAGAGTAATTCTCTCAGCATCTTCTATATGCTGTTTTAATTTCAAGTGGCTCGATGGGATCAAAAGAAGATCCCGGACTGCAGCTGGGGTGCCCAGTGCCCTTGGTGGAGAATGCATGAGAAAGTAGGATACTGAGTCACTGCTGTGCCATTCACTCAGGAAGAGTGAACTACAAAGTAGGAAGCAGAAGAAGGCCTGGAAGGACTCAACGGGCTTAGGCTTCAGTCAACATGAGGCAGCAGCCCATTGACAAGAAACAATGTCAGCAGAGATGGTGTCCCTGGAGTCGGGTGCACTGCTCTTAGTACTTCAGCCTCTTATTATGATGAAAATATTCTAATTAATCATTGGAAGATTATTGTGGCAGAGAGATGTGCTGCTCACATCGCCCTTCAAGAAAGAATTTGCTACGGAGCTGCAAGGAGCAGGGTTAGCTGGCAGCCCGAGGCTGTCAGTGCCTTCAGCTCTCCAGCCACAATCACCTCTTCTCATCCCCAGCCATTGACTGAGCAAGGTGGTGGTACAAGGACCTAGCCGTTTTCAGGCACACCAGACCCCTCTAATGCATCATCTTTGCTGTGGCGCTTCTGCTAAGCTGGCAGAGACTTTTAGCTCTGTATGGTGGTCTGAGGCTCCCTGGCCACTCCTACTTCCTCATTTCCCTTCCACAGATGTTCCTTTACAGTAAACCAGGGCACTCCTAACTCCACCGCAGTGTCTATACTCAGAGAACTCAGCCTGCAATGATCATTATTCATCTGTTATCAAACATACCGAACTAGCCTGTGTAATAAATTTTTCAGTGAAGGGAAGTATGAGTTAGAACCATAAAACTTAGATGTGAATGGAGGCCTCTCTTCAGTCTGGAATCCTCCTAGGCCATCTACAGGCCGTGCTGTTTCTGGGTGCTAGAGTTGCTCATGTGGTCAGCAGCAGCCTGACTGCTGAGACTCTGGTCCTTATTCTCAGGTCCAGAGTCATTGATTTTCTCTTTGCTTGTGATGTTTTCCCACAATCTGTAGACAGCTCTCTCGGTCCTATAGTCCTGTCTGTGTCCTTGTCTGCAGCTCATGGGCATGTTGAGCTGTACATTCTGTTGCTAGGACAGTGTTTGCATGGGTTCTTATTAAAATATTCCATAGAGAACATACTTATTTTTACTTCTTCTGATTCCCTTTTACCATAATGGCACTTACAACAGAACCTGGTTTTTACGTTTACTTCCTTTTGTGTATTACTCATCTAATACACATGTTGGTGTATATTGCAAGGTGAAGACCACTTGATTTACCCCCCAAAAAGCCATTTATTTGTCTCTGCACAATTTATAGATTGATCGATCCTGCCTGGTGGTTGATGTCTGACTGACAATTTTATGGGTTCTTCAGGCAGCAGATAATGCTGAGTTCACTTGATTTAATACTGAAGTCACTTTTCTTATATTTCATTTACATCAGTTTTCTTATCTTTTCCAGCGTCGTTTAACTTTTTCTAACTAAGTATATATATATATAAATAGTACTGAGTATTTTTAATCTCTGAGACAAATAAACGTGCAAACACCTGGGAAATTCAAAATTTCTTCTTTGACCTGTGCATACTTGTCTCCAGCTTCTGCTCTTCCTTCTTCATTCTTTAAAAAAAAAAAAAAAAGAAGGATTGTTTTCCTATAATATTTTCAGAATGTTATTTCTCTTAGGTTAATCATTTTGAGGATTTACTCTAGTTTTCATAACCATCTTAACTCCTATTATATAAATATAGCTCCTGTCACAGGGTTTAGAGCCTCACAGCTTTTTTTTTGGATTGTTTAATTAATCTCTGTATTTGCTGGAATATGAATTTGCTTCATATGTCAAGGAAGGGAGATATGTGGCTGCTATACTTCCCGCTCTAGAATACCTTTCCGTTAGCTTCAGACATATATATCTGGCTATATACTTTCTGAATCATAATCTTTTTTTTTCCTCAAAAATGTTGAATTCTGTTTGCTTTTTAAAATAGCTATAGTTTAGTCTAGCCCTCTTTATCATGTACTGATTCTTCCCTAAGCACCTGGTCTACTTTGGGACTTCTGTTCTCCATATGGGTGGTATTCTGGTGCCCATTCTACTTGGCTTAGCCTACAGTGAGCCATTGACCACACTGTCTTCTGGAGCTTAATGTTGCAGAGAAAAGGACTATTAGCCTGATTTTTGTTCCTTCATAGATATTCTGCTTTTGTAGATTTGTGTAGGATTTTTAGTTATATACAGAATTTACAACTTTAAACATGCTATATCTAGATATTTATCTCTGTTCAACCTCTTTAGTTCCAGGGAGGCCTTGTGATCCACAGGGTTACAGTGGGGTGATCACCCCCCTTTCTTTATCCCTTTCTTCTCCTACCGATCTTCCTAGTTCTTATGTTCCATAGATGAGAGAAACCATATGATAATTGTCTTTCTCTGCTTGACTTATTTCACTTAGCATTATCTCCTCCAGTGCCGTCTGTGTTGCAGCAAATGTTGAGAAATCGTTCTTTTTGATAGCTGAGTAATATTCCATTGTATATATGGACCACATCTTCTTAATCCAGTCATCTGTTGAAGGGCATCTCGGCTCCTTCCACGATTTAGCTATTGTGGACAGTGCTGCTGCTATGAACATTGGGGTGCATATGGCTCTTCTCTTCACTACGTCTGTATCTTTGGGGTAGATACCCTGTAGTGCAATGGGTGGATCATAGGGTAGCTCAATTTTTAACTTTTTAAGGGACCTCCACACTGTTTTCCAGAGTGGCTGTACCAACTTGCATTGCCACCAACAGTGTAAGAGGGATCCCCTTTCTCCACATCCTCTCCAACATTTGTTGCTTCCTGCCTTGTCAGTTTTTGCCATTTTAACTGGCGTAAGGTGGTATCTCAATGTGGTTTTGATTTGAATTTCTCTGATGGCTAATGGTTTTGAGCATTTTTCATGTGTCTGTTAGCCATTTGTATGTCTTCATTGGAAAAGTGTCTGTTCATATCTTCTGCCCATTTTTTAATTTGATTATTTGTTTCCCATGTATTGAGTTTCAGCAGTTCTTTATAAATCTTGGATAGTAGTCTTTGATCTGTAGTGTCATTTGCAAATATCTTCTGCCATTCTGTGGGCTGCCTCTTAGTTTTTTTGACTGTTTCCTTGACTGTGCAGAAGCTTTTTATCTTGATGAAGGCCCACAAGTTCATTTTTTCTTTTGTTTCTCTTGCCTTTGTAGATGTGTCATGAAAAAGTTGCCATAGCCGTTGTTAAAGAGGTTGCAGCCTATGTTCTCCTCTAGGTTTTTGATGGGTTCCTGTCTCACATCGAGGTCTTCCATCCATTTGGAGTCAATCTTTGTGGATGGTGTGAGAGAGTGGTCAAGTTTCATTCTTTTGCATGTAGCTGTCCAATTTTCCCAGCACCATTGATTGAAGAGACCATCTTTTTTTCCACATTTTTATTCTATTTGAAAGGATTCCCTTTGTTCCCCTTAAAGCCTTTTCACTTGCTATTGATACTACTTTGCTGTGGGTTTGTGCCCATGCACACCTGATAGATCAGTTTCTGTGCTTTATTGTTAATCTTTCTGTGTTTGAAAGCCAGGTCTGAGTGACTTGGTCTTTGGTAGAGGAACTTAGCCTATTTGTATTTATGATTTTTTATGTGTGATAATCAACATTTTTGGGTTTTTTTTCTACTTTTGTCTGTTGAGGGAGAGGTCACTTTCACTTTATCGAATGAACTTTGTGATTTGGAAAATATGCTTTCTATTTTCTATCATTCCAAAAATTATCTTTAGTAATATTATTTAGAATGCCAATTTATTTACTTATTTATAATTTAAATTCAATTAGCCAATATACAGCACATCACTAGTTTTTGATGTAGTGTTCAGTGATTCATTGGTTGCGTATAACACCCAGTGTTCATCACATCACATGTCCTCCTTAATGCCCATCACCCAGTTACCCCATGCCCTCGCCCCAGTCCCTTTCCACAACCCTCAGTTTGTTTCCCAGAGTCAAGAGTCTCTCATGGTTTATCTTCTCTGATTTCTTCCCATTCAGCTTTCTCTTCCTTCCCCATGATCCTCTGTGCTATTAATAATTATCTTTAAATTAGCAAAGTACCATTCAGAACTTTTTTCTTCTAATTATTCATATCAAGAGTAAAGCAGTACTTGATGATAGTCCCATGCTTTTACTTTTATCCCATATGTTTTTGGTACTTCTCACTTCTCAGCTATTTTAAGTATTTTGTATCTGTAACACCCAGTGCACCATGCAATACGTGCCCTTCTTAATACCCATCACCAGCCTACCTCATTCTCCCACCCCCCTCCCCTCTGAATCCCTCAGTTTGTTTCCCAGAGTCCATAGTCTCTCATGGTTTATTCCCCCTTCCGTGTTTTTATCTCCATGTAATATTTTCTGATTTCAGCATGTAACTTATTTGTGCATCACCATTTTCTTTATTTTTCCAGATCTTAAAAAAGATTCACTGTCCTCTTGGATCTTTTAAGAACATGACTCAGAAATTCTTTTAAAAAAATTACCTTATTTCAGCAAATCTCTTTCAGAAGGAGGAATCTCCATTTCTCTCTAGGACGGTCTCCTCCTTTGCTACATATTCTGGATATGTTCTGCTTTCATGGGAGGGGAACCACCCCTCCCCCTCCTGACTCCTTGCAATTTCATCTGTGCTTTAAGCAGTGATTTCTCTAAGTGTTTTGGTTGTAGATGGGATCCTTTACCCTTTCTGGGTTTTAATTGCTTAATGTGGTTTTCAACATTTTAATATTGGTTGGTTTCTAAAATATAGGAGGGAGAAATTAGAGGTCCCTCCATTTTTATTATATTCCGTTTTTCCTTTAGGTGTCTTTGTCCTGTATTTTAGTCTCTCTTTTTGAAGTGTTTTCATTCATTCATTTTTACCTTAAACGAGGAAAGTATTGCCTCTTTGTTTTTTTTTTTAAAGATTTTATTTATTTATTTGACAGAGATAGAGACAGCCAACGAGAGAGGGAACACAAGCAGGGGGAATGGGAGAGGAAGAAGCAGGCTCATAGTGGAGGAGCCTGATGTGGGGCTCGATCCCATAATGCCGGGATCACGCCCTGAGCCGAAGGCAGACGCTTAACCGCTGTGCCACCCAGGCGCCCCGAAAGTATTGCCTCTTAAGTGATGATCTAAATCAAGCATTACGGTTTACTGTAATGTTTGGAAGCACAATTCCACGCTCAGTTCTTTATCAAGTACCTACTTGTCAGGTTCTGTGTTTCCACCATGTTAGAGTGTGAGCACCTTCCCTAAACTGGGGCATTTCCTTATGTCTGCCTATACACGTGAACTAAAATTAGAATTCCTGTTGTCTTCCTCTTTTTCATTTCCCACTCATTCCTCTCATTGTGCATGAAGTTCTTATTAGGAAACATGAGGTGCCAGGTACTGTTCTTGGAGTTGGGGATACAAGATGGCTAATAGAGGGTCCCTTCTCTCAAGAAATGTAGCACCTAGCAGTGGGGTGGGCCCTGTGTCCATCTAGCTAGCAAGCATGCTGGTGAGGGGTGTGGTGAGAGGTTTGGTTGAAGTGGACCCTTCTTGGTCTTAAAGACTGAAGAGGATGTAACAAGGTGGAGCTGTGCTTTCCTCGCTCAGTAACAGCATGGTTGGTCGCTAGATGGGTACTGTACTGTTCTGGAAGGGATTCATATATGAAGAAAAGCACTACCTTTTTCGCTAAAAACATAGTCATCTATATTTCACATTATGCAGTTCCTTATTTTAGCTCCTTTCTCTTAAATTTAAGTTCTCAAATAAGGTTGACTCCCAGAGTTCAATGCAGATATTTTGTCCACACCGAGGGTTGAGTCATTGTTAGTAGAGATGCGTGGTAGGCCCATGACAGCTGAAGAACAAGTTGCCCTCTCTGTAGGTCTACCTGAAGCATCCGCTTCCAGCCTCCTTCTGCTGTGAGTCTGTCTGAAACCAACTGTCCTTGTGGCTCGGTACTCATCGTGTTTCCTTTAAACCCAACTGCCCAGTTGCCAGAAGTTTTCTGACCTTTTATTACTCCAAAGGTCAAGTAACTAAGACTTAATGTTCTTGTAAACCAAACTCCCTATTTTTTCCCTTGTCAGCACTTCCTTTACCTTGACTATGTCATTTGGTTTCAGGGAGAGTTGTACCCCATGCTCCCTACTTCTGACATAACAAGTTTAGCTGGCCATTGTTTTGGTAGATGACCTCACATGAGTTAGGATGTAATCTTGTCCTCATTCTCATCGTCCTACCTTTCTAAGTGGAATTGAAATCAAGTGTGAATCGACTGCGATATGTTGCAATCATCTGGTAATAATTTGGGAAAAAATGTTTCCCACAATTCAACGAAGATCAGCAATTTTAAAGACACTATAGCATCTTGTATAAACTCCAGCTTACATTTCACATTATTTTGGTCATGCAGTAGGTTCTGAAGAGAAAAGAACTATGGATAATCAGTTAAAAGAATGACAGATTCCCTGATGTGCTGATCAGTAGTAATACCTTACGATTTCAGGTGTTAGCTACAATGGATTACCATATAGATGCAGCTGAGCACTGAGCATTCAACAGAGCCATGTGTTTTTTGGAAAAGTAATATTTATTCACACTGTGTGGCTTTCTTGAAAATTTTTTTTATTTTACTCTCCAGAGAAACTACAAACAAGATGTCAATAGCTTTATGTGGCATTCCCAGTAGTGTAGCTTAGAATATCGGCTGCAGTAGAAATGGCACGATGTATTTGCTTCAGCAAGGTAGGCTTCATCTGGGACTTTCTGAGGGACAGGCTTAGCAGTTAGACACAGGTGGTCATGTGGGGCTTTATTTTTATTGCCTTCAGAGACTTTAATGCATAAAAAATGGTCCTTGCAATATTTGGGTACACAAAGAAGCATCAGCATGGATGACGTTTCAACCTTTGAGTTGTCATATCCATTTGTTCTGTCCATTTGGGAATGTTCTTAGTAGCTCAGACTACGAACATGGTGTTTCATATTCAAACCTTATTGAGTTTATTTTTGAGTGTCTTTAAAGTCCATCCATTTTATAAATAAGAAAACTTTTATCTAGAAGCGGTGATGATGATAGGCCTGACCTCAGAGCAAGTTGCAGACTACTAGTGGCGACTGACAGTATGCGGGTGTGTAGATACACGTCATCTTGCTATGTTCTTTAGTTTTCTTTATATTAAAAAGACATTTTTCTCTATTGCACATTAAGAAAATAAACCCAAATCAAGGAGACAGATAAGTATTTTGGAAAGCTGAAAAGCATGATTCAGTGCCAAATTGGTTTCCTGACTAAAGTAAAGGTCTGAAGAACAGTGGGCATGCTGCCAAGCATTCATCTAGTCCAATATCAAATCTATCCTGAATCCGTAGAGTAATTCTCTCAGCATCTTCTATACGCTGTTTTAATTTCAAGTGGCTGGATGGGATCAAAAGAATATCCCGGACTGCAGCTGGGGTACCCAGTGCCCTTGGTGGAGAATGCATGAGAAAGTAGGATACTGAGTCACTGCCGTGCCATTCACTCAGGAAGAGTGAACTACAAGGTAGGAAGCAGAAGAAGGCCTGGAAGGACTCAACGGGCTTAGGCTTCAGTCAACATGAGGCAGCAGCCCATTGACAAGAAACAATGTCAGCAGAGACGGTGTCCCTGGAGTCGGGTGCACTGCTCTTAGTACTTCAGCCTCTTAATATGATGAAAATATTCTAATTAATCATTGGAAGATTATTGTGGCAGAGAGATGTGCTGCTCACATCGCCCTTCAAGAAAGAATTTGCTACGGAGCTGCAAGGAGCAGGGTTAGCTGGCAGCCCGAGGCTGTCAGTGCCTTCAGCTCTCCAGCCACAATCACCTCTTCTCATCCCCAGCCATTGACTGAGCAAGATGGTGGTACAAGGAAGCCGTTTTCAGGCACACCAGACCCCTCTAATGCATCATCTTTGCTGTGGCGCTTCTGCTAAGCTGGCAGAGACTTTTAGCTCTGTGTGGTGGTCTGAGGCTCCCTGGCCACTCCTACTTCCTCATTTCCCTTCCACAGATGTTCCTTTACAGTAAACCAGGGCACTCCTAATTCCACCGCAGTGTCTATCCTCAGAGAACTCAGCCTGCAATGATCATTATTCATCTGTTATCAAACATACCGAACTAGCCTGTGTAATAAATTTTTCAGTGAAGGGAAGTATGAGTTAGAACCATAAAACTTAGATGTGAATGGAGGCCTCTCTTCAGTCTGGAAACCTCCTAGGCCATCTCCAGGCCGTGCTTTTTCTGGGTGCTAGAGTTGCTCATGTGGTCAGCAGCAGCCTGACTGCTGAGACTCTGGTCCTTATTCTCAGGTCCAGAGTCATTGATTTTCTCTTTGCTTGTGATGTTTTCCCACAATCTGTAGACAGCTCTCTCGGTCCTATACTCCTGTCTGTGTCCTTGTCTGCAGCTCATGGGCATGTTGAGGTGTACATTCTGTTGGTAGGACAGTGCTCGCGTGGGTTCTTATTAAAATATTCCATAGAGAACGTACTTATTTTTACTTCTTCTGATTCCCTTTTACCATAATGGCACTTACAACAGAACCTGGTTTTAACCTTTACTTCCTTTTGTGTATTACTCATCTAATACACATGTTGGTGTATATTGCAAGGTGAAGACCACTTGATTTTTCCCCCCAAAAAGCCATTTATTTGTCTCTGCACAATTTATAGATTGATCGATCCTGCCTGGTGGTTGATGTCTGACTGACAAAGGTTATGGGTTCTTCAGGCAGCAGATAATGCTGAGTTCACTTGATTTAATACTGAAGTCACTTTTCTTATATTTCATTTACATCAGTTTTCTTATATTTTCCAGCGTCTTTTAACTTTTTCTAACTATATATATATAAATAGTAATGAGTATTTTTAATCTCTGAGACAAATAAACGTGCAAACACCTGGGAAATTCAAAATTTCTTCTTTGACCTGTGCATACTTGTCTCCAGCTTCTGCTCTTCCTTCTTCATTCTTTAAAAAAAAAAAAGATTTTATTTATTTATTTGAGAGAGAGAGCGAGCACAAGCAGGGATAGCAGCAGAGGGAGAGAGAGAAGCAGACTCCCCACTCAGCAGGGAGCCCGATGGTGCGCTCGATCCCAGGACCCTGTGATTATGAGCTGAGCCGAAGGCAGATGCTTAACCGACTGAGCCACCCAGGCGCCCCTTCCTTCTTCATCCTTATTGTCTTTGGAGAACTTCAGTGCACGGATATCTCTAGAGTTTCGTTTTATCTCCTTTTAAGCTCTCTCAGAGGGATCTTATACACACACATATTCAGCTGCTACCTATATCCTGTTACCATCCAAATCCTGCTTCTGCCCTCCAGGCCCATATATCTAATTGTCTAGAACATTTCCTTGAAGAAGTCCATTGACACCTCCATTTCCAGGATGTCCAGAACCAAACTTGACGTGCTTCAGTTCTGGGATTCCTTCTAGATTTGATACCTTAGATAGAAGTATTGCCATTTGCTGAGCCGCTGGGGAGTTATTCTTGAGTCCTCCATTCACCACAAGTACTCTGACTACCGATTTGACAGTTTGCCTACTACATATCACTATTATATGCTTCTCCTCTTTATCTTGCTGACCTCTGTCCAGGCCACTTCATTCCTCCTCTGAAATGCTGCCGTTGCCTCTTCATTGATATCTCTGCCTTTCTTCTCAGCCATCTTCAATTCCCGTCCAGCTGGAACCCGTTCAGTGAATGCACAGTGCTCCATGAGATCATAGCATCACCTGCCTCTCCAGGCCCTTCTCCCCTCCTTACCTACCTGCCAGCCAAGTGGGCTCTCTTGCTGCTGCTGTTCCTTTCAGGTCCCAGGCTGTCTTTGCCTCTTGGCCTTCACACATGCTCTTCCTTTTGTTCCTGTTCTCCACGAGGCTAATTTAATTAATTCTGTAAGTCTCAGCTCAAGTGTCCTTTTTTCCTGGAACCATTCTGTGAAGCTTCTACTGAGATGAGGTGCTCTCCCCCTCACCTCTGCAGCCGCTCAGAGAAATTTCTGTCAGCATTTTTTTTTCCTGAATGATATTTTCTTTATCATCTCTCTTGCCCATTAATCACGAAACCCTTAAAAGGAAGAACTAAATAGTTTATGAATATTTATTTTATTTCTGCATTTCAAATACCAAGCTTGGTATCAAGTGTGTAGGTATTTTTCACTAAATGGGGTATGATATACATGTGCCCATTGTGTGTATATAAGTGTGTTTGAGTGTATGTCAGCGTTAACACGTAGTAAAAGAAGATATAAGATACCCTTTAGAGTTATGGGCTTATGAGATGCTGAGCCAGCATGTTCTAGAGGGAGTCTGAAGTGGAAATGTAGGAGAGAACTCCTGTGATTGTCAGCACGTGATCAGCCACATACTGCTTTTAATATATATAATCAGAAATAGTCTTCAATGTAGTTTAGATAGCATTTTCATCTGTGTAGATGTGTGCTATGAAGAATTTATAAGAAAGGCCATAACTAAATACATTTATATTTTATTATGTTTGTAAAATATTGAAAAATTAGTTATTTTAAGTTATACAGCTTTTATTTATTTATTTATTTGTTTGTTTGGGTTTTCCTTACTAAGTTTAGGGCTTAAAAAATGCCCACCCATTTTAATGTATTTAAATGTAAATACCGTTAAGTCAATGACATGTAAGGAAAGACCCAGGTACATTTTATGTTAACGTGAACAGAGGACCAAGGCAAAGATTAGGATACTTGTAAATCTCAAAACAGTTCTGCAAGTAAAAAGCACGCATAATTCTTCTGCTGAGTATTTATTTGAGCACATGCTATGTGCCAACCGTGCTCTTGGTGCTGGGGACACTTCCGAGAAAAGACAGAGGCGTTCTTGTTCTTGTGGGTCCTCTACTCTGGGGGAGGGAATACCGCCTTCAAATGGGTGAACGTGAAGATCACTTCAGCTAGGGGTTAGGGCTAGGAAGATGACAGAACAGGTGGTAGAGAAAGCATCAGAGCAGGGGTGAGGTGGTGCCCAGAAAGAAGGCCCAGAGAGGCCTCTGTGGGGAGGTGGTGCTTGCAGTGAGAGGGATGGTGAGGCGAGGCCATCGGCACAAGGCTGTGGGTGGAGAAACATCCAGGCCAAGCAAGGAGTCTGCCTTTTAAAGTCCCTCACTTCTGATGGAAGTTTACCTATAATGCCTTTTCTCAGTGGATGTTCTTACCTGTTCACTGTTGTCAAATGAGAACAAATGAAGTAATACAGGTATATGTCACTGACCCAGGGGAACGTTAAGACAAGAAAATGAAAACAAAGCAAAACCTCGGGCTGGCTCAAATGGAGGAGGCAGGTTCTTAGCTGCCTGGAAATATACTTATTCAGGAGAGCTGGATATACATTTTTTACCTTCATCTTTCAATGATGGCTAAGTATTAGCCTAGATAAACCTAGAATGAGGATTTTTCATGGTAAAATAGTGATGCATTATCAATACCAAGAAATATATTTTGATCAGTTTTTGGATTTCTACACTTCTTAAAAAGGTAGGTGCAGATAAAATACAAAGAATCTTATGACCCAAGAGTGACTTGACTAAAAATAAACTTAGAGTGGGGAAAAAAAAAAAGGTATTTGGGTTTTTTTTTTTTGAAAAGCTGCTTTTATTAGCCAAATACTCTTGTGCATCGTACGTTCATTCTTTATTGTATCTTCCAATGTGTGGGGTGAAGGGGGTAGAATTCCTAACTGCAATCCTAACCTTATTTTTAGCTATTAATTTCAAGAAATTCTTGGCAGCAATTTCATTTCGTTGTTCATCCATGTGCTCATGATCTTATACTCCTTGTTGTTCATCTTTCTTCCGACTCTGGTCCTTGTCCAGAGACTAATAATGATGATAATGGAATGGGGAAGTGGAAGGTGAAAAAGCAGAAACCGGGGAATCTGGCCTTTGAGAAATTATTACTTTAATATGAACTTAAGCAATGGCTATGATTCAGTTAAGATAAAATGATGCTTTTAGGGTTTTTTTCCCTTCTTTTTCTTGTTTTCTTTTAGGAGGAATTAAACGTGGGACAGTGATGCCTTTAAGGCACTCAGGGAAGGAAGGTTGCTTGGGGCAAGTAAAAGACACTGTCCCATGGGCTACAGGGTCAAGTGCACTATTTATGTTATTAGAAATAGTTTTTTTTTCTTTTCTGAAATACACACACACACACACACACAGCACTGTCATGAAATGTGTAGTTTATTTTCTCTTTATATCTTAACAATTTTTAAATTTGTTTTATAGAAAATACTGCAATTTCTACCTGAACGAATTTTCTTTCGATGGCATTACCAGAGTATAGGTAAGAACAATTTAAAGATTTTTAAAGTGATATAGATTTCTTCCAGTCGAATTTTCAAAATGTTTTCTATAATTAGCACCATCAAGATTAGGTTATAACAAGGGATGGTAAGAAGGGTATGCTGGTTAAAAGTAAGACAAGTCCAACCTGGATGTTGGAGGAAAACAGAATATCTATCTTGCCACAGGTGCTCCTTAAAAAGGACGCTTCATAGACCAGCAGCATCAGCCTCACCTGAGAGCTAGAAAATGCAGAATGTCAGGCCCATGCCAGACCTACCAAATCATAGGCTGCGTTTTTAACAAGAGCTCCAGGGGACTCTTGTGCACAAAATTGTTTGAGAAACAGTTGATCCAGAGTATTTTCAAGTAATTGTTCATTTTTTTCTTACAAAAATATCTTGTTCTTCAAGATTTTATCATCGATGCAGAGTTACTCTGTTTGAATGCTTTAGGGTGTGGCAGCGGGAGGGAACTTGAAATATAGCCATGTTACCACGTCTGCCCTTTCTCTGCAGCTCTTGACATCGAACAATGTTGCCTCTCGATTTAATATTCATGGCACAACTGGTGTAACTTGTGCTACTGACTGTGACTCCTCCTTTTTGTTTAGAGAGTGTCTGGTTTGGTCTTTCGCCTTTGAAGACCTAGTTCCTCCCTTTTTCCTCCTTGCCAGATGATCATATTTGGGAGAACATAACCTTATAATGGGATCTTAACTCTCTGATCATTCATTCATTCATTCATTCATTCAAATACCTCTTGAGGGAGAAACAAAGTCCTGGGGCAGAAGCAAAGAATATCTCACCATGCTTGTATTGTATAAGCTGATTGCCGGGGTGGGGGATAGGTGAGAAAAAAAAATAATTACAGTATAATTGTCACTACGAAAAGTGTAATGGTAGCAAGAAGATCAACAGTTCTATTCAGAGGACTTGAGGAAGGCTTCAAGAGAGGTAATCTCTACCTGAGCCTTGAAATAGGAGTGTGGAAAGGGTTTCCTAGATGGGAGATCGATCTGTGAAAGACATGGGACCTGAAAGAACATGGCACATTCAGAGGGTATTTCAAAATTCAGAATCCCAAATTTAATTTAGTACTATTTATATGAAAAATATAACTGACCCTTATAGAAACTGAACTGTTTAGTGAAATATATATAATAAATACATCTACTTAACTGAATGATGATATCATTACTTGAGGGTAGATGCCTTGGTCTTTAAATCTTTCAAATACACAAAGAAGGTTTCCCTTTAAATTTTAGCGTTATCAATAGCATTTCTGTTAATTGCTACTTCGACATTGTGTATTTAAAGTAAAAACTTAAAAATGAAATGGTAGGGGCGCCTGGGTAACACAGTGGTTAAGCGTCTGTCTTCAGCTCAGGGAGTTATCCTGGAGTTCAGGGATCGAGTCCCACATCGGGCTCCTCCCCTGGGAGCCTGCTTCTTCCTCTCCCACTCCCCTGCTGTGTTCCCTCTCTTTCTGGCTGTTTCTCTGTCACATAAATAAATAAAATCTTAAAAAAAAAATGAAATGGTAAGTATAATCTGAAGGGGAATCATAGGGATTTGTAACACTCCGTGGTGTAGGAGAAATAGATGAAAATGAGAAATAACTGCATGCAGACCTTTTTATTTGTGCTAGATATAATCCGTTCATTCTGTTTATATCGTATGTATGAAAACCCTACTCATTTTCTACAGAGAGTACTTTAAAATGTCTGAAGCTTAATAGCCCCCCTCAGCCTGAATAAACTTACTGGGAATGGGTGTAGAAACTCATTTGCTCTTTGTGTTGTGAAACTTTATGTATCTAGGAGGTGGTCTATGGGATTACCTTAATTCTGGCTACTATGACCACATGGACTGGTTAAGATTGCAGGTACAGTTAGCTTTTTACCCAGTTTAATAGTGTCTGACTGAGAACAGTGACTCTTGGGTTGGGATTGCAGAGTACTAGTCTCCTGAGCCAGCATAAGAACAGGTGCTGTTTATCTAGTTTAGTGTGTAGAATAAGCGAGTTTATCTAGTGTATGGAATAAGCGTCTATGTAACACAGTCAGAATGAGTCATGTTTTAGAATGTTGACGTATAAGGGGCGCCTGGATGGCTCAGTCGTGAAATGTCTGCCTTCGGCTCAGGGCGTGATCCCAGGGTCCTGGGATCGAGCCCCACATCAGGCTCCCTGCTGAGGGCCTCCTTCTTCCTCTCCCACTCCCCCTGCTTGTGTTCCCTCTCTGGCTGGCTGTCTCTCTGTCAAATAAATAAATAAAATCTTAAAAAAAAAAAAAAGAATGTTAAAGTATGAGCATTTGCATATAAAATCATCCTTATTTTGATGCTTATATGCTTAATACTTGAATCAAACAGGCTCTTTTCAGATAAATGTATTTTTGCATGATTTATCAAACTGGGTAGAAGTTGGTGGTTAGGTCTCCAGACCTTTTATTATGATCTTCAGGCTGTATGTACTTTGGAATCAGAATTTTTCAGATTTTAGAATTGCACTGTGGTCTATTGACGTTCAAGAAACATTAACACAATGTTGATGTCTATATGTAACAGCCCAGGGGACTGGACAGCACCCTGTAACCAAGAGAATTCTTATTTCTGTAGCCTAAGATATGACTATTTGGCATCAGTGGGATAACTACATCCAAAATAACCTCAGGTTAGTCAGGTGTTGCCACCACATGAGTTCAGATGCAGATCAGGTCCTGTCCACTAGTGAATTACACACAAAAAGCTTTTGTTTTCATAGCTTCTTGGATTTTGAAATTGCTGATAAGGGATTGTGGATGAGCAGTTCTACACGTTTTCTTGACCTCATTCTCTTGCATTCTTCTCAGTTTATTTGGATTTGTTAAAATGGCTACCATTTTGTCACTCAAGGTCTTGACCAAGTTAGTTATAAAAACTGAGACTATAAGGAAACACCAGGTTTCAAAAGGAAGGAATGTGCGTTCAATATTTCCATAGCATCGGTATCTTCTGGACTTCCTCGAAACCTCTTGGGGCTAGGACAGGAAGCTTTTCACTAGTCTATTCCAGACATTCTACATACCTAGTATCCCTCATTTTAGATCTCTTATATTCTAGATATCTAATATTTCTTACCTAATCTGAAGACCACTCCTGTATAAACTACTTAATTAAATGTTACCATGGCTGGTAGTGGCCAAGGTACTCTGGAATACTGAGTTAGAACCTTGAAGCTGGGTTCACACACCACTGATTTGGTATGCTTCCTGTCACACACTACAAATAATGTCCCTAAGTATAGAAACCTAAAATAAGAGCAACTCCTATATTCTTCAAGTCTTCAAAGTTCTCAGACCTATCAGATAGCCAGGTTTATACAGAGAAAGAAGAAGTTAATTTGAAGCATCAAGTGCCACAGTGTGAAGTCCATTTGAAGTCAGTTTCTTATCCTGCCATCTTGTTTTGTCAGTAGCAAAGAGAGAGGTTCTGTTTCTCTCTAAACTGTTTTTAGAGGGAGAAAGTAGTCTACACATTTCTCTATGCGTAAAGATGTAAAGGCTGGCTCCTTGCTATATATAAGCCATTGAATGAGGAAGCCTGTTTGGACTCTCAGTGTTGTCATGTGAAATGAACACCGTTCATTATTCCAGGCATCTAGAGATACTGCTTCAAGTGAGGTTTAGAGGGTAGGAAGATAAGGGAGGTGACTGACAGAACACTCACCAACTGTGATGTCTGCCAACCTCCTACTCAACTGTTTGTACGTTCCCATGACTAATGATGAATGGGAAGATTTTCCTAAAGTCAATTTTAGGCCAATACGTCATGGTGGACAAGGGTGGGCACTTGAAGCCTTATCTCTGTAATAATGAGAGCTGATAGGATGTGAGGAGATGATAAAGAATGGCACATCAGTAAACCAAGAATATTTGGTGCAGGGACAGGCTCTGGCCCCCTTTCATGTGCCCATGCGTCATCAGTACAGGATTCAAGTTCTGTGGGTTTGCTTTAAGAGGGTTTACTGCTCATGAGTCTCTAGGAAGCACATTTTCTGTCCCGTTCGGCGTACAGTGCTATGCCTGTATGCGGTAAATGTTTGCTGTGGGTGGAAGGATTTGTTTTGTACTAGAGATGTTTTCTATCAAAAATCTTCAAAATAAGTAGCCCTTGAGTTTAAAGGAGTGGGCTCAAATGGAAGGTTCACAGAGTGCCTCATATGTGTTTTTTATAGGAGTCGTTATTCATCTAGTTTGCTCAGCCAGGTTCTTCTGATACATAATATAAAAACCAATGCATAATACACTGCAGATTTGTTTATGACTTTTTAAGAGTATCCCTTGCATTATGTCTGGGGCTACCCAGTGGCCTGACAGTGCGTGGGATGTGAACACAACCTCTGAGCAGCCTTCTTTCTCAAAGTTTCTACAGCTCACTGAGCTCTAACTACTGCTGGGGAGCCTGAGCCCGACAGCCCTCCCTGGGTCCCTCATAGTCAGGACACACCACAGCCCCCTCTTCCTGAGGAAACAGGGTCTTCTGTGCACTTGACACTAGGACTCCCCCAGAGATGCATCTCGGCCAGGCTGAACTACGGGGACCCTGCATGCCTTTGTGTCTACCAGGTGATGGCTGAGCCTAGTGCCCCTTTGACCCACTTGGTGTCTTCCCAGGGTCCTCTCTGGGGTGCTTTCGTTATCGTTACCCTGCATTTCTTGCCCTCCTTCCCACTTTGTACTCAGTCCTCTGGAAATCCTCTTACTGGGTTAAGCCACAGCCCTCGAGCCTCAGCCTCTTGATTTCACCTCCTCGGCTCTTTGAACCCTGGCTTTTCTCTCAGGCTTCTTTGTCTCCCTCAGGCCTGTGGGGGTGAGATCGTGGTCTTTCTTTTCTCCAAGGCCCATTCCAGACCTCATCCACCACCCCCTCTGTAGAAACATCTCCCTTGACTAGAACTTGTCCTTCCTCGTTGCCACCATGTTTTGTGATCTTCGGCTTAGTTGCCTTTTTTTTTTTTTTAAATGGCTTTGCTGTCTCCAAGTCCTTTGCCTTCATGCCAAGTTACCCACCAGCTCCTTGACTGCTCACCCTCCATGGTTTCCTGACTTTATCTTCTGCCCCCTTGTCATCATGCAGACCTGTATCTGATCACAACCTCTGTCCTTCTGATCTTTCATTTAGTTACTTGCTGGCCACCTCCTCTGTGTTTTCCTTTTTGAAAAAGCAGTTCTTTTTGGGGAGTATAATTGACATACAATAAACTATTATGTGTAGATAATGTTAATTTTGAGAAGTTTTGACATAGGTTTATACATAACATCATGACCATCAAGAGAATGTGAAATCATTATGACAATCAAGAGAATGAACATAGCCATCATTCTCAGTGATTTTCTCATGCCCTTTTCCCACCTCCCTGCCCAGTCTCCAGGTCACCACTGATCTACTTTTTGTCGTTATAGATTAATTTGATTTTCTAGAATCTTATGGAAATAGAATCGTGCAGTGTGTACTCTTCTTTGTTTGGCTTCTTTTACTCAACATAATTATTTTGAGATTCTTCTGTGTTGGTGCATATATTAATAGTTCATTTCTGAGTAGTACAGTATTCCATTGTATAGATACACCATAGTTTGTGTATCCAGTCCCTTATTGATAGGCATTTGGGCTGCTTCTAGTATTTGAATATAAACAAAGCCACTGTAACATTTGTGTACAAGTCTTTATGTATACATGTGCTTTCCTGACTCTTGAGAATGGAATGGCTGAATCATATCAAGTTATATGTTTAACTGCCAGACTCTTCCCATAGTGGCTGATATTCTCAACAGCAGTATGAGAGTTATTGTAGTTATTGTAGTTATTTTACATTCTCATTGACACTTAGTGTGATCAGTCTTTTTATTTTAGTGGTAGTGGTATGTTATTGTGGTTTTAATTTGCATTTCTCTAATGACTAATGATCTTGAGCATCTTTCATGTGGTATTTGCCAACTGTATGTCTTTGGCAGTGTGTATGTTTGAATTGATGGGACTTTTTTTTATGAAAACATTTATTTATTAATTTTTATCAGGTTCAATTAGCCATCATTAGTTTTTGGTGTAGTGTTTGGCGATTCGTTAGTTGCGTATACCACCCAGTGCTCATCACCACAGGCGCCCTCCTTAATACCCTTCACCCGGTTACCCCATTCCCCACCCCCTCCCTTCTGTAACCCTCAGTTTGGTTCCCGGAGTCCAGAGTCTCTCGTGGTTTGTCTCCCTCTCTAATTTTTTCCCATTCAGTTTTCCCTCCCTTCCCTTGTGGTCCTCTGAGCTATTCCTCATGTCCCACATATGAGTGAAACCATATGATAATTGTCTTTCTCTGCTTGACTTATCTCACTTAGCATAATCCTCTCTAGTTCCATCCATGTCGATGCAAATGGTGGATATTCATCCTTTCTGATGGCTGAGGAATATTCCATCGTAGATATGAACCACATCTCCTTTATCCATTCATCATTTGAACATTTTTTTAATTGAGTTGTTTGTCTTCTTACTATTGAATTTTGGAAGTTTCTTATATATTCCAGATTTAAGTTCTTTGTCAAATATGTGACTTGGAAATCTTTTCTCCCCATCTCTGACCTGTCTTTTCATTCCCTTAGTTGTGTCCTTCAAAGAGTAAACTTTTAAAAATTTTTATAAAGTCCAGTTTATCAGTTTTTCTATTGTGGATCGTGTCTTTGGTGTCCCGTCTAAGGAATCTTTGCCTAAGCCAAGATCACAAAGACCTTCTATGTTTTCTTGTAGGAATGCTATAGTTAGTATGATTCACATTTAGGTCCTTGATTCCTTTTGAGATTAATTTCAGATTCCTCCAGTGGACTGCTGCTCCCGAGTGCTTATTGTAGATACTGTAGTGCCAGAAAGTTCTGTGTTCCTGCTCAACTGGCAACTTTCAGCACACCTTGTACGCCAGCACCCCAAAGGGGGTTTCTCTGTGTTCTTGTACTTTTCCTGGTGTGGTATACTGTCTTTGCTTATTAATTGGCTTGAGGCATGATACAGAGAGAATTTTTTAAAAATTAAAACCAAATAAGAATCCATTTTCTAATGCTAAAATTAGATTAAAACTATCTTTGTGAACTAGTGGCCTTAAAAAGATATCTAAAAGATTGTTACTTTGTCAAGAGAAATTGTCAAGCATTGCAGTTCTCAGAACTAAAAGTAAGCTAAGCGAAAATTTTGAAAATGTTGCTGAATTTCTTCCATTAAAGCCAGGAAAGTAAAATTATAATGTATTCTGTGTTATAAACAAAATACTTAAGCTAATGATGAGTTTTAATCTTTTTTGATTGTTTAATATTGCGATTTTTTTTTCAATGTTTAAATGTTCTGGAAAAAAACATTAAAAATACATAAAAACATATCTATAGTGGTACACATTTTTCCTTTTACCTTAAGCTTCAGTGTGGCTTAGCTGAACACTGGTACTTATTTCAACTTTAATAATGTTCATCACGGATTTTTTTGCATTAATTTTGATTTTTAGAAAGTATTGTATTAAAATATTACTTACTTTGATTACTGAGTTTTGGTGTCCCCTTAAATCTTGTGCAGACCCCTCACTCTTCTTGTCCTAGACCCAGCCCTCCTGAAAAGCAATAAGACTCACATTCAAAGAATATTTATAAAATACAATCAAAGTTAGCCAATAGAAGTTAGAAGTTCATAGAATCAGTTCAACCCTAGCAGTCTGACTTCTGACTCTGGCTTGTAACTGCCAACCTGTACTGCTTCACACATACAGGAGTTTCTGAATACAACAAGATGGGCTACATCAAATATGTATGTATTCATTTTCTATTGCTGCTCTAACAAATTATCAGGTGAATTTCAAAAAAAGTCAGGGACTATTGGCAGATATGGATCAGACAGTCTGTATGTCTCTTTGTAAAGGCTGTCTTTTCTATAAGTTTTTTTTTCTCTCCGTGTAGAAATGAGTGGATAAAGAAAGGGGGGGTAATCAGAAGGGGAATGAAACATGAGAGACTATGGACTATGAGAAACAAACTGAGGGTCTCAGAGGGGAGGGGGGTGGGGGAATGGGATAGACCGGTGATGGGTAGTAAGGAGGGCACGTATTGCATGGTGCACTGGGTGTTATACGCAACTAATGAATCATCGAACTTTGCATTGGAAAGCGGGGATGTACTGTATGGTGATGAACATAATATAATAAAAATTCATTAAAAAAAAAAGAGAAATGAGTGGATATAGGCAGCTGTGGGTAGGCCAAATGTAAAAGTTGAAACTGTGGACCTAGTCAAAGAAGAGAAAGGGCTGACGAGCCCCAGTGCTCATGCACAATGACCAGGAGAAAGTGTTTCCAAGAATGTGTTGCAAGATGATGGATTTGCCAGATGTCCGGAAAGAGAGCTGTGTGTGCAGAATTTATCTCAAATCTCTTGAGTGGAGTGTCTGTTGACAGTGCCAACCACATGAGGTCCTCATGGGCATACTGGAGCCAGTATTAAACTAAGGCACACCGGACTTTGTCGAAGAATGGATGCACATGGCCCCAGGTTAAGGAGAGGTATGGGGTAAAACAGTCCCATGAGCACAGGCACTTGAACTGTAGCTGTGAGAGAGCTTAGCCCAGTAAGTGCTGGCTGTAGACCAAAAATTACTGGAGGTGGTTTGGTGACCGGAGAAGTAGAGGGAGGAGGGCACTTTAACTTCCCTTACTCATTTACAAACCATTGGTAATTTAGTGCTGTACTATGGTCATAACAATGGTGAGTTTCCACTAAGCCTCAGTATTCTAAGTGGCACAAGAGTTAGAAAATTGTATGCATTTAACTAACATGCATGTATCTATCCACATAAAGATGATCTGTAGATATTTGTCAAGACTGGTTCTGTTTCTTGGTGGAACATCTCTTTAAAATACAGTGGTGGGGAAAATATGGTTTGATGTCCAAGTTTTAATTATTGCATAAAACTTCTCATCAGCAGATCTAAATAGTTCTTTTTTCCCAGAAAAATTTGGGAGGACATGTTCTCTTGCCTAACTTCCAATATATTTTCATTTAAAAAAAATTACTTCCTTCTTTAAGGTTAAGATCCCGTTTAGAGCCTACATCTGCTATTTAGTTGGGTTGCAAAGCCATCTCCATACTAAGACGTGAACACATTTATAGGATGATAGGTAATATGTTTCCGTCCTCGTAAGAGAGACTTTTGTAGTTGAAGTGGGATGCAGCACCAAAGTTTTTGCAGTTGACTGGTGTAGTTCTGAGTAAACTTTGATTCCTTCTCCTTGACAGTGACCAGAGTTCCGTTAGAGGACTGAACCCATAAATGTGATTGTCACCACAAGGAAAGAAATGTGCTGTTTTGAATATTTACAAAATGTTCTTGTAAAAATGTTCTGTGAGCATTAGTTTTATTTTTAACTTTAGAGATTTAAAAAAATCATTTATTTTATGCATGATGAGATATTTACACATAATCCATGGCGGGCATGTATGTTACTTTAATATGAATCATTTTGACTCTTTTAAGAGTTTTGAAGAGGTTCATACTTAAAGTACTTTGATCTTAAAGATATCTCTCTCCTATGACACTGCTTTTTTTCCGACGGTCATCTTTCTTTTATTTATTAAAAATTGTATCTTTTGTCACAAGTACATATTTTCTTTCTAAAACCGATCTTTTAAAATATATCTTAATCCATTTTGAGTTTTTTTGTGTGTATGGTATAAGTTTATGTACTTTATTTCTAACTCGGTTTTGAACTTTCAGGCTCAACTTTAAAGAAGCTTCTACGCACTGGAAATTCTATTAAAGTATTTATTTTAGGTGAATGTGCAATGGCATTTTGCATCACTCTTAAATTTATCAGTGCCACAAAGTGACAAAAGTAGGCCATTTTGAGGGGAAAAAAAGATCTTTAAAAACCACTCAACTTACTTTTTATTTTAAATTGAAAATTATATGGCAAATATTGTTAGAGTTTTTGTTCTTATCTCATAACTTACTGTGATAGACATTTTAAATATTATTCAGAGAACAGGGCTTGGGATTCAGGGTTTGGAATTTGGAGTTCTAATTTTTATTATGCTGTGTATAGTCAGGGAACAATTTTCAAGGCGCTAACTGCTCCACTTTTATCATCAGGAAAGGGAAGGGGTTGGAGTACCTCTCCGAGCTTCAGCGTTCCTGTGCTGGATTCTTTTCACCCCAGTAATCTTGTTAAAATTATAGTTGTCTCTGAATGATTTTTGCTGGTTTTGAGAACCCTTGTTGGGGAAGAGAGCAGCAGAGCCTTCCTGTTGAATGTTTACCTCTTTGCAGCACATCGATCTTGTACTTTAGGTTAACATTGGCTCATTTTAAAATGAACATACCTTTTATAATGATATATACTATTCGATGCTAGATAAGATGACCCTAAAACATAAATGGCAAAAGAAGCCAGCCAGAGATACGTATTTTATGGGAGGTTATTCCCTTGTAGTTCTGTGTGTACCTTTGATAAGTTCAAATACTTTTTGTTTTATACTTATTTAAACACTCATAGCCACTTAAATTTGATGTTAACTATTTCTTACATGTTGAAAAAGGGAGGTGAACTATTCTTAGCTTCACAATAGATTCCATATTTTATCCCTCCTATTTCAATTAATAGTCTTATAGTTAAAACTTATCAGGTTGTGACCTCATGTTTATTATTGGCCTTATTTACATTTTGTTAACTGAAATACAGTTAACATAAAAAGTTGGTGACATAATAGTATTTTGTAGAAACTTACCTCCTGTTAAATTTAACATGATTTGGTTAGATATACATACAGCCGTGTCATTTTTTTATCTCTTGTATTCCGCAATGTCACCACTTATTTTGCCTGCTTGGGGAAGGGGGATGGGTGTGAGTGGTCCTAAAGTTTTGTGCACAGCAGTGGTGTGTCCATGGGCATGTCTGAGAGTGTGTCCTGGAATCCACTGTTGATGGGGTAGAACTGTCTCCAGACAGGGTGTCTGCCTTAGTGTATTTGACTTCTATGGGGAGTCAGCCAAGCTTGCTTTTTTCCTTTTCCTTTTCCTTTTCCTTTTCCTTTTCCTTTTCCTTTTCTTTTTCCTTTCCTCCTCTCACTTTCCCTCCCCTCCCCTCCCCTCCCCTTCTTCCTTTAGCTTTCCTGCAGAGCCTCATGTTTGGCTTAAACACTTCCTCTTGAGGAATCTGCACCACCTTGGTGTAGTTGAGAGGAGATCAGCCAGTCCCTCACCTGCCTACATTTGGAGCTCACTGCATCTTTCAGCTTCATCTGACATGTTTTTCATCTTTTTTGCTTATTTCATCTCTTTTATTGGTGTTATCCTTTCAGCCATTTAGAAATCCAGAAACGGAAGTTCTTACCTGTGTTTATAAATTTTAAGAATGGGATGGAGCTGAAAGTAAGTGTAGAGGAGAATAAAGGGCCCATATGCCTGTACTGATGCATTCCACCAAGTCATACTGGTCGTTCAGAGCCCAGGGAAGCTGTTGGAGAGAGCAGAGTAGGGACATGAGGCAGGGAAATGGAGAGCTGCCCTGTCCCATTGAACCAGGTCTTCAAGGTTTTATTTAGCTCTAAGATTTTTCAAGGACACTGCATTATACATGTGAATGTTGTAGTGATATGACATAAACCCTATTCAAAGCACAGTGTAAATTTGGAGGAAAATTATCTTTGCATTGTTTTTGAGGATACCGACTGTTGATGATACAGGCACTGTTGTAACTCACTTAACCCTGTACAAGTGCTTTGTGGTAAATTCTGTTATCATCCCTATTTTACAGAGGGGGAGTCTAATGCATAGAGAAGTTCAGTGGTTCTCCACTGCCCACAGCTAAGCCAGCAAGCAGCAGAGCCTGAATTCAAGCCCAGGCACTGTGGGTCCAGACCCCAAGCTCTTAATCCTTGTGCTTCTTGCAGCATGCCTGCTTCCTTGTCACTAAGAATTTAACAGTACCTTTAACTTCTAGTTTTTCTTTCTCAGAACTGATTCTGCATTGCAGTGCATCTCTGCATAACCAAGTAAGTGTTTAATTTTGTCACCTTTAATTTTGCTTTTAGATAAGATGTGAAGGAATCAGGCTGTTTCTTCTGCGGCTTCAAGCACTTCAGACACACTGTGCAGAAGAGCAGGTGCTGATTTTTGCCTTCCTCATGCCTGGTTTCCTAGCGATCATGTCATCCAGAGGGCCCTGTACACTGGAGACACTCATCAGTCCTAACCCTAGTGTGGCTGATGGTGAGGAGCATTAGCAGACCTCACAGGTTGAAATGACTCTTGAAGTTACATTGAGGAATTCCTCGGTTTGCCATTTTCCTGAATAGAAATCTTTATTTCATAGATGGGTTCAAAGGAGGAATTACTCCCTGCTCATGTTCACAGTAAAGTCTTATGGACATTAGAATTGGAAGAATCAGAGCCTATTTTATATGAAATGATGACAGGAGAAATTTACTGAAGTGGTGGAAACAGGAATGGAAGGGAGGGGACAGATGTTGGCAATAGCAAGAAGTAGAGACACATGGTGCATCTGGAGTGTTTTCGTGGCTGTTAATGAGATTTAAATCCACCATCCTAAACTACTGTTTATTGTCCTCATCATGACTGTTTCATGAGTGGACATTCGTCTGCTCACCCAGGCTCTTTCTGGCCAGCTCTATATTTTCCTGCAGCATTCATGGAAGGACAATAGTGGCCTCCTGGGAGTATTAATGGCAGCCATTTGAGTCCTGTGAGTTTTCAAGAAACTTGGCAGTTAGGGCCACTGATTTATTAATGCATACCACTTTATTGCCCAATGACAGGTACTTGATCTTAGACTGACCAAAGCAGAATTTGAAAGAGAGGGAGAGGAAGCATCATGGACATTTGTACCATATTTCGAAGCCCTTCATGCACAGTGGCCTGGAGTACAGTGTGAGCAGGTTCCAATGGAGCAGCAGATGTATTTTAATAGTGGCCATTTTTAAAAAGTCCTTTTAACTTTGGTGAAAGAGCTCTCCTTTTTTCCCCACTCTGCAGCAGAGATATATCCAGAAGAAATCACTCCTCTCCTGCCAGCCATATGAGGGGAAAAGATCACTGAGGACCGAACATGCTTTTTTCTTCAGATACTGTTGAAATATATGGTTATTCAGGTAAGAGCAGAATCATGGATAATTCAGTAATGGTCTTACTCTTGATGGGGAAGAGAAGACATTGCTTCTTTTCTTCCTGCTATCCATATTTTGTATCTTTGCTTTTTCCTTGAGGTGATTCTTTGTGATACTTTGCTAGAAATAGAATATGTGTCAGTTCACATCAGCAAAGACCTGGCATACGTACTATTTTGTGTGAGTGTGTATGTAAAGGAAAAAAATTCAGTTCTCCATCACTTTCGTAGTATTACCACATTCACAGAGAGCACTTTGCTTCTAGCACTTACGGTGAGTAAATGTTTGGGTTTTCCCCTCACCAGACAACTCTGCAACACCAGCTGAATGTCCTGTGGCTTAACTCAGCTTTGACGCTGTCTGTCTTGAGATGGCGTCAGATCCCACAGGTTAAGGGCTCAGTCCCATGAGACTGTTCCATCACATTCAGGTGCTAGTCACAAGTAGGAGGGCCCCAGGTTACCCACAGCTTCTGAACAACTTGACTACAAATGAGAGGTTCCCACAACTCCTCCTCAGCTTTGACTGATTTGTTAGAGTGGCTCAGGGAACTCTGGGAAACATTTGTTTTCATTGACCAGCTTATTAAAGGATATGATAAAGGATACAGATGAATAGCCAGATGCAGAGACACAAGGGGTACAGTCTGGGAGGGTCCCAAGCACAGGAATGTCTGTCCCTGTGGAGCTGTCACCCTCCCGGTACGTGGATATGTTCACTCACCTGGAAGCTCCCTGAAACCCCTGCTACTGGGATTTTTATGGAGGCTTCCTCACATAGACATGGTCCACTTCCAGCCCCTCTCCCCTCTCTGGAGGAATGGAGGGGTCGGGATGGGGGTGCTGAAAATTCTAAGTTCTAATCGTGGCGTGGTCTTTCTGGTGACCAGCCCTCTCACTCAGGAGCCATCTGGGAGCCCACGAGACCTCTACGAGCTGTGTTATTAAAACAAAAGAGCTCCTCGTGCGCTTATCACTTAGGAAATTACAAGGGTTTTAGGGGCCCTATTCCAGGAAGTGGGGCAGAGACCCATATATATTTTGTATTCCCTCATAGTATATTCATCTATTCTTGCCTCTTTTCTTCTTCCTGACCCCTAATCCTATGCTAGCAAGGCAGGATCGGGGAGGAGGCAGGCCTAGAAGCTGAATGGGCAGATCAGGAATAGGCAGGGCAGGCCGGAAGATGGGGCAAAAGCATATCTCTTTGTGCCAACAGCCCAGACCAACTTGATGTCACATGTTCCTTTCTCTGATGTTTACCAACTGAATATGGAGTTATGATCATTAGTTCATGATTTCAGTAGGTGATCCCTTCCCCTAGTCTACATTTCTGATGTGGTTCAAAAACAAACTACTGAATTATTTTCTCTCAGCCAACACTTCTCCTGTCTCTGAGTTCTTCCTGGGAACTCTGTCCAGTCTCTGTGTCCTCCACAAGCAAGTTTGTTGATGTTATAATCTTTGCTCAGTCCACTTCCTCTCCTAAGACTCAGTTCTACCTGCCCCTTCCCTGTCACTGCTGAGAAGGGGAGTCAAGTCTAGTGGTCAAGTCCAGAGGAAGGACACTTTAGTATTTCAGGTGATCTGACAATGACTGCCCCTGCTTCATGATCTCTCTCTTCCCCTAATGTTTTCTTCCTTCTTTCCTCCTCCCTTTCTTCTTGCCAGTTTTCTTTAGGGGTCTGTTTCTCTCTGCTGTCCCTCAAGATTCAGTCCTTGCCTCCCTTTCTGACTACTCTTTCCTGTTGGGTAATCTTGTCTGCTCTCCTCTCCCATTTCCTTTATCCAGCACCAGAAACACAAGGACTCCAAAATCCCGAGAGCAGACTGGAGTATTCTCTTGTCCTCTAGAAGCTTTGTATTTTGGCCCTACTGGCCCATTGCACCTGCATTTCAGACTCCACCTGTTCAGAAGTGGTAGAGTATTCCATCTGTCCGCGGAGATTGGCAGGGAGTATCGAGAAGTTGAATGTGTTGGGGCACTTGGGTCTCATTCTAGATGTGTCACTAATGAACTGTGCAACCTCAGATATGACATAATCCCCAGAATCCCACTGGAGGAAGGATGCCGGTGATAGAGGGTGAGGATTTTTATGTAGACTGTGAACCCCCTGAATAGTGTGCAGACTTGTATGTGCATGTCCATCCCACACTTCTTCCCTCCCTTCTCTCTACTGAGTCCTCAGAGCAGAGTTTCTCTCTTGGCTCACCCCGGAGAACTGCTGCCAGGTTGCTGACATGGAGCCCCTCTGGCCCAGGGGCAGCCAAAGCCCCTCATCCTTTGACCTTAGATGTTGCACAGTTGTTTCCACTTTCTAAGTGGGCTACAGCATGAAGGAGGTTGGGAAGCTCTGCTTTAGAGTACTCTGTGTGCTAACCAGTATTAGGAACCTGTGACAGGGGCACCTGGGTGGCTCAGTCGTTAAGCATCTGTCTTCAGCTCAGGGCGTGATCCCAGAGTCCTGGGATCAAGTCCCATATCAGCCTCCTCCACTGGGAGCCTGCCTCTTCCTCTCCCACTCCCCTGCTTGTGTTCCCTCTCTCTCTGCCTGTCTCTCTGTCAAATAAATAAATAAATAATCTAAAAAAAGAAAAAAAAAAAAAAGAACCTGTGACAGGTGTAGCTGGACTGGCAGGCCTGGCTTATTTTAGCCTGTGGATTCCTTTTAATAAAGACAATGCACTTTTCAAGTTTCTGTAGCTTTGCCTTCTGATGATAATGATTTTTCATGTACCCATGTAACATTGTGTGAAATTCTTGTGAGGGATTATTTCCTTAATTCCTGTTTACTATAAATGGCCCTTTTTGAGTTAAAAAAAATAGAGATTACATCTGACTAAATATTTTAAGGGCAGAAAGAATGTTAAATCATTATAGAGAGGTGGAAAAAAATACAGGCGTGATGAGTAGAGCAAGTTTAAAAACATGATATCTTTGGGTGATTTTTTTTTAATTCTCAGTAAAAATGTCTTTAACATAGTTAACTACTTTGTTTTAAGGTATTCATTCTTGTCATCGTTTGAGTTTTAAGATATGATTTCATTACATGATTGTCAAGATTATTTGTCACCATAATTTGTCACGCTTGTTTTTTTATTTAGGATAGGAATTTTAATAAGATAACAGCATTTCAGTTTAGTAGACATTAAGTTGAAATGTAAATGTACGTATGTTCTTTCCCACATATTATCCAAAGGCTGCAAGCTTGGAGTGGAAGAATAAGGAGAATCAAGATACTGGTTTTAAATTTCTTTTTACATTGTTTCGAAAGTATTATCTTCCTCATTTATTTCCATCATTTACTAAGTTAAACAAACATCCACAAACCTGTACTTGGGAAGTACTGATTGGGCCATGTGTAGAGGATGTCCACAGGGACAAAACAAAGTGACCTTTGTTTATTTTTAAGTAAGATAGTCATTTTATTCTTATATTTAACGGTCACTTTATTATAAGAAGTTTAAGGGTTCCTAATAAACGATTTTACCTGTTTGTACAAACTACCTATTTGTAGCTGAGCTCATAGTAGTAAAGGGGAACTGTGGCTCCTGTACTCAGAAAGAGTTCAACACGTGTCATGATTTTTTTTGGCGTAATTATATTTCAAATCTTTGAATGTTAAAATAAAGTTTCCTTAAGTCTTCTCTTCCAGGTGGTGGGGTATGGTGACCCCAGACCTTGCTCAGTGGCGAGGCAGGCCAGCCTGGGCCACGCAGCTGCCCATAGTAGGCCTTTCTTTTATCTTGGATCTTTCATCCAGCAGGTGCTACTTACAGCTTCTTACGGAGGGGCCGATGTTTGGGCAGCTGGGCAACCTAGGGAGAGTAAGCCCCGGAAAGGAAGGAAACATAAGGAAATTTCTAATTTCACTGCTAAAGTTTTTCTTCTATGAGAAATGAAGGCTCACAGGACACAAGTATCCCTTAGATTGATGCCGGGGTGGGGAGGCAAATTTTCCTCTCCCAATTATTTTAAAGCAGGCAAAAATTAGTTAAAATGAATAATCAGGAACAATTTTGGAGGGGAGAAGGTCACAAAAGACATTAATCCATCTGGGGAATGTGGACTACTAATTCAGTTGTCTTTGGGTGTTTATAAACATATACACACATGTGCACGCTTGGATCAGGGGAAAACAGCAGAAGCTTGATGCATTTTGAAAGACGTAGAAGTACTAACCTTTAGAGGTACTGAGATATGTATTTGTTAGCTGTATATATGTGGGTATTTTTTCAGAACTTCTTTCTGATTTTATAAAATAGTCTGTATTCACTGTGGAACATATAGCATACTTTAATATGCTGAAATTAAAAGTGATTCGTTGAGAACTTCTCTTCCTCATGCAGGTACCTCCTGTCATATAAAAGTTAGTAAGAGACTTGGACAAATCCAATACCGTGTGTAATTTTTTGTATGGATTATGAAATATAAAGAATGATAAACGGACTTCTTATTAATTCTTTGGAAATGGTGGTGTTTGATATCTCAAAGATGAATTCTTTCAGACATAAAGTAGTTTATACTGATTCTATTCTTTGGATTCATCTAAAGGGAAAAGGATATAAAACTAAAGTCCCGTGGTTTTGATTAGTGTAATATTGGATGTTAAAATACCTAAAATGATTTAAAAAATAATAAAATACCTAAAATGATGAAAAATGTCTATACATGCTTTTAGATTTATTTCAGTCATAAAATGAGATTAAATTAGTTATAAGGTATGTGAAAATATTTTTACTATTATAATATGTCATGTCTCAAATTTGTTACAAAGAGTTATTAGCTTGGTACTTCCATAGCTCTATGCCATTGCTGTAACAAGCAAACAGTAACAGTAGCCACCGTCCCATCTTGGTCAGGTTGCAAGGCAGAATCAGAAACAAGTCTACCAAAAGATGTCATCTTTTATAATTTCTGGTTCTTTAATTTTAGTTGCTATTCATACAACCAAATACATATGTGCTCAGTAAGAAACTGAACCATTCGTGGGGGTTACACTCACGAACCTAGTCATGTGTTCTTTTTTCTTCCAGACATCCCCCATTTGAGACCAAAGCCAGTGTACATTACTACAACGCGAGACGATGAAAACATTTACAGTACAAAAATTCCATACATGGCAGCTCGCGTTGTTTTTATTAAATAGATTGTAACTTTCTTTTTCAAAAAAAGTATCTAACTACAACACAAAACACTAAAAATGGAGTTGATGTACTGCCCAAAATCATA
>NW_024424198.1:0-1733 GCF_017311325.1 Ursus maritimus
AACAGGAAAGGTATCTTTAAGAAAATGCATACAGCAAAATGAAAAGAATAGGGGAGAATACATTTTAGTGACTATAGACTAATTACAGATATTTTATTTAAAAAAATTAAAAACCATTTTTAGTAATCTCCATATACGACATGGGGCTCACACTCACAACCCCAAGGTCAAGAGTTGCAATGTCCTTCACAGTGAGCCAGCCAGGCATCGCTCAATATAGCTATTTTAGTCAGATACCACAGCAATGTAAAAATGAGTGGGACCTCAATGAGCAATATGAGAAGCTCTCAAAAACTATACTAAAAAGTCCGAAAAGCCAGCTGCTAAGAAAAGTAACTATTTTGCTACTTCGTTTTTCAGGTATTTTTAAAGTACTGAGCTGTAGGTCCAGAAGCATGAACTACTTTATTTACTAACCTATGACCTGACACTTAGAATCCCACTGCCACGAACAAAATAAAATGTAAGTTACCAATTACCACATATTTGGAGTGCCTACTACGTGCCAGGTCCATGCTAAGTACTACTGATATACTGAAATGATGACTTCACAGAACTCCGTCTATTACAGAAGCTAGATGCTGAGCAAAATTAAGCCCATGATTAATAATTTAAAGTTTCTCTCTGCTCTTTAATGTTAGACATCACGCAAACTTTAATAAGCTCTTTTTAGTTCTACTGATAACAACCATGTGTCAAAATGTTAGAAAGTTCCATCCATATTAAAAAACAAACTAACAAAATCTTTAGCCTAGGTTTCTTTTAACAAAGCTTGGGCACCCATTTTAAATTTTCCATGTGGACAAGAGGAAGACTGATTTTGGTAAGACTGCAGCAAATGATGAAGCACTTGCAAATTACAGTTGTCCAACTGGGGCATAATCTATGTTCAGTGATTAAATGGGGTTCCCCCAAAGTCAATGGCCTCAATTCCAGTGCTTCCTTACGACTGCTGCAAGTTTAACATTAGTAAGATATAAAGACACTCCTTCTTACCCTGTACTTCCTTAAAATACAGCACAAGTTATCCAGTTGCTTCCTTCATGAAATACACTTGTACTTACACTTAAATGAAAGCTAAGTTTTCAAAGAATTCATTTATTTGTTAGAAACATTTATTCTGATGCTGCCAATTTTGCCTTTAAAACTGGCTTCAAAATTTATTGCATTATTTAAGCATTTGAAATTAT
This sequence comes from Ursus maritimus, assembly GCF_017311325.1. Taxonomy (NCBI): domain Eukaryota; kingdom Metazoa; phylum Chordata; class Mammalia; order Carnivora; family Ursidae; genus Ursus; species Ursus maritimus. The sequence continues at coordinate 1,191 of NW_024424198.1, forward strand.
GACAAACATCCTTTTTATTAAACCGAATTTTAGTTTTGACATCAAGTCTGGGGCGCTGAAGTTAAACAACAAATCGGGATGATATGTTTTTTATACCACAATGAGTAAGCATATATTTCTGTTGGAGGCATCTTATAATTTGGCTCCAAAAGCACCTCTTAAGAAAAGGATTACAAATATATTTTTAGCAGTGATGGCACCGATGGAATCAGCATAAAATTATCTAGATGATAATATTTTGACACTCAGCTGGATCCTATGTTCCAATGTTCTTATTTAAAAAAAGTTCTTACCAATTCTTAGACAAACCTTATATTCCTTCTGAGTAGATCAGGAAAACACAATCTCTTCTATACAGTATTATATCTGAAGTTTCCTTCTGATGAACGTGACATACAAACTCTTATTTCCGATATTCTAAGTTTCTTTACTTTTGAATTATACTTGAAGTAGTTTATTGCTCATTTAGCTCAGTGTGCCCTCTCCTTCTCCCTTACCTGTTGGCTGGAATGCAATGTGGTAGTGAGCCATCCTGGATCACTC
>NW_024424199.1:0-1732 GCF_017311325.1 Ursus maritimus
GGCCTTCTCGCCCCACTTCTCCAACTTTCAGAAGACACTGCTTTCTGAATTGCCCAAATCATACGTGTGCCCCGTCTTATGCACCACTGTCCACACAGGGACCCCCCTCATCAATCTTTGTCAACCCAGGATTCATTGAGCTGGGAGATGGGTAGCTTATGTTAATCTGACAGGGAAGAATTATCAACTCTTCCCATGAGGTGAGAGAGGAAATTTCATTCATTCATTCATTCAACAATCATCTACATTGTGTCTTCAGGTTTCTAGTAAGGGGGCGAGTATGAAAGATCTAGCCCTTGTCTTTGAGGGGGGCGGCATCTAGTCGAGAGACAGATTATTGGACAATTCCAATGTCATAGGGGAGATAACTGGGAGGGGAGAGGCACAGGCTGGGGATGCGTGGGGCTCTTGCTCTTCTGGACTGCAAAGTGAGTTCTGCAAGGCGAATTCTCAGGGACAAGTAGACATGGTAGGGAGTTCAGGCAATCTCAAGGGATGTGAATTCCACAGGTGATCTTGGTACCCTGAGAATTTCTGGACTCTCAGGTATTGTGTTCTCAATCCCACTCAGTCTTCCACTGTGCTAGAAATCTTCCTCCAGCACAAGTTTTGTGCTGTGTTTGCCATCAACATCACGCTGCCCCAGCGGAAGTGGGGCCACCACCCATAGGGGGCGCTTTCTCAGCGCAGGACTTACCAGGTTCCCGGGGATCCCTCTGAAAGCTCGATGGTGCTGTCCGTGGTGCTGATTCAGAGGGCAGTGCTGACGTGGGGCATGTCCACAGCTCTGGGCAGGGGGGGCGGGGGGGCCGACCCCACAGAACAGGGATCCTAGGTCTGGAGTCGGGACAGCCAGCATGTCCGATGTGCCAGGGAGGGCTCAGGTCTACCTGGGAGGGGAAACTCAGGGGAAGGGGAGACCTGAGTCTCTCCTCCTTATCCTTCTACCCACCCTCAGAAATGTCCAACAGATAATGCCAGGCTGTTGTCACCGGTCCAAGCACAGGGAAAATGAAGGTTCTGTGTTGCCCTTTTACATATCTGGTTCCATTTCATTTTCTGAACATCCCTGACAGAGAGAGGTAATCCCCCCAGAGGAGGCAGCCAACACTCAAGACAGATGAGTGGCTGTAGGAACCAGCCTCCAAGGACAATCCCCCAACAACCCCACCCCTCCTTTATACAAATGTGGAGCTCCTCTCATTACGAGATAAAGTGTATTATTATCTCCTCCTCTCGAATCAAGGTTGGTCCCATGACTGCTTTGACCAACAGAATGTGGAGGACAAGGTGTTCCAGACTCATACATTAAGAAGGCCTGGTAGTTTCCACTCCTGCCTTGCAGATATCTGGGCATCCGTGTAAGCAATCCGGGGACCCTGCTGGAGAGAGAGGCTACATAGAGGAACCCGGAGGGTCGGACACCCAGCCCCAGATCCCAGCCACCATCTCAACCTCAACATGGCCACCTGAAAGCGCCAAAAGCAAGCTAGGAGTGCAACTGCCCAGCTGGAGTCTGCCCAATTTATAGCACCAGCATCGTGAAATAGGATAGAAGTTCAGGCTACCAGGTCATAGGGTAGTTTGACATGCAGCAACAGATAACCGAATCAGTAGCCCGCACAATTCAGAGCTAATAGGGAAAAGGTAACGGGAGGTTTACTGGCCTGATGAATTTTTCTACATACTGCATTTCAAGGATGGCTCTTAAATGGTGGTCTGAGGCCTTCAT
>NW_024424200.1:0-1732 GCF_017311325.1 Ursus maritimus
AGGTGAGGGCGCTGGCGAGCGGGAGCGTGAGCCCAAGCGTTTTGGCGTGTCGGGCCTTCGAAGGGCCCCGGGGGCTCGGGGGGCCCTGCCCGTTCTCCCGCCCTCAATGACCAGCGGCGCCTCTAGTGGCCCGGGTGGCGGCGGGGCAGCAGGGTGAGTCTGGCGATGGGGCTCAGGGGACCCCAATCCTGGGTGAGGCGGCACCAGGCACCTTGGGAGGGGCCCCTGGGGGGCCGACCTAGGTTTAGGTTTAGCACCCAGGGGGCCTGAAGGCGCGATCCTCCAGCTGTGTGGCGAGCGGAGGGGCGGGCCGAGGTGAGGGCGCTGGCGAGCAGGATCGTGGGCCCAAGCGTTTTGGTGCAGGGGGCATTTGAAGGTCGCCAGGGGCTCGGAGGGCCCTGCACATGCTGTCGTCCTGAATGACCGGCGGTGCCCCTAGCGGACCTGGTGGAGGCACGGTGGCAGAGTGAGTCCACAGCTGGGGCTCGGGGGTCCCCAATCCCCGGCGTGACGGCGCCAGGCACTTGGGTGGTGTCCCTCGGGGGCTGACCTAGCGTTAGTGTTAGCTCAAAGGAGTCCGGCAGGCCTGGTACCCCGGCTGTGCGGTGAGAGGAGTGGTGGGCCGAAATCAGGGCGTTGGCGAGCGGGAGCGTGGGCCCAAGCGTTTTGGCGAGGGGGCCTTTGAAGTTTGCCTGGGGCTCGGAAGGGCCCTGCCCGTTCTCCCACCCTGAATTACCGGCGACACCCCTAGCGGCCTGGGTGGCGGCGGGGCGGCAGGGTGAGTCAGGCATGGGGCTCGGGCGTCCCCAATCCCCGGCGAAGCGACACCAGGCCCCTTGTGAGGGGCCCCTCTGGGCCCAACCTAGGGTTAGGGTTAGCCCCCAGGAGTACAGCAGGCATGATCTGCCAGCTGTGCAGCGATCTGTGGGGCGGCCAAGGTGAGGGCGCTGGCAAGCGGAAGCGTGGGCCCAAGTGTTTTGGAGTGGGGGGCCTTCGAAGGTCACCGGGACTTGGAGGGCCCTGCCCGTTCTCCCGCCCTGAATGAGGACGGCGCCCCTAGCAGGCAGGGTCGCGGAGGGGCGGCAAGGTGAGTCCGGCGCTGGCGCTCGGGGGTCCCCAATTCCCGGCGTGGCGGTGCCAGGCCCCTTGGGAGGGGCCCCTCGCGGGCTGACGTACGGTTTGGGTTAGCCCCCAGGAGGCCGGCAATCCCGATCCGCTGGCTATGCGGCATGCAGAGAGGCTGGCCGAGGTGAGGGTGCTGGCGAGCGGGAGCATGGGCCCAAGCGTTTTGGCACGGGGGCCTTCGAATGTTGCTGGGGGCTCTGAGGGCCCTGCCCGTTCTCCCGCGCTGAATGACCGGCGGCGCCCCTAGCATACCGGATGGAGGCGGGGCGGCAGGGTGAGTCTGGAGCTGGGGCTCGGGGTCAGCAATCCCAGGCGTTGTGGCACCAGGCCCCATCGGAGGGGCTGCTCAGGGGCCGACCTAGGGTTAGGTTTAGCCACCAGAAGGCCGGTGGGCCCAATCCGCCGGCTATCCGGTGAGCGGAGGCGTGGGCCAAGTTGAGGGCGCTGGCGAGCTGGAGCCTGGGCTCAAGCGTTTTGTCGCGGGTGCCCTTTGAAGGTCGCCAGGGGCTCGAAGGGCCCTGCCCATTTTCCAGCCTTGAATATCTGGCGGCACCCCTAGCGGCCCGGGTGGAGGCGGGGCGGCAGGGTGAGTCTGGCGCTGGGGGCC
>NW_024424201.1:0-1731 GCF_017311325.1 Ursus maritimus
AAAAAAAAAAAAAAGCCCCATTACTTCCTGAAATTCTGCCAGCAAAATAATGTTGAGAAATTCCATTATGGGGTAGAGTAGTCATGTTCTCAGATCGGAATGGGTGTCACAAAAAGATATAATTTTCAGTCCTCAAAGGACACAATTTTCAGCACTTTCCCTATAATAGTCCCTATAGAAAAAAAATCTAAATGTACAGTTTGCCAAATCAAATATTATTCAGTGGTGCTTTATCTCTTTGCTGTATCAACCTTATTTGATGGAGTCATATGTGGCCTAGGACAGAACTGTTTTTCTTATTAACAGCTTTTCTAATATAAAATTTCACAAAGGCAAGTTTTGTATAAAATATTAATGTTGGAAATAACTGCCCTCTACCAGTAAGATTTTATCGGTTATGTCTAAACACACCAGAATAAAGAAAACCACTTGCCTCCTGCTGTCCAACAGCAATGGAGAACTGTAGAAAGTCCAAAGATAAAAAATGCACAGAAATGGAAAAGACAATATTACCTCCTCCATTATGTTCTTTAAACAAAACATCCTGATGGGATTTGCTATGTACATTGCTGAGCAAGTTGAACCTCTCTGAAATTAGACAGAAAATAAAATTGCTACATAGCTCTTTAATTCAGCCAATTCAATTTTACATGTGTTTGTTTAACAATGCAGTGGAACTCGGAATGCTGACAGATAGGACTAGCTGACTGACAGTCTGCACTGGAAACTCTCAGATTGGTGTTATGCTATTTCCAACCTTTCTTCCTATTAACGACAATGTAATTATAATTTCTGAATCAAATGCACCAATGCGCTACACTTATTTTTAATTCAGATGGAAAGGTCAAAAGTAAGACCTGTAAATAACTACTAATACTGTTTTCCTAAAGTGTCAAAAATGGAGAAAAACATAACAAAACTAGAAGCAGAAAATTAGCCTGTTCAACTACCGACATGAACATCAGTTCAACAAATATTTAGTGAGCACTAACCGTGTGCTATGCATTATCGTAGTGTCCCACAAGAATGAATCGTAGGTCCTTTTTCTCTTCAGGGTGATTACAATGTAGTTGGGTGAAATATGTGCATACATTCTTCAAAAAGCAAAATACAGATAACAGCCATTAATGCAGCTCTTCTTAGAGTTCACCCGTGGCCAAATCTGGGAAGAGGCTGTATATTTGTAGCATTTTTATAGGGGGTCTGAAAGCGAATCACTAAACTTAATCCAGAAAAATACCCAATAACTAAAATATTAGGAATCAATGTGAAGTTCCTTATGATACTGATTTAAATCCATGAGATGGAGGAAGGCCCCCAAACTGCTATGGGCTCCTCCTTCCTCTCTTACAAGATTTCACAAACAGCTGTACACGCAAGAGACAGAGACAAATGAGAAGGTCAAGCACCACATTATTGTGATAATCCAACCGTCCATAACTCCCAGGTAAATCCCATAGTAAAGCTCGGGTGGAATGCTTGACTTTGACAGGACAGTCCCTTCCTTGGCTTGAAGTTCTCATCAGAGCAAGTTGCTGAGCCCAAATTAGTGAGAAATGCAATGCACGAACGCAGTTGTATCAGGTGAAGGTGGCTCATCCTCCCCAAAGTGTCAGACCAAACTCTGTTGGTGGCTTTTATGATGTAGACAAGAGATTGAGAAAGCAGGACATTAGAGCCAAGAATGCCTGCTTACCACATGGAAGCAGGAAAGATGATGGGGCTATGGTC
>NW_024424202.1:0-1731 GCF_017311325.1 Ursus maritimus
CCCCCCCCCAACAAATAAACAAATAAAATCTTAAAAAATATATATTTTAAAAAACCCATAATCAAGGTAGAATCAAAACCTTTCACATTTATAAAATATATTTGCACATGCCAAATGCCAGAATAAATATTCATATTCATGTCATCTCCCTATCATAACTATATTTACTCATATTTGTTTCTTCGAATAGGGTTGTGGAGCCATTCTTGTTGCTACCGTGTAGAGCAGGAGATAAGGGTGATCAATCAGGGGTCACAGTGATTTGCAGTGGCAGGAGACCGTTTGTGTCTAGAGCTAGCATTAGGTTGCGCATGCTTCGTAGTGAGGCAGGCACCTGCCTCTCATGACACCAGGAGCCAGCCTGTTTGCTCTTCTATGTTAGCTTGCTCAGGAAGCAGTAAAATTCTATGCTTTCAGAAACAATGTCTTCAAAACTTCTCCTGACATTCTGAAACTCATAAATTACATTTTAATTTTGCTCCTAGTGAAGCCCTGAAGTTTCCTGAGTCAGAGCAAACAAAACCTGTAGTTAAATACAAAATAAATGAGTGCAAAGCATTATAACAAATATGTCTCATCTAAACAGAAACCAAAGTTTTGCATTTTTTAAACATGAAAGTTCATGAAGAGATGATAGAAATGATATAGATCTATTTATATGGGGAAAAACACAAGAAAACGAATCCTTGGTCATGAAAATTAGTCTTCTCATCTCACACCTATTAAGTAGTGTCTTGCTATTTTCTATGGTATTATTTAGAGCTTAACAATTCATGGTGAAAGTACACTTTGAGTTCATGATTCAAAAACTTGTCCAATAAAGTCAGTTGTAGAGAGAAATGGTGATGTTCCCTTGTGAAATGGCAACTAACATGATCTCATTTTCGGTTCTTGGTCTGACTTTAAACTATGTGAAATTTATCTGTCATTCTTACTTTTCTGTTCTAATCATAGGAATTTGCCAAAGTACTAATTCCTTTGTATCTTTGTCCCTACCATTGTGCACACAGACTAAATGGGCTCCAATTACTGTAATAATATGTTTCAGAAAAACAATCAGTATCCATAGGATTGAGCTTAGACTGGAAGCTTCTCAGCCCAAAAGAGAGCTATTAAAAGACAGAAGCTGAAATTCAGGCCTTGCATTGGGCTGACCTGAGAAAGAATGCTGCCAAAGGAATGAACTAGGACAGTTGATTTTTTGCAAAATCCTGGGAGCTGTGGCAAAATGTTTTACATTCATGAGCTTTGAACCACTGATATCATAAATAAGAACTTACATGTTCATTTTTGTCAATTTCCCCTTCACACCACACATAATAGAATGTGGTGGAGTTTACTAAGTTTTATCTGGCAAAACTGATGCTAAATGAGGGATAAAACTGGGTACCAGCCAGCACTTCCCCTTTGCTTTAGCCTCAGAAATCCAGGAAGTTACATTTAGGAAGGAAGCTGAGGTATTTAGGGAGATTATAATTTGAAGCTAGTTTACTTTCTCAGAATTAGGTCACAGTTGGGCTGAGAGGATAGGACCTTTTATTTTTTAAAAGATTTATTTGTTTGAGAGAGAGTGTGTGCATGAGTGGGGGGTGGGGGGCGGGAGGGAGAGTGGAATCTCAAGTAGACTCCCTGCTGAGCGTGAAGCCTAACATGAGACTCGATATCATGACCCTGAGATCATGACCTGAGCTGAAACCATTTCCTTTTTTGGTTTCTTCCCATCAAATAAAA
>NW_024424203.1:0-1730 GCF_017311325.1 Ursus maritimus
ACACAAACACCCATTACTTTTTATTACAGGCAGAAACGTTGAGGTTCCAACCACACCCTCATACAAACAACCATCAACTTTTTCTTACACGCATATAGTGGTTTCACGCAAACACACACACGCACACACAATGTCACCGTCACAACATGGCCCTCACACTGGGTCTCCGGCAGAGCCATCAACACTTGGACTGCCCTGACATACTCACAAACGTGGTCCCGACACACACATACACAAGAAACACAAACACCCATTGACTTATTCTAACAGGCATGCACACGGGTTTCCCGCAAACACACAAACACACACACACACACTATCACACTCAAACACACCACTCACACTGGGTCTCCGGCAGCGACATCAACACTTGGAACTGAACTAACATACTCACAAACGTGGTCCCGACACACACATACACAAGATACACACACAAAAACCCATCGACTTTTCCTTACAGGCATACAATGGTTTCCCACAAACAGACACACACACACAGAACCACACTCAAACACAGCACTCACATGGGTCTCAGGCAGTGCTATCGGCACTTGGAACTGCACTAACTAACTCACAAACGTGGTCTCGACACACACATACACAGAAAACACACACAAACACCCATCGACCTTTTCATACAGGCATACACAATGTTTCCAGCAAACACAGACAAACATACACACACACTCTATCACACTCACAACACAGCACTCACAATGGCACTTGGAACTGCCCTTATATACACACAAACAAGCTTTCGACACACACATACACAAGAAACACACACAAACACCCGTTACTTTTTATTACAGGGCAGACCCGGNNNAGGCAGAAACGTTGGGGTTCCAACAACACCCACACACAAACAACCATCAAATTTTTCTTACACGCATACACAGTGGTTTCACGCAAACACACACACACACACGCACACACAATGTCACCGTCACAACATGGCCCTCACACTGGGTCTCCAGCAGAGCCATCAACACTTGGACTGCCCTGACATACTCACAAACGTGGTCCCGACACACACATACACAGGAAACACACACCAACACCCACGGAATTTTTCATTCATGCATACACATGGTTTCCACAAACACACACACACACACTCTATCACACTTACAACACAGCACTCACAATGGCACTTGGAACTGCCCTTATATACACGCAAACGAGCTTTCGACACACACATACACAGGAAACACACACCAACACCCACGGAATTTTTCATTCATGCATACACATGGTTTCCACAAACACACACACACACACACTCTATCACACTTACAACACAGCACTCACACTGGGTCTCCAGCAGAGCCATCAACACTTGGAACTGCCCCTACATACTCACAAACGTGGTCCCAACACACTCATACACAAGAAACACAAAAAAACAGCTGTCGACTTTTTCTTACGAGCATATACACTGGTTTCCCCCAAAAACACACACACACACACACACACTATCACACTCACAACACAGCACTCACACTGGGTCTCCAGCAGAGCCAGCAACACTTGGAACTGCCCCTACATACTCACAAACGTGGTCCCAACACACTCATACACAAGAAACACACAAAAACACCCATCGACTTTTTGTTACAGGCATACACAATGGTTTCCCGCAAACAAACACACACACTATCACACTATTACACTATCACACTCACAACTAGCACTCACACTGGCATTTGGAACTGCCCTTACATACAAAC
>NW_024424204.1:0-1729 GCF_017311325.1 Ursus maritimus
TTCCTTAGGACCTCTCCTCCTGCTGATCTTGAAATTCCATTAAAATGGCTCGATTCAATTTCATTCATTGACATCCAAGCTGGAAGGGACTAGAGAGAATATCTTAACCCACATCTTCATTATACAAATTAGAAAACAGAGGCTCACACCAGGGTATATCCTGCCTGTGGTCGCAGTTAACACAACCGGAGCTAGGACCTAGAATTGTTGAAGCTTCCTGAAGGGCTCATTTTGCCAAGTCCTGTAGCCTTCCCGCCTGAGCAAAAATAAAGTGGACATCATCAAGCTTGGCCGTGAACGTCATGGCCACACATTCATCCTTTCAGCAAATACTTTACTAAATACCTGTTATATATAAGGCACTGTTCTAAGCAGTGGGAACATAGTGATGAACAAGATAAGGGCTTTGCTTTCACAGGGTTCTGTTCTAGAGAGATGGATGAACTGATAAACTAATAAATAGATAACATCAAAGAGTTAGAAGCACTATAAGAAAAAAATAATAATAAACGACTTAGAGGAAAAACGATGGCTTTGGGGAGGTGTTTTGGAGAAATTGCCCACGAAAGTATCTCTGTAGAGCTGACTTTTGAGCAGAGACAGAGGAATAGAGCAAATCATAGGAAGGGCACTCCAGGCAGAGGGAACAGTAGGTGCAAAGCCCCTTGGGTGAGAATTAGCTTGATGTACTCAAGGAAAAGAAAGAGCAATTGAGTAGAGTGGAAGGAACAAGATGAGAGTCTTAGGCCATGAGGTTGGGGAGTTAGGCATGGCTGGATCTCTCAACATAGAATCTGTGGAATTATTTCCCTCAGAGGAATCAGATTTAGAGGATCTGATTAAAGATTAAAGATTTGAAAGGCCACTCTGGTTGTTGCATGGAGATGTGCCTATAAGGGGTAAGGGAGGAAGCTTTTGCAGGAGTCCGGGTGACTACTGTGGCAACCGTGAACTGAGTATGCTCAGCTTCTGGGTGTGTTTTGAGGGGAGAGCTAGCAGTATTGCTAACGGATTAGATGTGAGTATGAGGGAAGGAAAGGAGGTGTGCAAGCATGGCTTCCATAGCTGAATAAATGGTGGTGCCATTTACTGAGCTGAAGGAACATGAGGAAGGAATGGGTTTTTTGTTGGGGGAGGTGGACAGATACAAGAATTCTGTTTTGGATGTGTTAAGTTTGATAAACCCAGCAGACAACCAAGTGGAGAAAAAAAATGGGCAATTGATATATGGGTCTGGTATACAGACCTATGGGGAGGTTAGACTAAAACATATCAAGTTTAGAGTCATTGGTATAGCCCTGGGTTTGGAAGACCATAACCTATGGGCCAAATCCAGCTACTGCCAGACTTTTGTAGATAAAGTTTTATTGGAACATGTCCACACTCATCCATTTACACGTTGTCTGCAGCTGCTTTCATGCTATAACACCAAGAGTTATAACAGACTGCCTGGCTTAAAAAACCTACAATATTTACTATCTAGCCCTTTATGGAAAGTGTGCCATTCCCTGGCATGGTTGATATTTAAAGCCATGGAAGTGAATAATAGTTCCTAAGGAGTGAGAGTATAGAGAAGAAAAATGGGTAAAGTATTGAAACACTGGAGCATTTGAACACTTTGAGGGCTAGAAGAGAGAAGAGACCAGCAAAGGGGATCAGAAGGAGTGGGCAGGGGCGCCTGGGTGGCACTGGGGCGCCTGGGTGGCGCAGTCATTAAGCATCTGCCTTC
>NW_024424205.1:0-1728 GCF_017311325.1 Ursus maritimus
ACTGACTGAGCCACCCAGGCGCCCTGGTTGGCATTTTCTTAGCAAGTTAAACATACAGTTACTGTATGACCACCAATTCTACTAATCGGTATTTGCTAAGAGAAATGAAAACCTGTGTTTTTGAAAAGATTTATATATGAACCTTCATATGAGGTTGATTCATAATTGCTTCAACCTGGAAATAATCAAAATGTTTATCATCACGAAAATGGATGAGCAAACTGTGGTACGTGGCAAACAGCAGTATACATTCAGCAACACGCAGAAACAAATTAATGATATACATAATATGAAGGAATTTTAAAAACTATGTTGCACGAAAGATGCCAGACTCACAAAAATATATAGGATTCCATTTATATGAAGTTCCAAAATTGACAAAATAAACGTGTAGTAATAGAATTTTGATCAGTAGTTTCCTGGAACAAGTAGTGGTAGGATTAACAAGAGAAGAGCATGAGAGAACTTTCTGGGGTGACGAAAACGTTTTACATCTTCTTCAGGGTGGTGGTTACACAACTGTTTATATTTGCTAAAGCTCAACACATTTTATAGTTTAAACGGGTGCATTTTATCATATATAAATTATACCTCAATAAAGTTGATTAAAAAATAAAATGGGATATGGTAATCCCAGCTTTGCTTCATTCCATGTGAAAAATTTCAGATGACTTTGGTTGGTTATGCATTCAATTTAATCCAAGCAGCTATTACTACTACCAGTAGTAGTAGTAGTAGTAGTAGTAGTAGTAATAAAATAGAGACTTGTTACATGTGAGGCTGTCTGAATAGAAATGCGGTAACCATAGGTCAAGAGTTAGTACTGCCAACTCTGGCGATATGACCAAGTGTAATATTATACCCAGTTCTTCATGCCAGATATTAAGATGTAATATTATACCCAGTTCTTCATGCCATATATTAAGATGTAATATTATACCCAGTTCTTCATGCCAGATATTAAGATGACACTTTAAGATGCTGCTGCTCTTAATGAGGGATCTCGGGAAGAATATTTAAGGCAGCTAGAATTGCTTCTAGCCTGGGAAAGAGAAAACTTGGGATCTTGTAGCTGTCCTAAAATAGAAGGTTAATGTGGCAGAGACTGTTTGATGGTATGGCTATGTGCCCAGGTATAACTATTCTTTTCTCAAACCCCATTTTAGCTAAGGCCCATGAGATATAAGCAAAAACGGGGGGGGGGGGGACACTTTAAGGAAAGACCTTAAAAGCTCAGGCAGACTTCATGAACTTGTATCTTTCTCTCTCTCCCTCCACCTGGAGGGCCAAAGTGGAGCCTCTGTCACCAACATGAGGTAAAGCAGAGACTTTGGGTGTCTATCTTTGGGATGCTGAGTTTACACCAAGCCTTCTACCCAACTGCTCATTTTGTGAGAAAAACGATTGGGACAAATCCACTGTTTATGTTTTTGCTGTTGTTCTATGCAGGAAAAGCACAAAACCTCAAAATGCTACTCGGCAGAAAAGAAGAACATACAGATGTATTTACTTTGACTTCAGAATAGTGTGTGTTACACATACATAGGTATCCGGTTAATACAAGAAAGTATTCAATGGCCACGCTTTACAGCAACCGAATGGCTTTCTCACAATGTAGTGACTTTCCCAGGTCAGCGGTCTGTGGAACACGTCAGCCATATTAAATGAGATCTGCCTATAAAGCAGTGGCTAAGAAATGATGTGAGCTAATTCCTAAGGGTTATTCCT
>NW_024424206.1:0-233 GCF_017311325.1 Ursus maritimus
GGTAATTCTAGAGATAATACATGAATCCACAACTCTGACTGGAAGGGAAGAGTGCTTTTATTAGTTGAAAACCAGTCGGGCCTCGGTCCGTCAACACAAAGTGTGGTGAATCTGAATAACTTTGAGCGGAGAGCACGGTCTCCGCACCGGCTCCGCAACTTTCGAGTTTCTGCCTTATCATGCTGTGGACTGTAGGCCATGCGCCTACAGTGGCTGGGTGGGGGGACGGGGAA
>NW_024424206.1:308-545 GCF_017311325.1 Ursus maritimus
CACTCCCAGCACGGGGAGGTAGTGACGAAAAATAACGATGCGGGACTCTTCTGAGTCTGCGTAATCGGAATGAGCACAACTTAAACCCATTAGCAATGAGCAATTGGAGGGCAAGTCTGGTGCCAGCAGCCGCGGTAATTCCAGCTCCAATAGCGTATATTAAAGTTGTTGCGGTTAAAAAGCTCGTAGTTTGAGGTCTGTTCCGGACTGGCTGGGGAGGTCACCGCCCGGTGCTTT
>NW_024424207.1:0-1728 GCF_017311325.1 Ursus maritimus
ACAGTTCGCTGTGTCCCTCAGGGCACTGGCGGCAGGAGAAGGAATGCTGGTGGGAGGAAAGATCCTGACATCTGACTCAAAGATGCATAACAGGGCTGGGCCTGCACTCCTTTGTCCTCAGACATGGGTAATAACCTGACCACTTGGGTCTGGCACTGCCCCACTCTGGACATGCTCACCTTCTAGAGCGGTGGTAGGGATCAAATGTGAAATATGAGTTTAAGTGCTTTATCAGCTCTCAAGGACTACCCAGGGTGAGGTAAATATGTTTCAGAATGGTTAATATGTTACACACACCTCTCATCATGGGCATATATGCATGCATGGGCTCCATCCAAAGATGGTACTGTGGGGGTGCTGCACACTCATTCCAATGATACACTCTGTCCTTGGGCCTTCCTGGAGTGTATAGACCAACCAGGAAGTGAGGCCTCTGAGCTCAGCTTAATTCCCAAGAGATGAAAAGCCAGAAGCTTTTAAGGGGGAGGGAGAGGGAATAAGAACAGAAGGAGCCAGGTTCTGGAGATAGCTGTGCTGACACAGATCTCTGCCATCTCACTGCCTACGCCCAACAAATGACCAAGTAACCAAAACCTCTCTGGACATCCTTTCTTCACTGGTACACAGAATGACAGCATCTTTATTGCAGGCTCACATCAAAATTAATTTGGGTAATGTCTCTAAATGCCTGACACAACATAGTGATGCATAATAAACCGTGGCTGATAATGGCAAGAAGAAGGTTCTGAGGCTTTCAATCTTAGCGGCAAAGTCCTTCTCAGACAGTAGTCAACCCCCACTGGCCCCTAGGGACTCTACCTCTTCTTTTCTTATGTCAGACTTGCCCTTGGATTAGAGTTCAAAGGGGAAACAAGATGGGAACAAGTGGGCGACTGACCAATGGGTTTATTCCTTCAGGATGCCTTCAGAGCCAGATTAAAACATACTGAAGTAAACATATTTCATTCCTGATAACTAGACCTCCTATTTGACCAAATATCACAGTGTCTGGTTTAGGCAACTCCTCAGTGACCAGACCTGGGCTGTTGAGAGGATGGTGTGAGATTATGGAATTAAAAGCATTTCTCACAGGGGCGCAATGACTTTATTCAAATTTGAACAGCAATGAGCTCTTTACAGTTGAATTGACTTTCCTGAGAAGGTTACACGAAGAAAGCAGTGACTAACTTACTGTGTAATTAGATGGGATAGAAGAAATATCTATTCCATCCTTTTCATTATTTTTTGTTTTTATTAATGTAACATTTATTCCTTAAGTGTACAATCATTCATATGGATTTTGGATTTAATTTCCATAAGCTATTAACACTTTTCACAAACTAAGTTAAAGTCCCTAATGCATTTTATACTGTATTTACAAGTTGAGTATGTCACCAGAGAGACACAAAAATCTCCTCAAGGACACATGGCAAATTTGGAATGAATCAGAACTTGGGCATTAATTCACATCATCCTTCAAAGGCAACTTCTTCCATTTTTGTTAATTGAACATGAGAGAATGGAGACTCAGAGAAGTTAAGTAATTTGTCCAAGGTGACAGAACTAACAAACGACAGGGCCAGAATTCAAACCCAGATGGTGTCAAGCATTGAGCTACGCTGCTTCTGAGTCAAGGTTGCCTGGAGGGTGAAGTGTACTCATCAACCCTTCCTTAGTAGAATGTGGATAGCTTTAAAAACCAGTGGAAATCTCTTAAAATGTTTTTTT
>NW_024424208.1:0-5457 GCF_017311325.1 Ursus maritimus
CAGCCACTAATACCTAAGAGGGATACCATAGGGTTGGGTACTATGTGGTGATTTACAATGTACCTCATTGCACTGAAGTCTTCTTGAGGTTGGCTAATGGCCAAGTATCAATCTAACCTCTTCCCTGGCCAATTTAGCCTGTGGATTGAGTCTTCTAGAAGTGAGAATTATAACGGCGTTTAAGTGCTTAACCTGTGCCACCAATTTTTCACTTTGACTTCCAAGATGTCTCTTAGCAACAGCCTGAAACCTGAATGAGAGGTTATCCAAACAGATCCTGTTTGGGTGAGAACTGTGGACTAACCAATTCATGGGGCTGACTCCAACAGAAGGCTTCTAGGACCTTTGTCTACCGTCTGCCCCATGGTAATTCATTTCTAGGACAACACTACTAAAGACACAAAGGAAAACAAAGGCCAGCTCTGGAGGAAATGGATCTATAGCCAAAATTACTGTATTACTTTTTTATCAAGAGTTGCTAAGGCCAAGGAACTAGGCCATAATATTTTCTCCTGTTACTCTATATTTAGAGAGAGAGAGAAAGGCCTCTCAGAACCCTTGCTCCATTGGACACCACAGACCGAGATTCTTGGGGGCTAACATGGTAAGAAATCTTACTTTTTGCCCACTGTATGTCAGATGTCCCAGGATCTCAGCTGCTTCATCTGATTCAAGCTGTGTCGAACCAAGTACAAGTGGCCTGGTCACTTGCCATCTGTCAGGGAGGAAGAATTTCCTTGTCCCTTCAAGGTCCTATGTGCTGGACTAAGAATCAAACTGACATGAGACAGATTAACAGGACATTGTCAAATTTAGTTTCATGCTGATGGGGAAACCACACACACTCATAGCTCAGAGAGGGGCAAAGCCAGATAAAGATGGGGGCAAATTTACATGACAGTCTCCTCCCTTGGGCAGTAAGATGGTTAAGAGAGGTCTGGCCCAGCCCAGCCTCAGCTCTAGGACCTCTGGGACTGTGTCACCATGGCCTGACCCTCTCCTCCTCATGATCTCTCTCACTGCACAGGTAGGGACAAGCTCTGGAAGAGCAGGGAAGCCCCCAAGCTGTGTGAGCCACCCTGATCTAATCCCTTATCAGCTGCCACGTGCCCCAGATCCATTAGCAATGTGTGACTTTGTTGCAGGTTCCCTGTCGCAGCCTGTGCTGACCCAGCCGCCTCCCTCTCTGCATCTCTGGGATCATCCACCAGACTCACCTGTGCCCTGAGCAGTGGCTTCCGTGTTGGCAGCTATACCTATACTGGTACCAGCAGAGCCAGGGAGCCCTCCCCGGATCTCTTGTACTTACTCAGACTCAAGCACACAGTTGGTACCTGGGGTCCCCAGCCGTCTCGGCTCCAAAGAACTCAGCCAATGCAGGGCTTCTGCTCATCTCCGGGCTGCAGGCTGAGGACGAGGCTGACTATTACTGTCTTATTTGGGATGGCAGCTCTAGTGCTTACACAGTGCTGCAGACCCATGAGGAAGTGAGACAAAACCTCTCTATACTCTCATGCTTGTGCCGACTCCTGGTTAGGTCTTGATGGAGTCTGTCTCAGGGGTGACTTCTGTTGTTAGATCTCAGACAAGCCCCTGGTTTTCCTTGAACTAGTAGAATTGACAATGCCTTATCTCTTTTGTCAGTTCAACTTTCATATTGCCACCGAACTATCATCTAGTTCAGGTTATTTTTGAACATCATTACTTGATCAGAGAATTAAATCTCTTAGGGAGACACTGGAGGAGGCCAGTCGAGGGTGATTCAGATGTGCCCAGCTCAGGGTAAAGGAGTGACCAAGACGTGCTTCTGGTCTGAGTGCTTTAACTTGGATTTTGTGATATAAAACCAACATGAAGAAATGAATTATTGACTAGTAATGAACCTTCCAGTTATTTATAAACAAAACAAAATAACATTTATATATCATCAATACGAACCATTTAAAGATAAATCTGAGAATAATTGAATGTTTTATGCGCGAAAATTACAAAATATTGCAAGAAAAGATTTTAAACCAATCAATGGATAGATATCCCTAGTTTTTCTTCAAAACATCAAATGTCACTAAGGCAATGATTCTTCCCAAACTGACTGAAAGTCTCACCACAAGGTCTTCTTGGAAAATCCACCTGCAGTGAAATGTGAGGTTGGAAGTCTCAGCAAAGAAACAGAAAAGGTGAGAACAGACACCCGTGAAACAATTGATCTGGAATGGTCCTTCTAGTTGCATGTGACCTGACCTGTCTGAAGGGTGTTGTGGGACATGCCACTGAACTATGGGCACACATATTTCATTTGGGTGATCAAGGCGAGGCTGGCAGGGTGGTGTCAGTCTGGGCAGAGGCTCAGACCAGGGGATGAAACACTGTTCTGAAGACTGATGCACACAGTGTGGCTGCACTGGACCTGGGCC
Organism: Ursus maritimus; assembly: GCF_017311325.1. Classification (NCBI taxonomy): domain Eukaryota; kingdom Metazoa; phylum Chordata; class Mammalia; order Carnivora; family Ursidae; genus Ursus; species Ursus maritimus. Next base: position 2,415 of record NW_024424208.1, read on the forward strand.
AGCGGCACAGGACAATGAGCTCATGCTGTCCCCAGCAGGAGGTCCCTGGGGGATGGTCTTCTGATGGCCAGTGCACCCAAGGAACAGCTGCATGAATGACAACCTGCTCAGTGAGAATTGTGCCCCAGAAGGTCTAAACAGAAGAGGGCACCATGTGATTCCTGGGTTCTGACTGTATTTCCAAGGCTCAGATATGGAACGTGCATCTGTAAATCCTGGATAGAAAATCCCAAGACTCTTCTCACAAAACCATGGAGTACTTCCATAGCTGCATGGGTCCTAATAAGGGTGTGAATATGCCCTACTGCAGATTGGGTGCTGGTAGTCTGGTTATGTAGTGGACACATGAACCTGGTGCAAAATCTTGTGTTTTTAGACTTTGCTTCCTCATGGAGGTGGCTTCTCAAGGTCTTTGTAGGACCCAGCGCACAGACTTCCTTTGCCCCACCATTGATCATGATATGTGTATGGAATAGAACTCTGCAAGGGGACGGAAATAGCAAAGAATAGACTGAGGTTTGGATAAAGGGCTGTGTATGAGGTAGGGTTCTCCTGAGAAACCAAACCAATACTATGTATATATGTATGTATGTGTATATTTAACATAATTTATACATATATGTGCCTGTGTATGGAGATACAGATGTGTACCTGTCTGCCTTTCTATCAATCCATCTGAGATGGTTATTCTAAGGAACTGTTAGCCATGATTGTAGAAGTCCAAAATCATTAGTGTGGGCTAGCAGGCCACAGATTCAGGGGATGAAGAGTAGATGTAGTTTGGTTCTGAAAGTAGTGTGATCCCAGAATTCCTTCTTTCTGGGTGACGTTAGTCTTTTCTCCATCAAGGTCTTCGATTGATTGGATGAGACCCACGCAACTTTCAGATGGTAATTTGCTTTAAGCAACACCTACTGATTTAATTCTTAATTTCACTAGAAATATATATTCACAGAAACTACTAGAAACTACTACAGGGAGCCCTCCCCAGTATTTGCTGAAGTTCTACTCAAACTCAGTTAAGCACCAGAACTCCAGGGATGCCAGCCACTCCTCTGGATCCAAAGATGCCTCGGCCAATGCAGGGCTTCTCCTCATCTCTGGGCTGCAGGCTGAGGATGAGGCTATTTCTGTGCTACAGCTCATGACGTGGGAGCAGCTACCATTACTCACAGTGTCTCAGAAGAGGAGGAAGTGACATAAATCCCTATGCACACAGATAATGCTTATGAACATTTTTTTCAGTGAGAAACTTATCTGGAGAAACATGCCTGGGGTGGAGGTGGGGGTCACCTGCAGAAGGATCTGTCCTTGAACAAGGAAAACATTCATGTTTGAATGTAAAGAAAGAGAAAATAGGGCATGTAAGGAACATACTGATGGATCAGGTAAAAGCCCAAGTGTACATCCCCACAGGGTGTGGGAATGAATACAAGCTGCCCAGCAAACATTATCCACATAAGCTTCACCATCTTATTCCAGAAAGTGTGACCTCGTGTCTCTACTGATGTACCCACAGCTGATATATTGACACTGACTCTGGTCACAGACACAGTGTCTTCTCTCTGAACCAGCTACACATGAACTTGGACCAAATCCTACAGACTCTCCCTGACAACACCCCACACCCTCTCTCCTCTTCTCCTCTCTGCTCCCCTGTGCCTCAGACCTTCAGGCTCCGCCTCTGACTCTTGAGGTCTAAATTCCCTCTCCACACAAAATTGCAGAGAACACTGAAAATGATCTTGTCCTAGTTTCCTGTCTCAGTGTTCCATCTCTAGGGAGGAGAATGACCAGAAAATAGAGCTACATGCAGTCCCTCATATTCTTCTTCCTGCTGTCAACCCCAGGCTCTGGGTTTCTGCTCCCAACATTCCCAGTCAGTCTCTTTAATATGAAAATAAAATTTATATGTTTTTCAAAAAGTGATGTGTGTATCCTACCTTTCAGTATTTGCATATAGAATCTATTCATTTTTGCTCCTCCCTCACAATTAATTGGTTCCCTGTCCATGATGAGGATTGACAGAATCCATGAAGGCAGAGTCACCTGCAGATTTCAAAATATATAATCGGTTTTCCTGTGCCCCCAAATCAGTTTCCTAAGAACTATCTAAGCAGTAGATCCACCATGGAAACATTTTCCTCTGGTCTGTGATGTCATAGGCTTTATCCCTCTCCCAGAAATAAAAGTCAATGCTATCTTCTGTTCAACTCTGGTAGATACCTGGGGACACAGAGGAATGTGGAGCACAGTGGGGAGTGGGGTCAGGAGAGAGGAGGCTGTGTGCTTAGCCCCGTCCTGTCTTTCCTGAGACCTGAAGACACTGCAGCGGCAGGTCTTACGTGTGCAGGGGGGAAACATTCACAGACTTCTTGTCCCTCAACAAGACCTGAACTTCTAATTCAGTGAATTGTTAATAGTTCTGCTCTCCAGTGCGTCCCCACTGCCTGAAACAGATCCTCCTCCAGGAAGAGATCTTTGAGACCCTTGCCTTTTCATCGAGTCTCCTCCAGGTTTAAGAGAGAATGAGCTTCATGGATATTTATCCCTCAGGGTGTAGAGAAGACCCTAGAAGGATAGAGGCCACTTGGTGTCATTTTTGGTCACACACACACACACACACACACGCCTCATCTCTGTGAGTGTATAGTGTCCTGCATTCTGCATTTTTCAGGCTTCTCTGTCCCTCCAGAAGTTAGGGTCAACCTGGGCTCACCCAGCCCAGTGTCACAATGTGCAGGAGGGGGCATCCCCATCAGCAAGAAATGCCAGAAATATGAGCGTGACTGGGGTCCTGTCACCAGGGACGCCAGAATGTGCCCTGTACACCTGCTCTGCTGGAATGAGGCCGATGCCCAGGAACCCAGGGGGAATCTCTGTCCCTGTGGGCAACTCAGCCCTGAACTACATCTGGGCTCAAGTCAGTGCTTAAGTCTGATCAGGACATTGATTCTGGGACAGCAACTTCAGTGCGGCTCACACAGAGCTCAAGGCCCGTGGGGACAAGACACACAACCCTCCTGTGCTCTTTTTTTTTTTT
>NW_024424208.1:21764-40706 GCF_017311325.1 Ursus maritimus
GTTTAAGTGCTTAACCTGTGCCACCAATTTTTCACTTTGACTTCCAAGATGTCTCTTAGCAACAGCCTGAAACCTGAATGAGAGGTTATCCAAACAGATCCTGTTTGGGTGAGAACTGTGGACTAACCAATTCATGGGGCTGACTCCAACAGAAGGCTTCTAGGACCTTTGTCTACCGTCTGCCCCATGGTAATTCATTTCTAGGACAACACTACTAAAGACACAAAGGAAAACAAAGGCCAGCTCTGGAGGAAATGGATCTATAGCCAAAATTACTGTATTACTTTTTTATCAAGAGTTGCTAAGGCCAAGGAACTAGGCCATAATATTTTCTCCTGTTACTCTATATTTAGAGAGAGAGAGAAAGGCCTCTCAGAACCCTTGCTCCATTGGACACCACAGACCGAGATTCTTGGGGGCTAACATGGTAAGAAATCTTACTTTTTGCCCACTGTATGTCAGATGTCCCAGGATCTCAGCTGCTTCATCTGATTCAAGCTGTGTCGAACCAAGTACAAGTGGCCTGGTCACTTGCCATCTGTCAGGGAGGAAGAATTTCCTTGTCCCTTCAAGGTCCTATGTGCTGGACTAAGAATCAAACTGACATGAGACAGATTAACAGGACATTGTCAAATTTAGTTTCATGCTGATGGGGAAACCACACACACTTGAAATTCCAAAGATAGTCATCCAACAGGAAGCTTATCTGACATCCTGAACAAAGAACAGGGAAAGGGATCTGGGGATCCAAAGGGGAGGAAGACCATCAGTAGGAAGGTGTTTTCCATACATTTACATACATTTCTGGAATGGAAATGTATGGAAAGTAAATGTTTCCCTGTTACATAGATAAGTTTCTTAGGTAATGAGAATTATCTGCTAATAGTTCTGTTCTTGATACAGGCAGACAATGGAGGGGGCTATAAAAAGATTTTGCTGGATTGGTTGAGTTGTGAACACTTTTAACTCAAAATAATGTTCATGGCAAAGATGCCCATCTTGAGGTGGCCTGCCTTGGTCTTACATCATCAACTTGACTCTGGGGATCGTTTCATGTGTCTGTACACATCTCAAAATGTTATCAAGTTGAAACATTTAAATATGTGCAATTGATTCTAAGTCACTTATACCTCAATAAAACTCTCAAAAATAGCTTGAAATCGCTTCAATATAAAAACATATTTCTTGCTATCTATCCATGAATAGCCTCACTGTCCAGCATTTTCCATGCAGTGGCCACCCCATAGCATTTTCCTTCCTGTCATCAGTGTCTGTTATCTTGTGTCTGAACATCTGCACATTCTGCTACTGCTACTAAGAACTTTGCCCTTCTTCTGGGAATGATTTACTTTCACTGTCCTGCATCAATATATGTGGACTGCATTCTGGCCAGGTCACCAGTGACCCCTCGTGTTGCCCTGCTAAAGGAGGGGATCAGGCATTTGCTCCTAGCCTTCCCCGTTCCTACCTCCCTGCATTCCCACTCCCTCACCCTGCACAGGGTCATATTTCCACAGTTCTTCCTCCTGGTACTCTAGGAATTCCCAGTTAACTGGGGGGCAGAGCAGAGGCTGTGGCCCATGGGTGCTTGAGGACGGACAGTGAGCAGGCTGTCAGTGCACTGTCCTCAACACATTACACCCACTGAGACAGTAAAGTTTGGATAATGGACAGCAGGAGACACTGTGGGTCTTTCCTAGTGTCTTTACAGGGGGGTGACTTCTACCCCCAAATCACCCAAAATCCTGAGGGCTGGGTCATGTGGGTCTGTGACTGGTGATGCGGCCCAGCAGCTGTGCCCACTCTAGGCTGGGCAGATTCTCCTGCTCACAGGTCTGTGGAAGTTCCCAGCAGCTGCTTCCTCCCTAGTCACTCTCAGGGGACACACTCTGAGACACACCCAACAGCCCCCTCTGTCTAAAAGCCAAGTGCATACCTCCACTGGTTCTCAGGATGGAGTAGACATCACCAGCAGTGAAAACACATTTGTAGAAATAGCCCATCCTTCCAGAGACCATTGAAGGAGATTATAGATACCTGGGGCAGCCCAGCTCCAGCCATCATGTCTTAGCACGGTTATGTCCAGCCATTGTGTGGACTCCTTCCCTTCTTGTGTTCCCCTTTACTGCTTAGATGAGGATCAAATTCGGACATCTGGGTCATCCCCTGAGCCTATGTCTATGACTTTGGTCCAGGCCCCCAAAGAGCTTCACCTCTATCCCTGCCCCATAATCTGTAAGTGTCTGAGTTTGCAGTTTCCCTTTCCCATTCTGTGCTGACTCAGTCGTCCTCCTCTGTGCATCCCTTGAAGAATCTGCCACACTGCATTTGCATCCTGAGAAGTGACTCCATTGCTGATAAATTTGTGTGTGTGTGTGTGTGTGTGTGTGTGTGTGTGCGTGTGTACGCACGTGGCATGCATGCGCGCACACGTACTGGAACTAGCAGAAGCCAGGAAGTCATCCCTGGTTTCTCCTGACATTCACACTAGGGATCCTGAGTCTCCCCCCTTTTTTGAGCCAAAGATTCTTCACCAATTCAGGTATTCTGATATCTCTGGACTCCATCATGAGGACGAGGTGACTATTACTGTCATATATGCCAAGATAGTGTTAATGCTGATACAGTGCTCAGACCCACAGGGAAGTGAGGCAAAATCTCCCTCCATTCTCTGCGCCTGGTGATATATCACCCCTCAGGTGGTTCAGGGGGTGACTTCTGTTCTCAGTTCTTCAATAGACCCCTAGGTTTCCTGGTACCAAATAATTTGACAGTGTCATATCCTTCCTTCAGCCACATTTTTAGTTTGATAACCTATTTTCATCTTGCTTGTGTTTCCACCATGGTATGGGTCCTCTTCTCTCTCCTTGATGTAGTCACAGGTCACATGAGGTTAGTGGCCACTGTGTCCATTCCTTATCCCTGTCCCATTCCCTCCAACAGCTTATCACCTGCCTCCCAACTGCAGCCCTAATAAGAAATTCCTAGTAAGGATTTAAAATGGGAAAGTGGTGGAGAAATCACAGGAGGAGCTCTGCTTTTCCATGTGCTGAGAATGTCATCCAAATGATGTGTCTGCGAATTCACCCATGAGCTGGACCTGGGCTCTCAAAGGCTCCTCACCCTTCCCTTGTCCATGAAATTTGTGTTCTGCTTCTCTTCCCACTCCCAGAAGCTGCTCCAAGGACATAACCTTGAGAGAGTGATGTGGTGCTGACAACACCCTGACCATATACATACCTGAACCCAGTTAAGGGGTCTTTGTGAACATTTAAAATGTGGTAACCTGGTTCAAGGATCCATCCATTTTGTTGCCACCTAAGCCAAACCTCATTACGTAAGTCTCCTTTGTTCATTAAAACTGTCACCTACTAACCTAGAGTGACATTCCACATCCTTCAGTCTCTTTTTACCCTCTGAGAACAGGGCCCAGTTTCAGATCATACCTGGAAGGCTCCCAACAGGGTTGGGAACCAACATCAGGTGACCACGGCTGGCTCCCTGCGCTCAGGCACCTGGAATAGGGCAGGGAGATATGAATACCCAGCTCAGGCTGTGGACAGAGCATGGTAAATTTCAGTGTTGACATTCTTTTTTTTTAATAATAATTTTTTATTAAGTTATGTTAGTCACCATACAGTATACCCTTAGTTTTTGATGTAGCATTCCATGATTCATTGTTTGCGTATAACACCCAGTGCACCATGCAATACATGCCCTCCTTAACACCCATCACCAGCCTATCCCAGTCCCCCACCCCTCTCCCCTCTGAAGCTCTTAGTTTTTTTCCCAGAGTCCATAGTCTTTCAAGGTTCATTCTCCCTTCTGTTTAACCCCCTTCATTCTTCCCTTCCTTCTCCTACCAAGCTTCCTGCACTCTGTAGGAGGTGAGGGCCACTCAGAAGCTAGCTATGGGTCCCAGATTCCCAAGGTGGTCACTGGTTGGGTGGCATTAACCACTTGGAGACATTTCTTTGTGACAGTCTTCACTGTGTGTCTTACACTTGAATGTTTTTTTTTTCTTCTTGTGTGTGTGTTATTACTGTATCTACAAAGATCAAAACCCAGCCTGACAACAAGAACAGATTCACACCAGTTTGTTGAATGAATGGGTGAATTCACCTCAATAGAAATCCCATAAAGAGGCATAGATCTAAGGCAAAGCATATGATTTCTGCTTGTGGACCTTTTTATGGTTTGAGTTCTGAGTTGATTTGAGAGAAGTTGTGAATTAAGTACTTGACATTAGGATACAGGACAAGAAAAAATTATGGACTTCATCCTTGGGGAAGGCTACCGTACCATGGACTGGATTCCATGGGTTGCTGTGAGGACAGAAGGAAAGGACATGATTAGCCTCCAGATACTGAATACAGATCAAGAGTCACATGCACTACCGACTGAGCCAGTCAGGCAACCCTGGCACTGAGTACAGAAACCAGAGGGAGCAGTTGGATCATGGAGCACATTCTGAGCAGAGAAGACAATATCCATGAGCAAATGAACATCAGAATAGAGGTCAGTGTTTGAATATCTGCTAATGTTTCATCTAATCACTAAGATTTTCATTTGTCTACAAAATGTTGAATTTTAGAAAACCCACCAATATGATCAAGAAATTATAATATTCAACTCCTCAACACAAAATCCCTGCAAAAACCCCATATTGGCAAATCTACTGAAGACTGATGGTGTGTGAGCTCTTTGCAAGTTCCATTCACGGAGAAGTGGATGATGGAAGCCAATAATTGATTTTCTGAGAAATTATGCTTCTGCTGAACTGTATTTTTTCCACAGTATGACATGCTATGAACATAGCAATCTTCAAAATAACATACATTATACTTCCGTCACAACTTCAATTTTGTAACTAAATGGGAGATTGAAACATAATTCAAATTATGTGACAGTAGGTGGGAACTCTTATTTTATTTTATTTATTTTTTTATAATAATATTTTTTATTATATTATTTCTGTCAACATACAGTACATCCCTGGTTTTTGATGTAAAGTTCGATGATTCATTAGTTGCGTATAACACCCAGTGCACCATGCAATACGTGCCCTCCTTACTACCCATCACCAGCCTATCCCATTCCCCCACCCCTCCCCTCTGAAGCCCTCAGTTTGTTTCTCAGAGTCCACACTCTCTCATGCTTCATTCCCCCTTCTGATTACCCCCTTTCTTTATCCCTTTCTTCTCCTACCTATCTTCCTAGTTCTTATGTTCCATAGATGAGAGAAACCATATGATAATTGTCTTTCTCTGCTTGACTTATTTCACTTAGCATTATCTCCTCCAGGGCTGTCCATGTTGCAGCAAGTGTTGAGAAATCGTTCTTTTTGATAGCTGAGTAATATTCCATTGTATATATGGACCACAACGTCTTAATCCAGTCATCTGTTGAAGGGCATCTCGGTTCCTTCCATGATTTACCTATTGTGGACAATGCTGCTATGGACATTGGGGTGCATATGGCCCTTCTCTTCACTACGTCTGTATCTTTGGGGTAAATACCCAGCAATGGCTGGATCATAGGGTAGCTCAACTTTTCACTTTTTAAGGGACCTACACGCTGTTTTCCAGAGTGGCTGTACCAACTTGCATTCCCACCAACAATGTAGGAGGGATCCCCTTTCTCCACATCCTCTCCAACAAATGTTGATTCTTGCCTTGTCAATTTTTGCCATTCTAACTGGCGTAAGGTGGTATCTCAGTGTGGTTTTGATTTGAATTTCCCTGATGGCTAATGATTTTGAACATTTTTTCATGTGTCTCTCAGCCATTTGTATGTCTTCATCGGAAAAGTGTCTGTCATATCTTCTGACCATTTTATGATTTGTTTATTTGTTTCTTGTGTATTGAGTTTGAGAAGTTCTTTGTAGATCTTGGATACCAGTCTTTTATCTGTAGTGTCATTTGCAAATATCTTCTCCCATTCAGTGGGCTGCCTCTTAGTTTTTTTGACTGTTTCCTTGGCTGTGCAGAAGATTTTTATCTTGAGGAAGTCCCACGAGTTCATTTTATCTTTTGTTTCTCTTGCCTTTGGAGATGCGTCATGAAAAAGGTTGCTGTGGCCAATGTCATAGAGGTTGCTGCCTATGCTCTTCTCTAGGATTTTGATGGATTACTGTCTCATACCGAGGTCTTTCATCCATTTAGAGTTTATCTTTGTGTATGGTGTGAGAGTGGTCAAGTTTTATTCTTTTGCATGTAGCTGTCCAATTTTCCCAGCACCATTTATTGAAGAGACTGTCATTTTTCCACTGGATGTTCTTTCCTGCTTTATCAAAGATTAGTTGCCCAAAGAGCTGAGGGCTCATTTCTGGGTTCTCTATTCTGTTCCATTGGTCTATGTGTCTGTTTTTGTGCCAGTACCATGCTGTCTTTGTGATCACAGCTTTGTAGTACAGCTTCAAATCCGGCATTCTGATACCCAAAGCTTTGTTTTTCCTTTTCAACATTTCCTTGGCGATTCAGGGCCTTTTCTGGTTCCACACAAATTTAAGGGCTGTTTGTTCCAGTTCTTTGACAAATGTCATTGGTATTTTGATCGGGATACCATTGAAAGTGTAGATTGCTCTGGGTAGCATGGACATTTTAACTATGTTAATTCTTCCGATCCATGAGCATGGAATATTTCTCCATCTTTTTGTGTCTTTTTCTTCAATGTCTTTCAAGAGTGATTTGTAGCTTCTAGAATATAGATCCTTTACGTCTCTGGTTAAGTTAATTCCAAGATAACGTACGATTTTTGGTGCTATTGTAAATGGGATGGATTCCCTAATTGCTCTTTCTTCAGTCTCATTATTCGTGTATAGAAATGCAACTGATTTCTGAGCATTGATTTTATATCCCACCACAATACTGAATTGCTCTATAATTTCTAATAGTTTGGGAGTGGATTCTTTTGGGTTTTCCATATTGAGTATCATGTCATCTGCAAAGAGAGACTGTTTGACTTCTTCTTAGCCAATTTGGATACCTTTGATCGCTTTTTGTCGTCTGATTGCTGTTGCAAGGACTTCTAGTACTATGTTGAATTACAATGGTGAGAGTGGGCATCCTTGTCGTGTTCCTGATCTTAAGGAAAAGGCTTCCAGCTTTTCCCCATTGGGTGTGATATTTGCTGTAGGGTTTTCATAGATGGTTTTTATGAGATTGAGGAATGTACCCTCTATCCCTACACTCTGAATGGTTTTAATCAGGAAAGGATGCTGTATTTTGTCAAATGCTTTTTCTGCATCTATTGAGAGAGTCATATGATTTTTGGCTTTTTTCTTATTGATAAAATCTATGACACTGATAGATTTGTGAATGTTGAACCACCCTTGCATCCCAGGGATGAATCCCACTTGGTCAAGATGGATAAACCTTTTAATGTACTGTTGGATTCTATTAGCTAGGATCTTGTTGAGAATTTTGGCGTCCATATTCTTTAGCGAAATCGGTCTATAATTCTCCTTTTTGATGGGGTCTTTGCCTGGTTCAGGGATCAAGGTAATATTGACCTCATAGAATGGATTTGGTAGCTTTCCTTCTGTTTCTATTTTTTGAAATAGCTTTAGGAGGTTAGGTATTATTTCTTATTTGAATGTTTTGTAGAAATCCCCAGGGAATCCATCAGGTCCTGGGGATTTGTTTTTTGGAAGGTTTGTAATCACTGTTTCAATCTTTTCATTATTAATTGGCCTGTTTAAAAAATCAATTTCTTCCTGTTTCAGTCTTGGTAATTTATAGGTTTCCAGGAAGTCCTCCATCTCTTCCAAATTGCTTAATTTATTGGCATAAAGCTGTTGATAAAAGTTTCTAATAATCCTTCCAATTTCATTGGTGTTGGTGTGACCTCTCCCTTTTCATTCATAATGTTATTAATTTGGGTCCTGTCTCTATTCTTTTGGATAAGTCTTGCCAGTGGCTTGTCTATTTATTTGTTCTTTCAAAGAACCAGCTTCTAGTTCTGTTGATCTGCTCTACTGTGCTTTTGGTTTCTAATTCATTGATCTCTGCTCTAATCTTGATTGACTGCTTTCTCATGCGTGGATTAGGCCTCTTCCTCTGTTGCTGTTCCAGCTTCTTGAGGTGAGAATATAAAAACTGCATTTTAGATTTTTCTATTCTTTTGAGTGAGGCTTGGATGGCTATGTATTTTCCCCTTAGGTATGCCTTTGCAGAGTCCCATAGGTTTTGGACCATTGTGTTTTCATTCTCCTTGGTCTCCATAAATTGTTTAAATTGATTTTGATTTCCTGGTTTATTGAATCATTCTTGAGCAGGGTTGTTCTTAGTCTCCAAGTGTTTGAGTTTCTTCCAAATTTTTCCTTGCGTTTGAGCTCCAATTTCAAAGCATTGTGGTCTGAGAATATGCAGGGAATAATTTCAGTCTTTTGATATCAGTTGAGACCTGTTTTGTGTCCCAGAACATGGTCTATTCTTGAGAATATTCCATGGGCATTAGAATAGAATGAGTATTCTTTGGTTCTTGGGCATACTGTTCTATATATATCTATGAGGTCCAACTCATCGAGTATGGCATTCAAAGCTCTTGTTTCTTTGCTGGTTTTCTGCTCTGGTGCTCTGTCTATTTCTGATAGTGGGGTGTTGAGGTCCCCTACTATTAACGTATGTTTTCTATATGTCTCTTTATTCTGGTTAAGAGATGGCTCTTGTATCTTGCTGCTCTCCTGTTGGGGGCATAAATATTTATAATTGTCATATCCACTTGTTGGATACATTCTTTCAGAATAATATAGTGCCCTTCTGTATCTCTAACTATAGTCTTTAGTTTAAAATCCAACCTTTCTGATATGAGAATTGCTACCTCAGCTTTCTTTTGATGTCCATTGGCATGAAAGATGGTATTCCGTCCCTTTACTTTCAGTCTGGATGTATCTTCAGGTTCAAAATGAGTCTCCTGTACACAGCAAATGGGTGGGTCATGTCTTTTTATCCATTCTGCAACCCTGTGGTGTTTTATGGGAGCATTTAGGCCATTTACATTGAGACTGATTATTGAGAGATATGATTTTAATGATGCCATGTTGCCAGTAAAGTCTTTGTCTCTATAGATTGTGACTTTCTGTTCTGTATCACTCTTGGGGCCTTTTTAGTTTCATAGAACCCCATTAATATCTCCTGTAGGCTGGTTTCTTGGTTACGAAATTGGTCAATGACTGGTGATTCTGGAAGGTCTTTACTCTCTGTCAATTCTGAATGACAGCCTTGTTGGATAAAAGATCCTTGGCTGGATTATTTTCTCTGAAAGAGATTTAAAATGCCCCCAACCCTTTTTCTCATTCCAGGTCTGTGTAGACAGGTCTGACATAATTCTGATATCTTTGCCTTGGTACGTGAGAAATTTCTTTGCCCTGGACGCTTACTTGTATCCTTGGATGTATATTTGCGAATTGCACTATGACATGACGTGGCGAGGTTTTTCGTGGTTGAGCTTGGGAGGGGTCCTCTGCCTCTTGGACATGAGTGCTTGTTTCCTTTGCTAGATTAGGGAGGTTTTCAGCTACAATTTGTTCAAATATCTCTTCCTGACTCCTGTTTTTCTCCACCCCTTGGGGATGCCAATGATTCTGACATTGGAACGCTTCATTGAGTCAGTAATCTCCCATAACCTACATTCTTGAGATTGGATTTTTGAGCCGAGTTTGTCTTAGCTTTTCTTCTACTAACTCATTCTCCACGCCGATCCGTTCTTCTGCCTCATTCACCCTGGCCATCAGAGCATCTAGTTTTGATTGCATTTGATTCATAGAATTTTTAATTTCTGCCAGATTCACTCTCATTTCTGCCCTTAGAGATCTTTATATTCTCATTAACATTTTCATTAATACTTTTTCAAGTCTACAGATCATCTTGACCATTGTTACTCTGAACTCCATTTCTGATAATTTTATTATATCCATATTCATTAGTTCTGTGGCAGAGGCCACAGATTCATTTTCTTTTCTTTGCTGGTGGGGGGATTTCTCCTTCTCGTCGCTCTGATGAGGAGATGTTGTGGGTTGTCCAGAGCCCAAATTATTGACCAGGACCCATGCAGCGTGCTCTTGTTTCATAGGGACCTTAGGGATGTGGGCTTGATTTTTCAGCCTGACGCTGGGGAGGGGCCTCCGCGCCAATATTCAGGCAACCCTGTTTGGATAGAGTCTCCATGTCTTCTGCGAGGGGGGATGGGGATGGGCACACTGTGAGCTGGTATTTCCAGGCTTTTGTTCTCTTGCGGCTTTCCCTGGTGGTTTGCTGTGCCTCTTCTGAGGATCTGAGCAGCATTAGCTGAATCCCAGCCTCTGTCTCAGAACAGAGGGATCGCAGACTGCTCTCCACTGGTGTTCTTGCCACTTTAACTCTGTTTCTGTTGGTGCTGTTCAACCTTGCAGTGTCCTGGGATGTGTGCCCCACAGCCGGCGTCCCAGTCCTCACTTCCAGGGCCAGCGTGTCTCTGTCCTTTGTGTTTCTAACACCGCCAGTTGCCAGCACCCCCCCGTGCGCTCTGGAGCTCCAGAGCTCCATTTCAGCATGGTTCACACGCACTCTGGAGCTCTGGTTTTCAGACTGGTGGCGCGCATTCCCCGGTTCATGGTCTCAGTCTGCTCTCTCGTGGGTGCCGGTCTGAGAGTCCACCCGCTCCCCAGTGCAGGTAGCTACCACCTCCCGGTGCCTGAACGCAGCTGCTCCCTCCCCCTTCCATTTATCTTCCATTATCTGTGCACGGTTTCATGGCTCCCCACTTCGTACCTCAATACTCATCGCTGGAGATGTTCATTTGTAGAGATCCAGATGTATCTTCCTGTGTCTCAGGCTAATTCCGTGGATGTTCAGGATGGTCTGGTACCTATCCAGCTTAGCTCAGGGGACCAGCTGAAAAAGGGCACCCCTACTTCTCCACCATCTTAACTCCCTCCATGGGGAACTCTTATTTTAATGCAAAAATTATGTAAAAAAATAAATTAATAGCAAAATCACATACCAGTGAAGAGATAAGATATTTGCCATATCTTCTGTGGGGAGAAAGAACATTAAGTTATCATTGATGTACATACTTGCATCTCCCAAAGATGGGGACTCCTCCCAGGAATGAGATATTAAAATAATAATGTAGAGTGTATTGGAATCATCATGACTAGAAATTCGACCATGGATGTGTGAATAGACATAGTGACCTGGTGAGCTGAAGAAACCAGCTGGGCTCTCAGGTTTGGGCAAGAGTAAGATGTGTGCCCTCTGTTTAGGAGGAGCCACTGTGGGAACATGTCTGAGCCACATGTGTGAGACCAGAGCTGTGGTTCCAGCTGCTTGGTTGTTGCCCTCTGCTCAGGACCTACATGTGGTTTCAACAGGTGCTTCCTCCCAGGGCTTCCCCAGGGGTTGAAGCCAACCCCCATCCTCCTCAGTGTGTGGTGTGAGCTGAGGTCCAGCAGCAGGGCTCAGGGAGGGGCTGGACAGTCACTGGGTGGACCACATTTGCATGGACAGTTCCTCCTGTGGCAGAGGGTGGAGGAGAAAAGGAGGCCTGGGACAGCCCAGTCAGGTGTGGAGACCAGGGGCTCTGCTACCATGGCCTGGACACCTCTCCTTCTTGTGCTCTGGTCTCACTGGACAGGTAGGGACAGACCTCAGGGACACGGGTTGGCCCCAAATGACTCTTCTCTTGCTTAGCATTTTGAGATTTTTTTCATCTAGTCCCATCACTCACAAGTGTCTGTGTTTGCAGGTTCCCTGTCCCAGCCTGTGCTGACCCAGCCACCCTCCCTCTCTGTATCTCTGGGAGCAACAGCCAGACTCACCTGCACCCTGAGCTGTGGCATCAGTGTTGGTACCAATCTTGTAGCCTGGTACCAGCAGAAACCTGGGAGCCATCCCCGTTATCTCTTGAGCTTCTTTTCAGACTCAATAAAGAACCAGGGCTCTGGGGTCCCCAGCTGCTTCTCTGACTCCAAAGATGTCTTGGCCAATGCAGGGGTTCTGCTCATCTCCAGGCTGCAGCCTGAGGACAAGGCTGACTATTTCTGAGCTACGGCTCATGGTGGGGGGAGCAGCTCCCATTCTTCACAGGGTCTCAGATAACAAGTGAGATGAAAACCTCTGGACCCATAGATCCTGTGTCTGATCATCTCTTTCTGAGAAGCTTCTGTGGTGGCTTCTGTAGGGGAGCGTCCTCTGGGGAGACTTGTCCTTGAGGAGAGAGGAAAAACATACAGATTATGCTGTTGCCTAAGACAGTACAGATGTCCCAGGAGCACAAGCAGGTGAGGGAATAGAGTGCAACTACACATGCCCCAGGGACTAGGAACATTAACAATAATACATAGTTTTAAAGGAAAAATAGCATTCTTCCCTTCCTGTTTGTCTCCTTTACTACTGTTAGGATCAGGAATGCTCTGTCCATCTCAAGGCTTTTTTAGCTGGACTAAGAATCAAATTGGCCATGACGAAGTTAAATAGTAGGTAATCAAATTTAATAGTGTACCAATTGGAAATCTACACAGACATGGAAATTCCAAAGACACTCAGGCAAAATGGGGTATATATATTTTTCTGAACTAAGGAAAAGAAGGCAGGGGTCCAGGGCTTAATGCAATGAAATGCAATTCACAGACAGAGGAAGGAGACTAAATGGTAGACCAATGTGTGTGGGGCCACTGGAAAACAGTGGTACACAGAGGACTTTGACCAAACAGGCCTTGTTGGGTCTCTTCCTGTCTACTTCACCTAGTTCACATCCTAGTGTAGTTGTCTGTGGTGCAAGCTCTCTTCTCTGGGAGCAGGTGCCCTGCCTAAATTCCTTTAGTCAGATGGGAGGGGGCAAAGAGCTTTTCTGAGTCTGCAGTGTTTCAACCGCTTTTTAACTCACAATCATCTTCACACCAAGGTGGCC
Organism: Ursus maritimus; assembly: GCF_017311325.1. Taxonomy (NCBI): domain Eukaryota; kingdom Metazoa; phylum Chordata; class Mammalia; order Carnivora; family Ursidae; genus Ursus; species Ursus maritimus. The sequence continues at coordinate 34,656 of NW_024424208.1, forward strand.
CATCTTTGTGCAGACTTCCCTTGTCCCTTACAATTCTCTCCTCTGAAGCTTCCTTGAAGTCTCATACATTCAAAGTTGAGCCACTATGTTGTTTCATCTTATTGAACAGGAATCTTATTCTGACAATAGGTCAGTTCAGTTAAACTCATTTCAGGAGGCTGTGATGCAGGTGGGCTCTCAATGTTAGGCCCATATTGGGCAAACAATCAGATAATTGATAAGCAGCATTTTTATAGAAACAAAAATGAAACAGGCTAATGTTTGGAACAAATTATAAGCCCAGTGTCTGAGTCCTAAGTGCTGCTAACATTGGCTGGCTGTGTCTGAGGACACAGAGGAGGTCCCCCAGGAAAAGCTAAGAGGTTCCCTGGTTTCAAACAGCATAACATCAAAGAAAAACTGGAGAAAATGAGAGAAGAGTTTATTGAAACATAGAAAAAAACAGATACAGTTGTCTGGGAGATTCAGAAAGGAAAAGAAGAGAAAGTCACAGCATTGCTTGTGGTCTGGGGTTTTACTGAGACTGTGGTCTGATGCATGTGTCTTCTCAGGCTTCCAGGAACTGGTTAAAACAAGGAGGAGTCCTCAGGTGTCCTCCATAAGTCACTTATGCCCTGGAGCCAGGGGTCTCAGGGAGTCAGTGGTCTGGAAAATATTCATGAGACCCCACCCAGTCACCCCTTAGATGTTATCTATTGAGCTGGAAGACTTCAGAGAAACCATGAACTCCTTGACCTTTACAAGGAAGACATGCATTATCTATTAGATCTGGGTGGGTGGAGGGTGCAGGTCCTAGCAAGAATACCAGCAGGAAAAGGAACAAGACATTCCTTCATGAGGTTCCCTTCAGTTTCCCTGTCTCACTGCCAGTGAGAATATTTGTAGATGTGGGGCCTCTTCAGATGGAGTGAGGGCAGGCAGCGGCAATGTGATAGATTTCCCTGATTTGCAGTTTGGATATTTATGATGATATTTTTGAGTGGCCGACAGAGCAACAGGCAGGAAGATTGTCTGTACATGAGCTACTGTGGGATTTCCCTGAAGTTTACTTCAGGTTACAGTTTGCAGGGTTTCAGGAAAATGGATGGGTTTAGTTCTCTAATGATTTGGAGTGTCATGTGGGAGAAAAATTAAACTGTTACCTTGAACAGAATTAAGAGCATATTTGCCTTCTGTGCTCTGAGGTCAGGGCCACACATGGCCTCATTGGCAGGGCTCTTGCAGACTTGTGTCTGTGTGCTGGGAGCACAGATCCTAGGAGGGAATCCCTGCCCACAGTGTGTGGAGAACTGTTGTTTTCAGCAGGTGAAAATAGTAACAGATGACTAAGATTTTCAATTTGTAATCCCTCTAGGAATGTACACTAGGGTTTCTACTCACACAGTGCAGAGACATGCTCCTCATCTCCTCCATGTTGTGGGAACCTCAGGGGAATGAGAGAGAAGTCTGGAAACATGGATCAATCACCAACAGGAAACACCTAGCATCCTGCAGAGAAGGAAACATGTCTCCATGGAGACCCATCACACTCTGGACTTGATCCTGATCTAAAAGGAGTTTGTGTAGAGACACTATCTCAGTTCTGACCCATGACCAGTCAAGGGAGCTGTGTGGCTAGACTCACCCTGAGGAGTCTGAGTACAGCATAAAATCTGCACTGAGGTGATGGGAGGACACATAAGGGGCACCTGACATGGCCTTAAGGCAGGGGACAATGATTAGAGAAGTGGGGAGTCAGGAACTGTCTCTGATGGGCTCTGGTCATGTTGTCACACAATGGCATGTCTGTCTGGGCACCAGGGGGAAAAGGGGCCCATTTTTGAAGGGTCAGGGAAGACGACCCTCTGCTCAGGGTTTACAGCTGTGATTCCCTGTCCCTTGGTTGCACACAGCCCCTCCTTTCCCATTCCCCTGACATCTCTGACAGGGGACCAGACCCAGGGTCACCAAGGGGCCGAGAGTTAGGGTCTCATTTGCACGATGGGACCTCCTGCTCTCCGAGGATGAAGAGGGGAAGGGAGAAATTAGGGAGGCTTTGCTTAGCTGTGGGGCACAGAAGGCAGGATCATGATGACCTCCATCATGGACTGGTCCCTTCTCCTCATTCTTCTTGCTCACTGCACAGGAGACTGGGTGCAGGAACAAGCCAAGGGGCTCTGGCAGGTCACATGGGGACCTGCTTCCTTCTCTTGTATCTAGACCCCAGCATCACCCTCTCTGTGTTTCTCCCCCTTGCAGGGTCCTGGGCCCAGGCTCTGCTGACTCAGCTGCCCTCTGTGTCTGGGGCCCTGGGCCAAAGGGTCACCATCTTTTGGAGTGGAAACAACTCCAACATCGGAATGGTTATGTGAGCTGGTACCAATATCTCCCAGGAACAACCCCCAGTTTCCTGACATTTGAGAATAGCAAATGACCTTTAGGTGTCACTGTTCAATTATCTGGCTACAGGTCTGGCAGCTCCAGCTCCCTGACCATCACTGGGCTCCAGGCTGTGGACGAGGCTCATTATTACTGCTCAGCATCGTTCAATAGTCTCAGTGGTCACACAGTGTTCCAGGCCTATGTGGAATTAAAACCAAACCCTACATAGTTATCTGAGAAGAGAGTAAACAGCCAATCAGCTGCCTGCTCAGCTTAGGCTGAAATGTCTGTTTACTCTTCTGCTGATGCTCTGGGCCCTAGGTCCATCCAAGGGCACCCCCTAGGAATGAAGCCTTCTCTTCTCCCTTCTGTACTCAAAGTCGTCCATTGTAGCCCATTCGTAGACAAATTGTCTTTATGGAATGAGAAAGTCCTTGTCCTCATTAACTAGGACAGTTTACTTCTAAGATAGTTTATATTCATTTACTTTCCTCTGATTTTTCAATAAATGAAACATTTTGGGGGGCTCTGAACCTCCATATCAGCATGTCCCTGGTCTGCTTGATGGTTATGTCAGTTCTCTTTACATTTAGTATCATTATTTGCTTAAATTTAACCAGATTACTTATTTTGGTTATATTCTGATATTTTTGGGGAATGTGGGAAATGTGCCAAACTACAAATTAGGGAAGATGAAACAAAACAAAATTTCTGTCCACAGAAAACCCTGCATATGAATGTTTATAGAAGATTTATTCATAATCACCACATGTGAAAGCAATCAGAACTGTACATTGATGCTTATACCAGGTTTTAAATAATCCCTACCTGGTTTAACAAAGATGTCCTCCAATAGGTTATACATTTTGTACACTGGGATATTATTCAGCTTTCTAGCCCATGATCCAGCAATTGCACTACTAGGTATTTACCCAAAGGATATACAAACACTAATTTGAAGGGGCACATGCACCCAATGTTTATAGCAGCATTATCAACAATAGTCAAACTATGGAAAGAGTCCAAACGTCCATTGACTGATGAATGGATAAAGAAGATATGGTATATATGTAATGGATTATTGCTAAGCCATCTAAAAGAATGAAACCTTTCCATTTACAACAATGTGGAAGGAGTTAGTGTTTATTATGCTAAGCAAAATAAGTGAGTCAGAGAAAGACAAATTCTGTATGATTTCACTCATAAATGGAATTTAAGAAACAAAACAGGTGATCATATGGGAAGGAAAACAAAGAGAGAGGGAAGCAAACCATAAGAGTCTCAACTATCCAGAATAAACTGAGGGTCGATGGAGGGAGGTGGGTGGTGGATGGGCTAAATGGGTGATGGGTGTGAAGGAGGGCACTTGTTGTGATGAGCACTGGGTGTTATACATAAGCGATGAATCCCTAAATTCTACACCTGAAACCAATTTTACCATGAAAAAAAAAATGCAAAACAAAAACAAAAATCAACAAACAAAAAATAAATAAAACAAATGACCTCTGAAGTCACAGTGGTATACATGAATTTTAAATACGTATTTCTTCATAAAGAAGAACATTTAAAGAGCTACATTTAATATAATTATAATTGAACTACATTTTAGAAAAGGCACAAATCTAGAGGTGCTAAAAACGTCAGTGATGGAGAGGAGGTGGAGGAAGGAGCAGGAGGATGAATATGCAAGAACAGTATTTATGGTGGTGTCCCTCTTGTACCGAACTGTTATGGTGGCTGCACCACACTGCTGCGTTTTCACACCTCAGTAAACTCTACAGCACAGTGACAACACCTTAGTGCACATGAAGTCATCTAGGAAGTCTGGGGTCCATGATGGAGTGGACAATGTGACGTTATCCCATTTGCTGCTCTACAAAATAGGAAGCCACCTCACTGAAAAGGTGACTCAAAGGGCTGATGACTTGTGGGATTTTGAAAAGAAGGGGAGCCTGTACATCCAGAGATAAAAGAAACTGTACATGAGCTCCTTTCTCCAGTTGATGGAGCTGTGTCTGATGGAGTGGTCAGTAATATGATCCTTCTGAGCCTTGCCTGAATTGAACAATGAAGTAAATGGTCGCAGGTGGTAGGAGCCAGCATTCTCCCTTCAGAAACAGAAGTTCGTGTTTTGTGTAAGTCTTAGCGTCTCCATAACGAATGTGGTGTTTGGACACACCCTTGTGGTTCTTGTTATGACAGCAAGTTATCCTTCAGCTACAACAATAGAAATCTTTGAAAAATAAAGTTTTATTACTTATAAGATATGGAAATTACACAGCACACCTGGGTCCACAGACCAAGTTCATGGGTCAAGAAAGAGTGAGCCTGTGCCCTCCCCACCAGGAGTGTGGACGGAGACTCAGCTGACAGAGGAAGGAGCTGGGGGTGAGAAACAGACAAAAACACACAGAAAGACAAAGACAGACCAACTTTTTTGGGTACTACTCTGAAAGTCATAGGGATAGATGCACTGGGGCCTTTGTCCTTTCGCTCCTTGCACTAAAGATGGGTTCTGACACTCACCTCACCCTGTGGAGAAGCATTGGCACAGTGGAGACAACTAGAGACAGTCCTCAGTTGGAGGAGGGCCACAGCATGGGATCCTGAGTGTGGCCATGAGGCTCCATCCTAAGGAAGACCCAGTTGTGGCCCATCCTCCATGGGGAGTGGGTGGAACACGCCCTGAGCCGAAGGCAGACGCTTAACTGCTGTGCCACCCAGGTGCTCCAACCCTCCTGTGTTCTTAGTCCTGGGCTGTCATTCCCTCAGTCACACCAGTGACACCTCCATCCAGGCTGGACCTCTGCTGAAGAGTCTGTACCAACCGAGGGCCTCAGGGCATGTGACCTCAGGGACACAGTGCCCCTTATCACCACCTCACCAGGAATCATGTGTGGGATCTTTGAAAAAATTTCTGGGTCAAGTTGGCCTTGGGTAGTAGAAATTCATTGCTCTAGTCATGGGTGGCTGGATGGACAGTTGCTCTATTCTGAGCATGTTGGAAACAAGACTCAGCAACTATAGCTGTGCCTACCCCTGAGACAGTCTGACCCTTAATGAGTCCTTCCTGGAAGCTCTGTGATTGGTAATTCCATCACTGAGATGGCTCTCAAGTGCATAGGAACAGGCTCTTCATGGGGTTTCCCTGTGCACCGAGTTGGGCTTTCCTACTTCTACTTGTAGGACCAGGACTTCTATACAAAATTCATGATTCAAATGATAATAATAATAACAAATGAAATGACTTAGAAACAAGTTTGTAGAGCCCTGTTCAACCAAGAACTAGAAGGCATTTCTGTCCCATTATTTTTTCATCCAGGTTTTCAGCTACTACTTCCATCCACATTCTCTCTAAAATAAGCACGGATCTGTGAATGGTACACTAGTGACTGTACCTTTATCTTCCCATTGACATTGTCATTGAGTTTACATCATTCTTACTGAGTTGAATTTTGTATAAAATCACACATTCATTTTAAGATAACAGTTGTCTAAATGGTGACTAAAGTATAATCTCTGAAACTAAGTTCATCTCAGAGCATCTGTAGCTGTCACTACTTCTAGGATTTCCTGCAGGTTTGCACTTTGTGCTCTGAGGTCAGTGCCACACACAGCGTCACGTGGCAGGGCTCCTGCAGACTGTGCCTGTGCTGGGAGGACAGATCCTAGGAGGGAATCACTGCCCAC